>NC_041391.1:598293203-598359443 GCF_002162155.2 Triticum dicoccoides
CTTCTTTTCCTTTAAAAAGGGAGAAAGAAGAGAAAATAATAATATGGAGCTCTTCGGCTCGTTACTGCTTACCGGATGTAGGTGCTGCACAAAGTGTCAGATAATCGCATGCAAGAAAGGAACTAATGCATGAAATGGACAAGTTGTGCAGAGCACATGGGGTTCTTTTTATGCACGGGATCTGCGCCCGGCTTTGTACAAAGGATTACATGCAACAGCGGCAAGACTTGTACAAAAGGTGGTTGCCGGAACAGGGTTCCGGCAACCGCTCCCTATGGGAAAAACTTACGAAGATGTTCTATGTTCCAGGAGTTGCTCACCGGAATGCCATCATCGGTCTCAAGGCGGACAGCGCCAGGCCTTGTGACTCGTCTCACCCGATAAGGGCCTTCCCACTTCGGCGTCAACTTGTTGGAATTCTTGGCGGACTGAACGCGCCTAAGAACAAGGTCGCCTTCCTCGAAGCTTCTGGCTTTAACTTTGCGGCTATGATAGCGGCGCAAAGCTTGCTGGTATCGAGCAGCTCGTACAGCAGCCTGAAGACGATCTTCCGTATACGAGTTCCGTGGGGAGAACTACCTCTGCTCCATAGACTAGAGCGAAAGGTGTCTGGCCAGTGGCTCTATTTGGCGTCGTTCTGATCGACCAAAGAACCACCGGCAGCTCCTCGATCCAGTTCCTTCCGCACCTGTGCAGCCTATTGAAAGTTCTGGTCTTGAGCCCGTGCAGCACTTCAGCATTTGCCCTCTCTGCTTGACCATTGCTTCTCGGATGAGCAACAAAAGCGAAGCAGACCTTGGCGCCAAGGTCTTGGACGTACTGCATGAAGGTGCGGCTCGTGAATTGTGTGCCGTTGTCGGTGATGATCATATTAGGGATCCCGAAACGGCAAACAATTGACCTGAAGAACTTGACTGCTGACTGTGCTGTCACCTTCCTCACTGGCTGCACTTCCGGCCACTTTGTGAACTTGTCGATTGCGACGTACAAGTACTCAAAGCCCCCGACAGCTCGGGGGAAGCGGCCGAGGATATCGAGCCCCCAGACCGAAAATGGCCAGGATAAAGGGATCGTCTAGAGAGCTTGGACGTACTGCATGAAATTCAATAGTTATGCAATGAAATTTATATCCTACTTGTGGTACATTATTCGGTGTTACTTATGCTTAATGCTTGGGTACGAGATTTTTTGTTTCTTGGTTGGTCGCTTCTCAATCTTTTTGCTAGTCTTCATTTTGCACTAAGTATGATCACTACTTGTGCATCCAAAACCCTTTAAACTAGTTTTGCCATATGAGTCCACTATACCTACCTATATACGGTATTTCCATGCCATTCTAAGCAAATTTGCATGTGCCATCTCTAATTTTCAAAATAAATTTCTCTTTTGTGTGCTCTACTGCTCGCGAGGCGGTGAGGTGTGGCCAATATTTTCCATGCTAGATGTGTTATTCTCACGATGAGTGTTTATTCACTTTTCATTGCACGAGAGTACGACAAAGGTATTAGGGATGCCCAGTCCTTAAATGAAAAATGAATTTACTTTATGTTTTCAAATAATAAATTCCTTGGAAAGTGTTCGCATGGAGGGCACCCATGGATACGGTTAGCCATGGAAAGTGAAAATAATGGTGGAAAAGGAATAAAATTTATTTTCTGCTTGGGAACCGCCTATGATGTATCTAGCATGTAAAGTGTTGGGAGCTCTAAGTCATTTTTGTTGGTGGTAAAAGTATGCCTCCCAAAATTTTTTATCTCTCAATTTTCGTTTTGAGCTTTGGCACCTCTACAAATCCCTACTTCCCTCCAAGAAGGGCCTTTCTTTTACTTTATGAAATTTTTATTTTTAAATTTGAGTCTCCATCTTCTCTTATAAAGCACCAACTAAGGGGCACTATGATCGTATTTGAGCATTGGGTGTAGCTAATATTCGAGTGTGTTTCATGAATGGATCAATGGTTGAGCATAATGGGCTAGGGATAACTTGCTTTAGTGTTGATATTCTGAAGGACATGGTTGCTTGTTGGTATGCTTGAGTATTAAAGTCTTCATGTCAAAACTAGACTATTGCTTTGAACCATATAAAAGTCCAAATGTCCATGTTACAAAGAAAAGGAATGTGATGAACATGTCAGGCAGCATTCCACATCAAAAATTCTGTTTATATCATTTACCTACTCGAGGACGAGCAGGAACTAAGCTTGGGGATGCTGATACGTCTCCAATGTATCTATAATTTTTGATTGTTCCATGTTGTTATATTATCACTCTTGGATGTTCTACAATCATTTTATAGTCATTTCATATCATTTTTGGTACTAACCTATTGACATAGTGCCTAGTGCCAGTTGTTGTTTTCTGCATGTTTTTACATCGTAGGAAATCAATACTAAAGGAGTCCAAATGCAGCGAAACTTTGTGTGGATTTTTTGGGGCCAGAAGACATCCAGTGGTCCAGGAACACACTTGAGGGGAGCTCCAAGGGGAGCACAACCCACCAGGGTGCGCCTGGGGGCCCAGGCGCGCCCCGGTGGGTCGTGCCCTCCTCGTTGGCCTCTCACACTGCCTCTTTTCTCTAAAAATACCCCAATATTCCAGAAACCCTAGGGGAGTCAAAGAAAATCAATTCCAGCCGCCGCAGAGTCCACAACCACCAGATCCAATCTAGACACCATCACGGAGGGGTTCACCATTTCCATTGTTGCCTCTCCGATGATGCGTGAGTAGTTCTTTGTAGACCTACGGGTCCGTAGTTAGTAGCTAGATGGCTTCCTCTTAATCTCTCTCTCTCTCTCTCTCTCTCTCTCTCTCTCTCTCTCTCTCTCTCTCTCGATTCTCAATACAATGGTCTCTTGGAGATCCATATGATGTAAGTCTATTTGCGGTGTGTTGGGATTCGATGAACTTTGAGTTTATCATCAGATCTATGTTTTTATCCATGAAAGTTATTTGAGTCTACTTTGATCTCTTATATGCATGATTGATTATAGCCTTGTATTTCTTCTCCGATATTTGTGTTTTGTTTGGCCAACTTGATCTATTTATCTTGCAATGGGAAGAGGTGCTTTGTGATGGGTTCGATCTTACGGTGCTTGATCCTAGTGACAGAAAGGGAAACGACATGTATGTATCGTTGCTATTAAGGATACCAAGATGGGGTCTATTTCTACATAAATAGATCTTGTCTACATCATGTCATTGTTCTTATTGCATTACTCCGTTTTTCCATGAACTTAATACACTAGATGCATGCTGGATAGTGGTCGATGTGTGGAGTAATAGTAGTAGATGCAGGCAGGAGTCGGTCTACTAATGTTGGACGTGATGCCTATATCATGATCATTGTCTGGATATCGTCATGATTATTTGAAGTTCTATCAATTTCCCAACAGTAATTGTTTTCCCACCGTTTGCTATTTTTCTCGAGAGAAGCCACTAGTGAAACCTACGACCCCCGGGTCTCTTCTCATCATATTTCCCTTTGCGATCTATTGTCCTTTGCTTTTATTTTCAGATCTACTAAACCAAAAATACAAACATACCTTGCTGCAATTTATATATTTCATGACCTATTTATCCTATCTACCACAATTATCTCACGTTATCTTGCCTACTTGAGGCGCCGTACCCAAAAGGGATTGACAACCCCTTTAACATGTAGGGTTGTGAGTATTTGTTATTTGTGTGCAGGGGCTGTTTACATGGTGTTAGGAGGTTCTCCTACTGGTTCGATAACCTTGGTCTCATCACTGAGGGAAATACCTACCATCGCTACACTGCATCATCCCTTCCTCTTTGGGGAAATACCGACATAGTTCTAGAAGACATCAAGGGGGGCCACCTGGTGAGCACAAGACACCAGGGTGCGGTAGGGCCCCCAGGCGCGCCCTGGTGGGTTGTGCTCAGCCCAACCCACCTCCGGTGCCCATATTCTGGTATATAAGTCATTTTGACCTAGAAAAAAAATAAGGAGAGGAGTTTTGGGACGGAGCGCCGCCGTCTCGATACGAAACTTGGGCAGGAGCACTTTTGCCCTCCGGTGAAGCGATTCCGCCGGGGTTACTTCCCTGCCACAAGGGGAAATCATCGTCATCATCATCACCAACAACTCTCCCATCTTGGGGAGGGCAATATCCATCAACATCTTCAACATCACCATCTCCTCTCAAACGCTAGTTCATCTCTTGTGTTCAATCTTTGTACCAGAACTATATATTGGTACTTGTGGGTGACTAGTAGTGTTGATTACATCTTGTAGTTGATCACTATATGGTTTATTTGGTGGAAGATTATATGTTCAGATCCATTATGCTATTTAATACCCTTGTGATCTTGAGCATGATTATCATTTGTGAGAAGTTACTTTTGTTCTTGTGGTCATGGGAGAAATCTTGTTGCAAGTAATCATGTGAATTTTATATGTATTCGATATTTTGATGGTATGTATGTTGTCATTCCCTTAGTGGTGTTATGTGAATGTCGACTACATGACACTTCACCATATTTGGGCCTAAGGGAATGCACTGTGGAGTAGTTATTAGATGATGCGTTGCGAGAGTGATAGAAGCTTAAAACCTAGTTTATGCACTATACCGTAAGGGACCGATTTGGATCCAAAAGTTTAATGTTATGGTTAGATTTATTCTTAATACTTTTCTTGTAGTTGCGGATGCTTGCGAGGGGGTTAATCATAAGTAGGAGGTTTGTTCAAGTAAGAATAACACCTAAGCACCGATCCACCCACATAATTATCAAAGTAGTGCACACAAATCGAACCAACATGATGAAAGTGACTAGATGAAATTCCCGTGTACCCTCAAGAACACTTTGCTTATCATAAGAGACCGTGTTGGCCTGTCCTTTGCCTCAAAAGGATTGGGCTACCTAGCTGCACTTTTGTTACTATTATCTTTACTTGCTCGTTACAAATTACCTTGCTATCAAACTACTCGTTACTTATAATTTCAGTGCTTGCAGACATTACCTTGCTGAAACCACCTGTCATTTCTTTCTGCTCCTCGTTGGCTTCGACACTCTTACTTATCGAAAGGACTATATTTGACCCCCTATACTTGTGAGTCATCACATATATTAAGTCTTTCAAGTGTGGTTGAATTGACAACTCAACTGCTAATACTCATGAATATTCTTTGGCTCCCCTTGCACCGAATCAATAAATTTGGGTTCAATACTCTACCCTCAAAAACTGTTGTGATACCCTATACTTGTGGGTTATCAATTGTGCAAATAGAACATTGTTCTCAATAGTGGTTTAGTAGCTCAATCTAAGGAATCAAAGGTGCTACCAGTGATTCAATATATACAACGCATGTTTCACATAAATTACATATTCGATAGATGCATAAATATGCAAATCTAGTAAGATAAAGTCTATACCACACGAAAAGCATGGAAAACACCGGATTTCCATTGGTGTAAAGGAAAATGTGCTAACTAGATTATTAACTTTGGTGCAAGTGGGAGACTATGGGAAATATACCCTGGACACAATAATATTGTATTATTATATTTCCACATTCATAATTAAGAGTTTATATTTCAAGCTATAACTGCAATGATCCTAGAAAATGTGATTCAGTGGAAAACTCATATGCATGTGTGTCATGATAAACGGTAAAGAATAGGTTCCTAGTCTTGCCTCTAAGACTGGCTCAAGTTTATTTGGTGATCATGTTTTTCGGATTTCAGGATATCGTTAAGTGTAATGATAGTCCTAAAACAACATTGAGAGTATGACGTTAGAAGAATGATCATATTGAATCGATTCAAACTTGTTTGTTCTGAATTGTGTTTATATCATCTGTAATCAATTGTAATAACACGGAGTGTTAACGTGTGATTTTTCTCCTTAGAACATGAGAGTACCGTAGTCACTTCTTAACATACGGTGGACTTTGGGGTTGCTCAAACGTCACATGTAACATGGTGATCATAACGATAACTTACAGGCTCATCGAGAAGTTTGACAAGGGACTAGATAGCTTGAGAGTGGGATTAGCTCCTCCGACGACGGAGAGATATTCTTAGGTCCCTCTCGGTGTGAAGGTATCTAACATCGTCTGGCCAGACACATGTGACTACGTCAACGGGATGCCGGAACACGACAGCAAGAAAGAACAAAACTGGTAATGAGGATAACGATATATTGAGCATGTGATGACTCGGGAGGATACCAGTGCATGCTGGGTTTTGTGAACTATCATGAAGCAAAGGGAATATCATATGATAACCAAAGTGTCACTCGGATATCATTCATGTGCTCATAGGGATAGATATGGATTCCGCTATTGGTCATTGAACGAAGGGGTTCCGTTCATGTCTATGAGTTACCGAACCTACGGGGTCACAAGCTTAAGACAATAACGATCTGCTAGGTGTTAGTAAGACGGGCGTGATGAGAACATTTATGGAATTGTTTCATAAATATTCAAAATAGTTTCGAGACGATCGGGATCACCAGAAGGGTTTCGGAGAGTATTAGGTAATACCGGGTATTACTGATAAATAATATATAGGTGGAAAATGTTTTCAAGGCTGTAAAATTATATATTTATATATATAAGGGTCTAATATATATTATAAGGATTTTATATTAAATTTAATACTAACGGGCCTTAAAAGGCCAAACTAGGGAAGTAGCATTGGGCCAACTTGGCCCAATAGGAAGTAGCGTCGGATACGTCTCAAATGTATCTATAATTTTTTATTGTTCCATATGCTATTATAGTATCAATCTTGGATGTTTTATATGCAATTATATATCATTTTTTGGGACTAACCTATTAACCTGGTGCCTAGTGCCAGTTGTTGGTTTTTTGCATGTTTTTGGCTTTTCAGGAAATCCATATCAGAGTCCAAACAGAGAAAAAACTTTGGATTAACTTTTTTGGACTAGAAGAGACCCTAGAAGGTTCGAGAGAAGACCTGAAGAGCCATGAGAGAGCGACAAGCTCAGGAGCATGGAACCTCTTCACCTAATTCCGCCTCTATAAATCCTCAAATATTCCCCTGACATTAGAGAGCCATTCGAAATACTTTTTCTACCACCGTAAGTTTCTGTTCCCATGAGACCCCATCTGGAGGCCTTCTCCGATACTCTGTCGGAGGGGGATCGATCATGGAGGGGCTATACATCAACCTTGTTGCCCTTCCGATGATGCGTGAGTATTTTACCTCAGACCTACAGGTCCATAGCTAGTAGCTAGATGGCTTCTTCTCTCTCTTTGATCTTCAATACAATGTTGTCGATGTTCTTGGAGATCTATTTGATGTAATGATTTTTTACATTGTGTTTGGTGGGATCCTATGAATTGTGAGTTTATGATTAGATTTATCCATAAATATTATTTGAGTTTTCTCTGAACTCTTTTATGCATGATTGTTATAGCTTTGTATTTCTCTCTGATCTATTGATTTGATTTGGCCTACTAGATTGATTTTTCTTGCAATGAGAGAGGTGCTTTGTGATGGGTTCGATCTTCGGGTGCTCAATCCTAGTGACAGAAGGGGACATGACACATATTTATATCATTGCCATCAAGGATAAAAAGATGGGGTTCATAAGTGAGTTTTCTTTGTCTACATCATGTCATCTTGCTTAAGGCATTACTCTATTCTTTATGAACTTAATACTCTAGATGCATGCTGGATAGCGATCGATGTGTGGAGTAATAATAGTAGACGCAGAATCATTTCGGTCTTGTTGTCTCGGACGTGATGCCTATATACATGTTCATTGCCTTGGACATCGTCATAATTATTTACTTTTCTATCAATTGCCCAACAGTAATTTGTTTACCCATCGTATGCTATTTTCAAGAGAGAAGCCTCTAGTGAAACTATGGCCCCTGGTCTATTTTCTATCATATTAAAACCAAAAATACCTTCCTGTAATTTTTATTTATTTATTTATTTTTGTTTGATCTATATATCTATCACCATACATTTTAATCTTGCAAGTAACCGATGAGGGATTGACAACCCCTTTTTCGCGTTGGGTGCAAGGATTTGTTATCTTGTGTGTAGGTACTGCTAACGAGGTGTTGTGTGTCTCTCCTACTGGATTGATAACCTTGGTTCTTAACTGAGGGAAATACTTATTTCTATTGTACTGCATCATCCTCTCCTCTTCGAGCAAATCCCAATGCAGCTCACAAGTAGTAGCACCCCTCCCCCCCTTCCTTGTGGGGGCGAATTGGAGTGGGGGAGGAGTTCAATTCCTCCTCCCAAAGCTGACACCCCAAGGTGGGACTTTCCCTCCTTGGTGGTTGACCTCTCCCTCCCCTCCAACCTATATATACTAGGGGGTTTTCCTCTGTGGATACACAAGTTTGGAGCCTCCTCTAGTTCCCTATAGTTCTAGTTCTAGTTGATCCTAGTTGATCTAATTAGATCTAGACCGAGATACACTAATCCTCATAATTAGAAGCCCAATATGGTTCTAATATACTCCCTCTAATTCTTCGGCGATGATTAACTCTGGATGGTGAAGCGCTACCGGATTATCAAGGCTGCATGCTTGCAACCAAGTAGAGAGGCCATGCTTTCGATCTTCGATTCGAGTGACTGTTCGTGGACGGTTCTCGGGATTGTTCATCGACTTTTTGAGGGACTCCAAGTATGTTCTACACTGCCATGTTCTTCTTCCACTTCAACTTGGTGACGGTAACAATCATGATCCCAACCACTAATAAATCTTCATATTGATCTTGGGTGTGCATAGATGCATTTTTTTTGTTTTCTACTATGTTTCCCAACACCTACCTATATGGCACTTCCATAGCCATTCCGAGATATATTTCCATGCAGCTTCCATCATCATTATATACATGACTTGAGCATTCATTGTCATATTGCTTTGCATGATCATAAGATAGTTAGCATGATATTTTGATGGTTTGTCTGTTTTTTTATATCTTCGCTACGCTAGATCATTGCACATCCTGGTACACTGCCAGAGCATTCACATAGAGTCATATCTTTCAGCTTATCGAGTTGTAAGTAAATAAAAGTGTGATGCATTACAGAGTGTTGCCCCTACCTATGAGGATATAAAAGAAGAAGAAAGAGGCCAAAAAGAGCCCATCAAAAAAGGAAAAAAAAGAAAAAGGTGAGAGAAAACGAGAAACAAAAAATGAGAGAAAAAGAGAGAGATGGCATAGTACTATCTGTTTTCCACACTAGTGCTTCAAAGTAGTACCATGTTCTTCATATAGAGAGTCTCCATGATTTCTCACTTTCATATACTAGTGGGAATTTTACATTATAGAACTTTGATTGTATATTCCGATGATGATCTTCCTCAAATGATTGAGGTCTTCATGAGCAAGCAAGTTGGATGCACACCCACTTAGTTTCCATAGCGAGCTTTCATACACTTATAGCTCTAGTGCATCCGTTGCATGGCAATCCCTACTCCTCGCATTGATATTGATTGTAAGGCATATCTGAAGGAAATATGCCCTAGAGGCAATAGTAAAGTTATTATTTATTCCTTATATCATGATAAATGTTTATTATTCATGCTACAATTGTATTAACCAGAAACTTAGTACAAGTGTGAATACATAGACAAAACATAAGTGTCCCTAGTATGCCTCTACTTGACTAGCTCGTTTATCAAAGATGGTTATGTTTCCTAACCATAGACATGTGTTGTCATTTGATGAACGGGATCACATCATTAGGAGAATCATGTGATGGACATGACCCATCCGTTAGCTTAGCATTATGATCGTTACAGTTTCATTGCTACTGCTTTCTTCATGACTTATACATGTTCCTTAGACTATGAGATTATGCAACTCTCGAATACCAGAGGAACACTTTGTGTTCTACCAAATGTCACAACGTAAATGGGTGACTATAAATGTGCTCTACAGGTGTCTCCGAAGGTGTTTGTTGGGTTGGCATAGATCGAGATTAGGATTTACCACTCCCTATTTTGGAAAGGTATCTCTAGGCCCACTCGGTAATACTCATCACTATAAGCATTGCAAGCATTGTGACTAATGAGTTAGTTACGGGATAAAGTATTACGGAACGAGTAAAGAGACTTTATAGTAACGAGATTGAACTAGGTATGATGATACCAACGATCGAATCTCGGGCAAGTAACATACTGATGGCAAAGGGAGCAACGTATGTTGTTATGCGGTTTGACCGATAAAGATCTTTGTAGAATATGTAGGAGCCAATATGAGCATCTAAGTTCTGCTATTGGTTATTGACCAGAGATATGTCTCAGTCATGTCTACATAGTTCTCAAACCCGTAGGGTCCGCATGTTTAACGTTCGATGACTATTTGTATTATGAGTTATGTGATTTGCTGACCGAAGTTTGTTCGGAGTCACGGATGAGATCATGGACATGATGAGGAGTCTCGAAATGGTCAAGACATAAAGATTCAAATATTGGAAGGTTGCATTTTGACATCAGAATGGTCCCGAGTGGTTTGGGCATTTTTCTGGAGTACCGGGAGGTTACCGGAACCCCCTGAGAGAAATTATGGGCCTTATGGGCCATAAGAGGGAAGCACACCAGCCCACAAGGGGCTGGTGCTCCCTCCCCGTTGGGCAGGAGGCCGATTAGGACTAGGAAAAGGGGGCTGCCCCCCCCTTCCTTCTCCTTCTCCCTTCCCCCTTTCCTACTCCATATTGGAGGTGGAATCCTACTAGGACTAGGGAGTCCTAGTAGGACTCCAGACCTTGCCGCACCCCCCTTGGGTCGTCTGCCTCTCCCTCTCCCTCATTTATATACGGGGGCAGGGGGCACCCTAGAACACACAAGTACGGGGGCAGGGGGCACCCTAGAACACACAAGTTGATCTTTTAGCCGTGTGTGGTGCCCCCCTCCACATTTACACACCTCGATCATATCACCGTAGTGCTTAGGCAAAGCCATGCGCCGGTAACATCATCATCACCGTCGCCACACCATTGTGCTGACGGAACTCTCCATCGGCCTCAACTAGATCAAGAGTATGAGGGACGTTGCTACGTCTGGAGCTTGCGTTGGTTTTCCTTGAAGAGGAAAGGGTGATGCAGCAATAGTAGCGTAAGTATTTCCCTCAGTTTTTGAGAACCAAGGTATCAATCCAGTATGAGGCTCCTCACAAGTCCCACGCACCTACACAAACAAACAAGAACTCGCAACCAACGCAACAAAGGGGTTGTCAATCCCTTCACGGCCACTTGCGAATGTGAGATCTAATAGAGATACTATGATAAGATAAATATATTTTTGGTATTTTATAATATAAATTGGAAAAGTGAAGATGCAAATAAAAGTAGATTGAAAGCTTATATGATAAGAGATAGACCCGGGGGCCATAGGTTTCACTAGTGGCTTCTCTCAAGATAGCTTGATTATTATGGTGGGTGAACAAATTACTGTCGAGCAATTGATAGAAAAGCGAATAATTATGAGATTATCTAGGCATGATCATGTATATCGGCATTACGTCCGTGACAAGTAGATCGAAACGATTCTTCATCTACTACTATTACTCCACACATCGACCGCTATCCATCATGCATCTAGAGTATTAAGTTCATGAAGAACAGAGTAACACATTAGGAAAGATGACCTGATGTAGAGGGATAAACTCATGAAATATGACATAAACCCCATCTTTTTATCCTCGATGGCAACAATAAAATGCGTGCCCTGCTGCCCCTGTTGTCACTAGGAAAGGACACCGCAAGATTGAACCCAAAGCTAAGCACTTCTCCCATTGCAAGAAAGATCAATCTAGTAGGCCAAACCAAACTGACAATTCGAAGAGACTTGCAAACATAACTTAATCACACATAAAAGAATTCAGAGGAGATTCAAATATTTCTCATATATAAACTTGATCATAAACCCACAATTCATCGGATCTCGACAAACACACCGCAAAAAGAGTTACATCGAATAGATCTCCAAGAAGATCAAGGAGAACTTTGTATTTAGATTCAAAGAGAGAGAGAAGAAGCCATCTAGCTAATAACTATGGTCGCCTCCCTTGTTTCTTGACTTCCACTCCAAGTCCTCTGGATCACGTTTGTTCCAAAAAGATCGTTTGATATTCCTTTTCTTCGAAATACTGAAATAGGCAAAAAAAAACAATTCGGGTTGGACCTCCGGTTACTAGGTTAGTCCCAAAAATGATAAAAAGTGTAAAGTAAAACCCATAAACATCCAAAATGGGTAATATAATAGCATGGAACAATCAAAAATTATAGATACGTTGAAGACGTATCAAGCATCCCCAAGCTTAATTCCTGCTCGTCCTCGAGTTGGTAAATGATAAAAACAGATTTTTTTTTGATGTGGAATGCTACCTAGCATAAATTCTCAATGTAATTTTCTTTATTGTGGCATGAATGCTCAGATCCAAATGATTCAAATAAAAGTTCATACTGACATAAGAAATAGTAATACTTCAAGCATACTAATCAAAGCAATTATGTCTTCTCAAAATAACATGGCTAAAGAAAGTTCATCCCTACAAAATCATATAGTTAGGTCATGCTTTATTTTCGTCACACAAAAATACTCCCATCTTGTACACCCCCGATGACAAGCCAAGCAATTGTTTCGTACTTAAATAATCTCAAACTTTTTCAACTTTCACGCAATAGATGAGTGTGAGCCATGGATATAGCACTATGGGTGGAATAGAATATGATGATGGAGATTGTGCGAAGAAGATAAAAAAAGGAGAAAGTCTCACATTGACGAGGATAATCAACGGGCTATGGAGATGCCCATCAATTGATGTCAACATGAGGTGTAGGGATTGCCATGCAACGGATGCACTAGAGCTATAAATGTATGAAAGCTCAACAAAAGAAACTAGTGGGTGTGCATCTAACTTGCTTGCTCACGAAGACCTAGGGCATTTTGAGGAAGCCCATCGTAGGAATATACAAGCCAAGTTCTATAATGAAAATTCCCACTAGTATATAAAAGTGACAACATATGAGACTCTCTATATGAAGAACATGGTGCTACTTTGAAGCACAAGTGTAAAAAAGGATAGTAACATTGCCCCCTTTTTATTATTTTTTTGGGCCTTTTTTTATTTATTCGGCCTTTTTTCCTTTTTTTATTTGGCCTTTCTTTTTTTTATTTGGGGACAATGCTCTAATAATGATGATCATCACACTTCTATTTATTTACAACTCATGAGTTACATCTCAAAACTAGAAGATATGACTCTATATGAATGCCTCCGGCGGTGAACCGGGATGGGCAATGAATCAAGAGTGACATGTATGAAAAATTATGCATGGTGGCTTTGCCACAAATACGATGTCAACTACATGATCATGCAAGTCAATATGACAATAATGATGTGTGTCATGATGATGAACGGAATGGTGGAAAGTTGCATGGCAATATATCTCGGAATGGCTATGGAAATGCCATAATAGGTAGGTATGGTGGCTGTTTTGAGGAAGATATAAGGAGGTTTATGTGTGATAGAGTGTATCATATCATGGGGTTTGGATGCACCGGCGAAGTTTGCACCAACTCTCAAGGTGAGAAAGCGCAATGCACGGTACCGAAGAGGCTAGCAATGATGGAAGGGTGAGAGTGCATATAATCCATGGACTCAACATTAGTCAAAAAGAACTCATATACTTATTGCAAAAATCTACAAGTCATCAAAAACCAATCACTACATGCATGCTCCGAGGGGGATAGATTGGTAGGAAAAGACCATCGCTCGTCCCCGACCGCCACTCATAAGGATGCACAATCTAAGAACACCTCATGTTTCAAATTTGTTACACAAATTTTACCATACGTGCATGCTACGGGACTTGCCAACTTCAACACAAGCATTATTTAAATTCATAATCACCCAACTAGCATGACTCTAATATCACTACCTCCATATCTCAAAACAATTATCAAGTATCAAATTGATGATAGCATCCAATTCACTTCCTATGATAGTTTTTATTATACCCAACTTGGATGCCCATCATTCTAGGACCAATTTTTATAACCATAGCAAATACCATGCTGTTCTAAGAGACTCTCAAAATAATACAAGTTAAGCATGAGAGATTAACATTTTCTACAAAATTAAGCCACAGTCGTGCTCTAAAAATATATAAGTGAAGCACTAGAGCAAAAACTATCTAGCTCAAAAGATATAAGTGAAGCACATAGAGTATTCTAATAAATTCCAATCAAGTGTGTTTCTCCCAAAAGGTGTGTACAGAAAGTATCATTGTGGTAGATTAAAAATCAAAGACTAATATCATACAAGACGCTCCAAGCAAAACATATATCATGCGGTGAATAAAAATATAGCTCCAAGTAAAGTTACCGATAGACGAAGACGAAAGAGGGGATGCCTTCCGGGGCATCACCAAGCTTAGGATTTCGGTTATACTTGAATATCTTGGGGTGCCATGGGCATCCCCAAGCTTAGGCTCTTGCCACTCCTTAGTCCATCAAATCTTTACCCAAAACTTGAAAACCTCACAACACAAAACTCAACAGGAAATCTCATAAGCTCAGTTAGTGCAAGAAAGAAAAACCACCACATAAGGTACTGAAATAAACTCATTCTTTATTTATGTTGGTGTTAAACCTACTGTATTATAACTTCCCTATGGTTCATACCCCTACATACTAGCCATAGATGCATCAAAATAAGCAAACAACACACGAAAAACAGAATCTGTCAAAAACAGAACAGTCTGTAGCAATCTGTAACTTTCGAATACTTATGGAACTATAAATATACTACCAAAATAGGAAGTCCTAGGCAATTTGTCTATTGAACTACAGCAAAAATAATCAATGCAAAAGCACGTTTCCGTGATTTATTAAATTTTCTCTCGTGAGCACAAAGTTTCCGTTTTTCAGCAGAATCAAATTAACTATCACCATAGGTTATCCTATAGCTTCTACTTGGCACAAACACTAATTGAAACATGAAAACACATCTAAAGAGAAGGTAGATGCAAAATTTATTACTAAACAGAAGCAAAAACAAAAAAATAAAATAAAATTGGGTTGCCTCACAACTAGCGCTATCGTTTAGCGCCCCTAGCTAGGCATAAAAGCGAGGATAGATCTAAGTAGTGCCATCTTTGGCACTTGATTCGTAAGTAGATCGCATGATAGATTCATAAGGCAATTTAACTTTCTTTCTTGGAAAATGTTCCATGCCTTTCTGTCGGGGAAACTGATCCACGAACACCTATGGGGCCGGCGGACCGGGCCCCTTTCGGTTCGGTGGGGGGCGGAGATCGCACGAAGAGCAGATCGAGGCGAGGCACACGAGCAGTTTACCCAGCTTCGGAGCTCTCCGGAGAGATAACACCCCTACTGCTGCTTGTCTGGTTGTATTATCTGGTGTTCTTGCTCTCGAGAGAGAGAGCATGATGTTTTCTGTGCTACGAATGAATCGAAGCGAACTGTCCGAACCTCCTCTACGTTGCACATGGGCCTCCTTTTATACGCTAAAGGGGTCACCGACAGGTGGCAACGCAGAGGATGGTCCAAACGTAAAAAGCGAGGTAGTTGATACAGTTACTTATACAGTGCACCCTATCTAACCCTGACAGCAGGGGACAAGGACATTAAATGCCCGTCTGAGTTGCCCGAACAGTGCAGAAAAGGACCGTTAGGGGTGCCACCGTTTGCCACGATGGCGATCTTGTCAGCTTCGCATGCCACTGCGCACCGCTGGCTGCACAGCCTCCTGCCACACGCGCCCGGAGAGGCCCCCAGAGCGACACGTTGGTGGATGCGCTGGAGCGTGGGCACAGAGTGGCCGCCTGCCGCGGCAAGCGCCTTGCGGCTGTTGTTATCTTGTCGGGTCCAGAAGCTTGTCGCTCACCGGGCCTCGAGGTACCTTGTTTAGTCTTCCCGGCAAGCTCCTCTTGCCGGGGCCTTGTTGCCTTGCCGGAGCGCGTGGCGCGTCGCGGCAAGTTCCTTGGAGCGCCTTGGTTGGCCTTCCCGGCAAGCTCCTCTTGCCGGGGCCTTGTCTTCTTAGCTTAAATGCTTTGTTCTTGGATGGCTCCAAGGGAACCTTAGGGGATATTGGCGTTCGCCCGGCAAGCCTTGCCGCGGGGTGCTGCAACTGACCATGCACAAGTTCGGGGTACTAGGGAACCCCTATTCTAGTACACCGACAGGAGCCCCCGGGACTGGGCCAGACACGGTGCCGAGCGCTGTTGGGCCAGGCCCAAGTCAGGGCACAGGCACATGCGGACTAGGCCACACCAAATCTTGCTTCGTATCCACCGCGCTCTCCCATAACGGCACGCGTTGAATGCGGCATCGTGGGAGAGATCGTGGGTGGTTTTTTATTTGGAAGGCCGAAACGTCCGCCCCGTCCCTCTTTATAAGTAGAGGAAACAGGGGCAGTTCGTTCCCCCTCACCATCACTAGGATTCTTCGCCTCAGGCTTGCCGGGCTCACCGTAGGTGCTGTCGGGGCAGATTTCCTCCGCCGCCGCATTGCCCCCCTGCAGGAGAGGGGGAGGCCCGCTTGGGAATTCAAGAATTCGGCAGACATCATGAGGCTGCGGCCGGGCCTCAACTACAACTTCACCGTCTTGGAGCTGGACGCAATGCTCTTGGAGTTATTCAAATGCGACCCCCAGCACCCATTCACACTGCCGAGGGGCGTAGTTCCTTTGTGCAATAACTCTTCGCTTGACCGGATCCGCGCCATGATGCCGTTGTGCGATTCACACGGAATCGTCCCAACTTGGCAAGAGCCTGCGGATGACGTTGTGCGAGCGTTCTTCGACACCTTGGAGGAGGTGCCGGTCCATGCTGACGAGCAGAAGAGCCTCACCCGTGACACCACCGACGAGGAGCTGCAGCGCATCGCCACTAGGGCGGAAGAGGTTGCGGCCGCAGCTGCCGCGGGCGCGTTTGGGTTCACTGTGGAGGAGGCGGAGGCTGCGGAGGTGGCAAACCTTGCCGAGCGCGCGGAGTTCATGGGCGAGGAGGAGCCTGCCGGTTCCGAAGCCGAGCCGAGCGAGGCCGGCGAGGAGGAGCCCGAGCCTTCAGAAAACTTGCCGCAGGCGGAGCCCCCGGCCCCGCCAAGAAGGCGCCTTCGCAGGGCCGGGGACGCAGCGGGGCGGCAGCCGGGTCAACAGCCGCCGAGCCATGCGACGTGCTCTACCGTGGCAAGCAATGTTGCCGCGGGAGCGCCTCACGCATCAGCGGCAACTGGAGCGGGATCTTCCCGGGCCACCGCCACCGCCCCCGCCAAGCGGGCAAGGGATCCTAGTCCTCCACCTCGCCGCACCGGAGGAGGGCTGGACTTCGATCTTTCCGCTCTCAGCTCCGACGAGGAGGAAGAAGAGTAAGTTTCTTTGGTGCTCCTGTAGTTCTTCAATCTTGCTGTTTATATCTTGTATCTGACTTGCTCCAATCTGGACTCCTTTCTTTTCAGGACGTTGGCCCAGAGAGCGGCGAAGAGGGCCAAGGCCGCGGTGATCGTCATCGAGGATGACCCCATCGTGTCAGCAGGAGGTGGGTCCGAGACCACCTTGACGGACCCGGCAATCACTCCTCAAAGCAGCCCCCAACGCAGCCCCCAGCGTAAGTTCATAGTTTAGCCTTCTGCTGCCGGGCGCGCTTGAGTGCTTTTTCCTTTGTTGATATCTTGCTTGTTGACTTGTGCAGGAGCAGAGCAGTCTCATCAGGAGCGCCCGGAAGCTGGTCCCGAAGTGCCACCTGCTTCGACTGCGCCGCCAAGGGGGGAGTCCCCGGCAAGGGAGCGCTCTCCGGCAAGGGGGAACTCTCCGGCAAGGGACGGCACTGCTAATCCTGCGGCGACCGAGGCCGCAACTGCAGATCTTGGCGCAGGTAATCCACTTGCCCAGAAACTTTCCCTTGGGTTCTGCTTCTTCCGTTTTTCCTCTCTTGGATTTTTGATTGATTTTCCTCCCTTCTTCGTTCTTCAGACCCATCTGTGGCTGAGCCAATGGAGACAGAGCGCGCCGGCGAGGAAGGGGCCGGTGCTGACGAGGCCGCCGGCGAGGAAGGGGCCGGTGCTGACGAGGCCGCCGGCGAGGAGGCCGCCAGGGCTGCCGCCGCAGGAGCCGGCGAGGGGTCGGGCGATCGCACTGACGACCCTGAGGCCGCAGGAGCGCCAGGCGCTGCACCGACCGCCGATCCCTCTGCTGTTTCTGCGGAGCCGGGCTCCGAGGAGCCCCAGCCCGGCGCTTACTTGAAGGCCGGCGATGGTATCTTCATCAAGCTACCCTAGGCGTCGAGCTCCAGGGCGCCGGTCGAGGGGGAAACTTTCGACGGGGAGGTGCTCGCCTCTGCTGGACTGTTGTTGGTTGACGCGCCCAGCAGCAGCAGCGGTGAGCCTGAGGAGGAGCAGCTGCTGCGGAAGCTGCTGTCACTCTACCGCGCCCGGCAAGCCAAACTAGCTTCCCGGGAAGCGCTTGTCGCGAAGGCGGGAGTTGACATGAAGAAGCGTGCGGAGGAGCTCCGGGGCCAAAATCAAGAAGCTCTCTCGTCCCTGGCACAGGAGCGGGAGCGACTCGACGAGGAGCGCACAGCCTTCCTTCTCGAGAAGGCCGAGGCTGAGGAGGAGCAAAGGCTGGCCGCCGAGAAGCAGTCCGCGCGGGAAGGTGAACTAGTGCAGCGGAAGGCCAACCTCGACAGCTACGAGGAAGAGCTCGCCGAGCGCGAGCAAGCACTTGGCGGGGCGCTCAAGGAGGCAAAGGACGCTGCGGCAATTGGAGAGGCCGCCAAGAAAGAGCTGGAGGAGAAGGTGGCGCAGCTGGAGGCCGACATTGGGAAGAGCGGCGAGGAGCTTGCCGCGCTCAAGCGTGAGCGTGACAAGGATGGTGCCGCCCACAGTGAGCTGCAAGGTCTTCTCGCTGAGAGGGGCAAGGAGCTCAGCGCCGCCAAGGATTCCAAAGCAGACCTAGAGCTGAAGCTGGCCACGCAGACGCAGACGCTGGAGGCCGCCAAGGAGCGGGAGAAGACCTTGTCGGAGAAGGTGAAGGCTGACGCGGCGCTGCTGGAGAGCATTGCAGTTACCCAGAACTCGTTCAGAGACACTGTGGAGCACTGGACCGAGGGTCTGGTGAACATTGCCACAGTCATCAACGAGGAGCTGGCACAGCTGGGGATGGAGGACTTTGGGTATCCTTCCGACGAGAGTCTTCAACCCAGCGCCAAGCTCAGTCTGTTCTTCAAGGGCGTGGCGACGGCACTCCAGCGGCTCCGGGAGAGGATCCCAAAGCAGCTGGCCGACGAGTCGCGCAAAATCTGTGCCGGGGTTCTCCAGAAGGTGCTGATGAAGGTAGCCTTCCGCAATCCAGGCCTCAGCTTCACCAACGTCCTCAGGTCCTTGCCGCCTAACGCCGATCTGGATGCACTCAAGGCCCTTGTCGCACCCATTGTGGACAAGGTGAGCGAGATCAAGAGGGTCGAGGGCGGACGCGTAGACTAGGCCGCCCATTTCTTCTTTTCCCTTGTCGCTGCTAATCATGTTATGAAAACAGTCTGTTAGAGCTGCGACAAGTTATCTTGTAATATAACTTTATTTCTGTTATCAATTGCTATGTTATTTCCTCTACTAGATTCCTTCCTTTGTATGTTTTTACCCTACGCTTCTAGGGAACTTGTCGGCGCAGGCGCCCAAGCCGCGAGCGCTGAGTGCGGAACTTCAGCAGCCTGCTGGCGGCGCTGCTTCCGACAAGAAACCTTGTCGCGACTAGATGCATCACGCTTAAGCTGTAGAGCGGACTCGAAACAAAGTAAGGGCGCAACTAGCCACGAGTTGGTTCCTCCGCGCACAGGTTTTCCATACAAAGCAGGGTCGTTCGAGGAAGATAACTCAAAAATTTAAAAAGTGATTGCTAAAACTTTGGCAACTTAGCTTTTCTGTCATTTGCTTCCCGGTAAGGCAAGTCTTTGCTTGAACGACGCCTGGCCCATACCACAATCTTCTCCTTCCCCCCCCCCGGCAAACTTGTGTGCGAGAGAATCTTCTTTTCCTTTAAAAAGGGAGAAAGAAGAGAAAATAATAATATGGAGCTCTTCGGCTCGTTACTGCTTACCGGATGTAGGTGCTGCACAAAGTGTCAGATAATCGCATGCAAGAAAGGAACTAATGCATGAAATGGACAAGTTGTGCGGAGCACATGGGGTTCTTTTTATGCACGGGATCTGCGCCCGGCTTTGTACAAAGGATTACATGCAACAGCGGCAAGACTTGTACAAAAGGTGGTTGCCGGAACAGGGTTCCGGCAACCGCTCCCTATGGGAAAAACTTACGAAGATGTTCTATGTTCCAGGAGTTGCTCACCGGAATGCCATCATCGGTCTCAAGGCGGACAGCGCCAGGCCTTGTGACTCGTCTCACCCGATAAGGGCCTTCCCACTTCGGCGTCAACTTGTTGGAATTCTTGGCGGACTGAACGCGCCTAAGAACAAGGTCGCCTTCCTCGAAGCTTCTGGCTTTAACTTTGCGGCTATGATAGCGGCGCAAAGCTTGCTGGTATCGAGCAGCTCGTACAGCAGCCTGAAGACGATCTTCCTCAAGGAGCAGCGCATCGTCTTGTCGCAGCTGTTCTTGCTCAAGCTCATCATAAGCGAGCACTCGAGGTGATCCGTATACGAGTTCCGTGGGGAGAACTACCTCTGCTCCATAGACTAGAGCGAAAGGTGTCTGGCCAGTGGCTCTATTTGGCGTCGTTCTGATCGACCAAAGAACCACCGGCAGCTCCTCGATCCAGTTCCTTCCGCACCTGTGCAGCCTATTGAAAGTTCTGGTCTTGAGCCCGTGCAGCACTTCAGCATTTGCCCTCTCTGCTTGACCGTTGCTTCTCGGATGAGCAACAAAAGCGAAGCAGACCTTGGCGCCAAGGTCTTGGACGTACTGCATGAAGGTGCGGCTCGTGAATTGCGTGCCGTTGTCGGTGATGATCATATTAGGGATCCCGAAACGGCAAACAATTGACCTGAAGAACTTGACTGCTGACTGTGTTGTCACCTTCCTCACTGGCTGCACTTCCGGCCACTTTGTGAACTTGTCGATTGCGATGTACAAGTACTCAAAGCCCCCGACAGCTCGGGGGACGCGGCCGAGGATATCGAGCCCCCAGACCGAAAATGGCCAGGATAAAGGGATCGTCTAGAGAGCTTGAGCTGGCTGGTGTATCTGTTTGGAGTGGAACTGGCACGCTTCACACTTGGTTACTTGTGCAGTTGCATCCTGGAGGGCTGTCGGCCAAAAGAAACCTTGCCGAAAAGCTTGGCCGGCAAGTGCTCTTGCGCCAATGTGGTGGCCACATATGCCTCCATGTATCTCTGCCAACAGCTTTTGTCCATCTTCCCGGCGAATACACTTCAATTTCACACCGTTGAGTCTTCTTCTGTACAGTATGCTATCGACAAACTGGTACATACTTGACTGCCGGGCTACTCTTTCCGCTTCTTCTTGTTCTTCGGGAAGTTCTCCTGTCTGAAGGAAGTGGACAATCTGCTGTGCCCATGCTGGAGCTTGTGGCTCGACAACAAGGACTAAAGGCGCATCTGCTGATGCGGGAACATCCGCTTCCACGGCAAGGACTTGTGGTCCTGCCGGGGCTTGATGTTCCCCGGCAAGCTTGCCAGAGCAAAACTTGTCAGGAGCGTCTGCTTCAATGGAACAAACCATAAGGCTTGCCGGAGCAGACTTCCCCTCAGCCTCCTTGGTGTTGATCTTGGGGACTTTCTTGGCGGCGGCTTCGGGGAGCTCTGCCGGAAAGTAGTCACCAGAAACCAACTTCCTCTTCTTGCTTTGTCCAGTTGATGGTGTTACGGATGGTTGAGTCAGCTTAAGCACAAAGATCCCTGGTTCCATAGGTAACTTTAGTGCGGCGCACTTTGACAGGCCATCAGCAATATCATTCTGACCTCTTGGGATATGCTCCATTTGTAGGCCATCAAAGTGCTCTTCTAGCTTCCTCACTTCATCAACATACGCTTCCATCAACGGACTCTGGTATTTCTTGTTCACTTGTCGGACGACAAGCTGTGAGTCACCCCTGACAATGAGCTTCTTGATCCCAAGGTCTGCTGCGATTCTGAGACCGGCAAGCAATCCTTCATACTCTGCAGTATTGTTGGTTGCTTGCTCTTTGGGAAAGTGCATCTGGACTACGTACTTGAGGTGCTCTCCGGTGGGTGCGACAAGCAGCACGCCTGCACCGGCGCCTTGCAGCGAGAAGGCACCATCAAAGTACATCAGCCACTCTTTGCTCGCCTCTTTGACGGGGATGCCTGTTTCTGGAATTTCTTCATATGGGGTTGGCGTCCACTCTGCTATGAATTCTGCCAATGCTCTGCTTTGGATAGTTGAAGCGCTCTCAAACTTGAGGCCAAAGCTTGACAGTTCCAGTGCCCACTCGACAATCCTGCCTGTTGCTTCTGGATTTTGCAGTATCCTCTTCAGCGGAAAGCGAGTGACGACTGTGATCTCATGTGCTTGGAAGTAATGGCGCAGCTTTCTCGAGGCCATGAGGAGGCCGAAAAGCAACTTCTGCACACCAGAGTACCTTGATCTAGCCCCCTGTGGAAGAGAGCTGACAAAGTAAACTGGGCGCTGCACCATTCTCTTTGGCATCCTATCATGCTCCTGCGCAAACCCATGTTTGTCGGGACCAGAGCTTGTCGGCGAAGCCCCCTGCTTGTCGCTGGATGGATCTGCCCTGGTTGCTGGCTCATCATCCGCCTCCCTATCCACCACTAACGCAGCACTAACCACTTGATTGGTTGCCGCTATATACAGCAGCAACTTCTCTTGCGTCTTAGGTGCGACAAGCATTGGAGTGGAGGACAGGTATCTCTTCAAGTCCTGCAGCGCAGCCTCCGCTTCCGGAGTCCATTTCATTGGACCTGCCTTTTTCAAAATTTTGAAAAATGGCAGGGCGCGCTCAGCAGATCTAGAGATAAACCTGCTGAGAGCAGCCACGCAACCGGCAAGCCTTCGTACATCCTTGACGCGCTTTGGTGCTTCGATCTGCTCAATGGCCTTGATCTTGTCGGGATTGGCTTCAGTTCCCCGCTGAGACACGAAGAACCCGAGAAGCTTGCCGGAAGGGACTCCAAACACGCACTTCTCGGGGTTAAGCTTGAGGTTGATCTTGCACAGATTTGCAAATGTCTCATCTAAATCTTGAATCAAGGTCGCCTTGTTCTTGCTCTTGACCACTATGTCATCCATGTAAGCTTCCACATTTCTGTGCATTTGCGCTCAAAAGCATGGTGGACTACCCTTGCGAATGTTGAACCAGCATTCTTCAAACCGAAAGGCATCCGTACAAAGCAGTACGTGCCACACGGGGTGATAAATGCGGTTTTCCTTTCATCTTCTTCTGCCATGAAGATTTGATGGTATCCTGAGTATGCATCAAGAAATGAAAGCAAATCACATCCGGCTGTGGAGTCAACAATCTGGTCAATACGCGGCAAGGGAAATGGGTCTTTGGGACAAGCTTTATTAACATCAGTGAAGTCAATACAAAGTCTCCATTTCCCGTTAGCCTTGCGCACAACAACAGGATTGGCCAACCACGTGGGATGGAGCACTCCTCGGACAAGGCCTGCTGCTTCCAACTTCTTGATTTCTTCCGCGATGAATTCTTGGCGCTCTACTGCTTGCTTCCTGACTCTCTGCTTGACGGGCCGCGCATGAGGACAGACGGCAAGGTGGTGCTCAATTACTTTCCTGGGAACACCGGGGATATCAGACGGTTGCCACGCAAACACGTCGACATTCGCCCACAGGAAAGCAACGAGCGCGCTTTCCTATTTGGGGTCAAGAGTGGCGCTGATGGTGAAGGTACCACCAGTGCCGCCCTCCTTGGCGGACACCTTCTTGGTCTCAGGTGGAGCTGACATTGCCTTCTTACGCTTGCCGGTGGAGCTCGATGGTGCGTCCTCGACGGTAGCGCAGCACTCCGAAGAGGTGCGCTTGACGAAGTGGGCATCAGAGCTCTTGCCGGACTTGGTCTTCTTCTTCCCCCCGGGAGCTTCAGCGGCAAGTGTCCTGCGTTCTGCTGCGGCTGCTGCGGCTGCTGCTTCCTGGTAGATCTTGTCGGCACAGATAAGAGCATCCTTCTGGTTGCCAGGGACAGAGATGACACTTATCGGGCCTGGCCTTTTCAGTACGTTGTACGCATAGTGAGAGGCTGCCATGAACTTGGCGAGTGCCGGTCGACCAAGGATTCCATTGTAAGGTAATGGAAAGTCGGCAACGTCAAACGTGACCCTCTCAGTCCTGAAGTTCAGCTCGCTGCCAAATGTTACCGGCAACGTGATCTTTCCCTTCGGCTTGCTCCTTCCCAGGTTGATTCCTTGAAATGTATCGGTCTCTTCGAGCTCGCTGTCAGGGATCTGGAGTTTGTGAAGCACCGCGGAGGAGATCAGGTTCAAGCCGTCCCCGCCGTCAACTAGCATCTTAGTGACCTTGAGGTTGCGGATTGTTGGTGAAACCAGCATCGGCAAGCACCCGACCGCAGTTATGCGATCAGGATGGTCCTCAATGTCGAAGATGATAGGCGTGCCAGACCATATCAGAGGCTTGCGTGACTCGACGGGTGGTTCTGCTGCATTAACTTCCCGCACCCACTGCTTGAGCTGGCGGTGCGAGGCATGCAGAGAAGCACCACCGTCAACGCACAGGACCTCTGTGGCTTTCTAGAACTCCTGCTCATCAGTCTCCTCATTATCCATGTCCTCATCGTCGTCGTCATCTTCATCCTTGTCGCGGCCGCGAGGAGGTCTGTCTCCTTGCCGCTGTTTGGCCTTGCCGCGGCGTCCTCCTCGGCCGGGACGTTTCTTGCCGGATCCACTAGCTCCTTCTTGGGCCTTCTCCTTGTCGCGCCGCTCGTATTCAGCTTTTTGTTGCTCAACAAGCTGTTCGACTTTCTTACAGTTTTGGAGATCATGGCCCTTGGTGCGGTGGATCTTGCAATATTGCTTGTTGGTGCCGTCCTGCTTGTCGGCGACCGCCACCTCCGCGGCAACCTCCTTGCCGGAGTCACCAGCTTTGGCTTCCTTGGCGCCACCACCGTTGCCGGACTGCTCAACAACTAGCACCTCTTTGCCTTTCCTCCTTCTGTTGTTCCGCCGCCGGTTTTTCCTTGGCGGGGTAGCATCCTCACTGTCAGATCCTCCCGCTCCTACATTCTCTCCGGGGAGTCTCCTCCCTTCCTCAGCACGTGCACACTTGTCGGCCAGTGCATATAACTCGCTGACGTCCCTGATCTTGCACATCGCCATTTCCTCCCACATCCTGCGGTTCCGCACGTTTTGATGGAACGCGCTGATCACCGCGGCAGGGTGGACGTCTGGGATGTTGTGCTGCACACTACTGAATCTCTAAATGTACTTACGCAGGGGCTCTCCTTCCTTCTGGGCGAGCAGATGAAGATCACTCTCCTGGCCATGAGGCTTGTGTCCGCCTGTAAAGGCGCCGACAAACTGATGGCACAGATCAGCCCAAGAGGATATGGAGTTGTCCGGCAAGTGCATGAGCCAGGATCTGACGTTGGGCTTGAGCACCAGCGGGAAGTAGTTGGCAAGGATCTTGTCATCTCGTCCCCCGGCAGCCTGTACCGCAATGGTGTAGATGCTGAGGAACTCCGACGGATGCGTCTTGCCGTCGTACTTCTCCGGTACGTCTGGCTTGAAGTTCTTTGTGCTGGGCCACTGGACTTGCCGCAACTCACGAGTGAACGCAGGACAACCTACCGCGTACGGCAGATCGCCTGGTTCCCCTGGCGCATGCATGTCAACAGAGGGCCCAGCGCGCTTGTCGGATTGACGTCGCGCTTCTCTTCGGCGCTCGATGCGGGTTCGAGCGTCTTCTTGTTGTCGATCATGAAGAACTTGGCTCTGATCGCGACGAGCTCGTGGATCCGACGATGCAGTGGAGTCGCTGTCGAGGTGGATCCGGCGAGTCGGCGATCTTGGCCTTCGGGGCGGTGATTGCATGGTAGTTGCACCTCTGCCCGTTCGTCGCCACCAGCTCGCGTCCGGCAACCCTGCGGCGGCGGCGACACGCTCGGCCGCCGTGGAGTGTCGCCGTTGGCGTAGCCGATGAGACTCTGAATGGTGGCCCTCCATTCGTCGATCTTGTCCGATGTCGGGGGGTAATCTAGGAGAAGTTGAGCTCGTGCCAAAGCTTCTGCTGGAGTGGTGGGTAGCAGTGGCGGACGGCGCGAGGAGCGGGACGTGCTCGAACTTCTAACTATGTTAGAAGGAGCAGTATCCCGTCCAGGCGACCGTGCCCCGCTCGTGCCAGCACGCTGGCGTGCATGCTGGTCTTGAGCGCCCCGAGATCCACCAGCTTGGTCTTGGCCTATCATGTGAATGGCACTGTTAGTGCCATGATGCTGTTGATCTTGCGCCTCCTGAGAGTGGCGTGGAACATTTACAGTCGCCGAGGTTTGTGCAGCCTTGTTCTTGGACCTGGCGGCATCATGAGCTTCCTCGTCGACGTCCTTTCTTCCGCCGGCGTCCATTCCACCACCCGTTTGCTCCAACGGTGGCGGAAGTGACATGGACGGAGCGGCTGCCGCCGAAGTCTTCTTCTTCGGTGGCATATTGATGAAGGGAATAAAGATCTAGCTCGTGTGAACGCCGGATCAGGTTCACACAATCTCGACACCCCTACCTGGCGCGCCAAAGATGTCGGGGAAACTGATCCACGAACACCTATGGGGCCAGCGGACCGGGCCCCTTCCGGTTCGGTGGGGGGCAGAGATCGCACGAAGAGCAGATCGAGGCGAGGCACACGAGCAGTTTACCCAGCTTCGAAGCTCTCCGGAGAGATAACACCCCTACTGCTGCTTGTCTGGTTGTATTATCTGGTGTTCTTGCTCTCGAGAGAGAGAGCGTGATGTTTTCTGTGCTATGAATGAATCGAAGCGAACTGTCCGAACCTCCTCTACGTTGCACATGGGCCTCCTTTTATACGCTAAAGGGGTCACCGACAGGTGGCAACGCAGAGGAGGGTACAAACGTAAAAAGCGAGGTAGTTGATACAGTTACTTGTACAGTGCACCCTACCTAACCCTGACAGCAGGGGACAAGGGCATTAAATGCCCGTCTGAGTCGCCTGAACAGTGTAGAAAAGGACCGTTAGGGGCGCCACTGTTTGCCACGATGGCGATCTTGTTAGCTTCGCATGCCACTGCGCACCGCTGGCTGCACAGCCTCCCGCCACGCGCGCCCGGAGAGGCCCCCAGAGCGACACGTTGGTGGATGCGCTGGAGCGTGGGCACAGAGTGGCCGCCTGCCGCGGCAAGCACCTTGCCGCTGTTGTTATCTTGTCGGGTCCAGAAGCTCGTCGCTCACCGGGCCTCGGGGTACCTTGTTTAGTCTTCCCGGCAAGCTCCTCTTGCCGGGGCCTTGTTGCCTTGCCGGAGCGCGTGGCGCGTCGCGGCAAGTTCCTTGGAGCGCCTTGGTTGGCCTTCCCGGCAAGCTCCTCTTGCCGGGGCCTTGTCTTCTTAGCTTAAATGCTTTGTTCTTGGATGGCTCCAAGGGAACCTTGGGGGATCTTGGCGTACGCCCGGCAAGCCTTGCCGCGGGGTGCTGCAACTGCCCGTGCACAAGTTCGGGGTACTAGGGAACCCCTATTCTAGTACACCGACACTTTCCTTAATAGAAATTAGAATCTAATATTCCCTTCCTTCATATCAATAATCGCACCAATCGTTCTAAGAAAAGGTCTACCAAGAATAATAGGACATGAAAGATTGCAATCTATATCAAGAACGATAAAATCTATGGGCACATAATTCGTATTTTCAACAATAAGAACATCATTGATCCTTCCCATAGGCTTTTTAATGGTGGAATCCACAAGGTGCAAATTTAAAGAGCAATCATCAAGATCATGGAAACCTAGAATATCACATAAAGTTTTTGGAATTGTGGAAACACTAGCACCAAAATCACACAAAGCATAACACTCATGATATTTAAATTTTAATATTTATAGTAGGTTCGCACTCATCATTAAGTTTTCTAGGTATAGAAACTTCCAAATTGAGTTTTTCATCATAAGATTGCATCAAGGCATCAACAATATGTTTGGTAAAGGCTTTATTTTGACTATAAGCATGAGGAGATTTCAACACGGATTGCAACAAGGAAATACAATCTACTAAAGAACAATTATCATAATTAAATTCCTTGAAATCCAAGATAGTGGGTTCAATGCTATTTAAAGTCTTGACCTATCCAATCCCACTTTTACCAAATTTAGCATCAAGATCTAAAAACTCTGAATCATTGGGACGCCTTTTAACTAAAGTTGACTCATCTCTAGTCCCATCATTATTAAGATTAATATTGCAAAACAAAGATTTAATAGGGGACACATCATAACTTTTAGATCTTCATCATTATTTTCATGGAAACTAGAAGAACATGCTTTTACAAAGCAATCTTTCTTAGCACGCAATCTAGCAGTTCTTTCTTTGCACTCACCAATGGAAATTCTCATAGATTTGAGAGACTCATTGATATCATGCTTAGGAGGAGTAGATCTAAGTTTCAAAGAATCAACGTCAAGCGAAAGTCTTTCAACGTTCCTAGACAAATCATCAACTTTAAGCAATTTTTCTTCAAGCAAGGCATTAAAATTATTTTGAGAGATGATAAATTCTTTAACGCTATTCTAAAAATCATAGGGTGTCTTATTAAAGTTTCCATAAAAATTATTGTAGGAATTTCCATAATTATTAGAGGAATTACTAGGGAACGGTCTAGGATTAAAGTTTCCTCTATAAGAATTGTTACCAAAATTATTCCTACCAACAAAATTCACATCCATAGATTCATTATTATTCTCAATCAAAGTAGACAAAGGCATATCATTGGGATCAATAGGAGCACTCTTAGTAGCAAACAATTTCATAAGTTCATCCATCTTTCCACTCAAAACATTAATTTCTTCTATAGCATGCACTTTTTTACTAGTAGATCTTTCGGTGTGCCATTGAGAATAATTAGCCATAATATTATCTAGGAGTTTAGTAGCTTCTCCTAAGGTGATTTCCATAAACGTGCCTCCCACAGCCGAATCTAAAAGATTTCTAGAAGCAAAATTCAATCCAGCATAAAAATTTTGTATGATCATCCATAAATTCAAACCATGAGTAGGGCATTGCGAAACATAAATTTCATTATTTCCCAAGATTGGGAAACATGCTCATGATCAAGTTGTTTAAAATTCATAATATCGTTCCTAAGAGAGATGATCTTAGCGGGAGGAAAATACTTAGAGATAAAAGCATCTTTGCACTTATTCCATGAATCAATACTATTCTTAGGCAAAGATGAAAACCAAATTTTAGCACGATCTCTAAGTGAAAACAGAAATAACTTCAGTTTAACAATATCATTATCCGTATCTTTCTTCTTTTGCATCTCACACAAATCAACAAAGTTGTTTAGATGGGTAGCGGCATCTTCACTAGGAAGGCTGGAGAATTGATCTTTCATAACAAGATTTAGCAAAGAAGCATTGATTTCACAAGACTCAACATCATTAATAGGAGCAATCGAAGTGCTAAGGAAATCATTATTATTGGTATTGGAAAAGTCACACAATTTGGTATTGTCTTGCGCCATCACGACAAGCAATCCAACACACAAGCAAACAAAAGGGCAAGCGAAAGAGAGAGGAGATTGGGAAAGAGAGGGCGAATAAAACGGCAAAGGTGAAGTGGGGGAGAGGAAAACGAGAGGCAAATGGCAAATAATGTAAGTGTGAGGGAGATGAGTTTGTGATGGGTACTTTGTATGTCTTGACTTGAGCGAAGACCTCCCCGGCAACGGTGCCAGAAATACTTCTTGCTACGTCTTGAGCTTGCGTTGGTTTTCCTTGAAGAGGAAAGGGTGATGCAGCAATAGCAGCATAAGTATTTCCCTCAGTTTTTGAGAACCAGGGGGCAGGGAGGACCCTAGAACACACAAGTTGATCCTTTAGCCATGTGTGGTGCCCCCATCCATAGTTACACACCTCAATCATATCGCCATAGTGCTTAGGCAAAGCCATGTGCCGGTAACATCATCATCACCGTCGCCATGCCATTGTGTTGAGGAACTCTCCCTCGACCTCAACTGGATCAAGAGTATGAGGGACGTTGCTACGTCTTGAGCTTGCGTTGGTTTTCCTTGAAGAGGAAAGGGTGATGCAGCAATAGTAGCGTAAGTATTTCCCTCAGTTTTTGAGAACCAAGGTATCAATCCAGTAGGAGCCTACTCACAAGTCCCACGCACCTACACAAACAAACAAGAACTCGCAACCAACGCAATAAAGGGGATGTCAATCCCTTCACGGCCACTTGCGAAAGTGAGATCTGATAGAGATAATATGATAAGATAAATATATTTTTGGTATTTTATAATATAAATTGGAAAAGTAAAGATGCAAATAAAAGTAGATTGAAAGCTTGTATGATAAGAGATAGACCTGGGGGGCATAGGTTTCACTAGTGGCTTCTCTCAAGATAGCTTAATTATTATGGTGGGTGAACAAATTACTGTCAAGCAATTCATAGAAAAGCGAATAATTATGAGATTATCTAGGCATGATCATGTATATAGGCATCACATCCGTGACAAGTAGATCGAAACGATTCTGCATCTACTACTATTACTCCACACATCGACCGCTATCCAGCATGCATCTAGAGTATTAAGTTCATGAAGAACAGAGTAACGCATTAAGAAAGATGACATGATGTAGAGGGATAAACTCATGCAATATGACATAAACCCCATCTTTTTATCCTCGATGGCAACAATATAATACGTGCCCTGCTACCCCTTTTGTCACTGGGAAAGGACACCGCAAGATTGAACCCAGAGCTAAGCACTTCTCCCATTGCAAGAAAGATCAATCTAGTAGGCCAAACCAAACTGATAATCCGAAGAGACTTGCAAAGATAACTTAATCACACATAAAAGAATTCAGAGGAGATTCAAATATTTCTCATAGATAAACTTGATCATAAATCCACAATTCATCGGATCTCGACAAACACACCGCAAAAAGAGTTACATAGCATAGATCTCCAAGAAGATCAAGGAGAACTTTGTATTGAGATTCAAAGAGAGAGAAGAAGCCATCTAGCTAATAACTATGGACCCGAAGGTCTGTGGCAAACTACTCACAACTCTTCGGAGAGGCCTTGGAGATGATGTAGAGGCCCTCCATGGTGGATTCCCCCTCCGGCGGAGCGCCGGCGAAGGCTCCAAGATGGGATCACACGGATACAGAAGGTTATGGCGGTGGAACTAGGTTTTCGTGGTTGCTTCTGATGTTTTCTGGGTACATGGGTATATGTAGGAGGAAGGAGTACGTCGGTGGACGCCTGAGGGGCCACGAGGGTGGGGGCGCGCCGGGCACCCTCGTGGCCGCCTCCCTTGTTTCTTGACTTCCACTCCAAGTCCTCTGGATCACGTTTGTTCCAAAAAGATTGCTCCCAAAGGTTTCATTCCGTTTGGACTCCATTTGATATTCCTTTTCTTCGAAATACTAAAATAGGAAAAAAAAAGCAATTCGGGTTGGGCCTCCGGTTAGTAGGTTAGTTCCAAAAATGATATAAAAGTGTAAAGTAAAGCCCATAATAGCATGGTACAATCAAAAATTATAGATACGTTGGAGACGTATCAGACGTCACTGAGCTGAACGTGTGCAGATCGCGGAGGTGTCATACCTTCGGTGCTAGGATCGGTCGGATCTTGAAGACGTACGACTACATCAACCGTGTTGTCATAACACTTCCGCTTTCGGTCTACGAGGGTACGTAGACAACACTCTCCCCTCTCATTGCTATGCATCCCCTAGATAGATCTTGCGTGATTGTAGGATTTTTTTTTGAAATTACTGTGTTCACCTACGGTGGCATCCGAGCCAGGTCTATGCGTAGATGTTATATGCACAAGTAGAACACAAAGAGTTGTGGGCGATAATAGTCATAGTGCTTACTAGCATGTCATACTTTGATTTGGCGGTATTGTTGGATGAAGCGGCTCAGACCGACACGTGTATGCTTATGTGAGACTGGTTCTACCGACGTGCTTCGCACATAGGTGGCTGGTGAGTGTCAGTTTCTCCAACTTTAATTGAATCGAGTGTGGCTACACCCGTCCCTTGTTGAAGGTTAAAACAGCACACTTGACAAAAAATCATTGTGGTTTTGATGCGTAGGTAAGAACGATTCTTGCTAGAAGCCCGTAGTAGCCATGAGAACTATGCAGCAACAAAGTAGAGGACGTCTAACTTGTTTTTGCACGGCTTGGTGTGATGTGATATGGTCAAGGCATGATGTGATATAAATTACTGTATGACATGATCATGTTTTGTAAAAAGTTATCGGTAACTGGCAGGAGCCATATGGTTGTCGCTTTATTGTATGCAATGCAATCACCATGTAATTGTTTTACCTTACCACTAAGCGGTAGCGATAGTTGTAGTAACAATAGTTGGTGAGACGACAACGATGCTACGATGGAGATCAAGGTGCCACGCCGGTGACGATGGAGATCATGACGATGCTTCGGTGATGAAGATCATGAGCACAAGATGATGATGGCCATATCATGTCACATATTTTGATTGCATGTGAGGTTTATCCTTTATGCATCTTATTTTTCTTAGTACAGCGGTAGCATTATAAGATGATCCCTTACTGAATTTCAAGGTATAAGTGTTCTCCCTGAGTATGCACTGTTGCGACAGTTCGTCATGCTGAGACACCACGTGATGATCGGGTGTGATAAGCTCTACGTTCACATACAACGGGTGCAAGCCAGTTTTGCACAGGCAGAATACTCGGGTTAAACTTGACGAGCCTAACATATGCATATATGGCCTTGGAACACTGGAGACCGAAAGGTCGAGCGTGAATCATATAGTAGATATGATCAACATGTGATGTTCACCATTGAAAACTACTCCATCTCACATGATGATCGGACATGGTTTAGTTGATTTGGATCACGTGATCATTTAGATGACTAGAGGGATGTCTGTCTAAGTGGGAGTTCTTAAGTAATATGATTAATTGAACTTTAATTTATCATAAACTTAGTCATGATAGTATTTTGCAAATTATGTTGTAGATCAATAGCTCGCGTTATAGTTTCCCTATGTTTTTATATGTTCCTAGAGAAAACTAAGTTGAAAGATGATAGTAGCAATAATGCAGACTAGGTCCGTGATCTGAGGTGTATCCTCATTGCAGCACAAAAGAATTATGTCCTTGATGCACCTCTGGGTGACAGACCTATTGCAGGAGCAAATGCAGACATTATCAATGTTCGGCTAGCTCAATATGATGACTCCTTGATAGTTTAGTGCACCATGCTTTACGGCTTAGAACCAGGACCTCAAGACGTTTTTGAAATATCACAGAGCATATGAGATGTTCCAAGAGCTGCAATTGGTATTTCAGACTCATGCCCGTGTCAAGAGGTATGAGACCTCTGACAAGTACTTTGCCTAAAAGATGGAGGAGAATTGCTCAACTAGTGAGCATATGCTCAAAATGTCTAGGTACTACAATCACTTGAATCAAGTGGGAGTTAATCTTCCAGATAAGATAGTGATTGATAGAGTTCTCTAGTCACCATCACCAAGCTACTGGAACTTCGTGATGAACTATAGTATGCAAGGGATGACGAAAATGATTCCTGAGCTCTTCATGATGCTGAAATCGACGAAGGTAGAAATCAAGAAAGAGCATCAAGTGTTGATGATTAAACAAGACCACTAGTTTTAAAAAAAGGGCAAAGGGAAAGAAAGGTAACTTCAAGAAGAATGGCAAGCAAGTTCTCACTCCCGTGAAGAAGCCCAAAGCTGGACCTAAGCCTGAAACAGAGTGCTTCTAATGAAAAGGAAATGGTCACTAGAAGTGGAACTGCCCCAAATACTCGATGGATAAGAAGGATGGCAAAGTGAACAAACGTATATTTGATATACAGATTATTGATGTGTACTTTACTAGTGTTCATAGTAACCCGTGGGTATTTGATACTTGTTCGGCTGCTAAGATTAGTAACTCGAAACAGGAGTTACAGAATAAACAGAGACTAGTTAAGGGTGAAGTGACGATCTGTGTTGGAAGTAGTTACAAGATTGATATGATCATCATCGCAAAACCCCTATACTTTCGAGATTAGTGTTGAACCTAAATAAATGTTATTTGGTGTTTGCATTGAGCATGAATATGATTAGATCATGTTTATTGCAATACGGTTATTCATTTAAGATAGATAATAATTGTTATTCTATTTACATGAATAAAACCTTCTATGGTCATATACCCAATGTTAATGGTTTATTGAATCTTGATCGTAGTGATACACATATTCATAATATTGATGCCAAAATACGCAAAGTTGATAATGATAGTGCAACTTATTTGTGGCACTGCCGTTTGGGTCATATCAGTGTAAAGCGCATGAAGAAACTCCATAAAGATGGACTTTTGGAATCACTTGATTATGAATCATTTGATACTTGCGAACCGTGCCTTATGGGCAAGATGACTAAAACTCCGTTCTCCGGAACAATGGAATGAGCTAGTGACTTATTGGAAATAATACATACCGATATATGCGGTCCAAATGAGTGTTGATGCTCATGGCGGGTATCATTATATTCTGACCTTCACAAATGATTTGAGCAGATATGGGTATATCTACTTAATGAAACACAAGTCTAAAACATTTGAAAAGTTCAAAGAATTTCAGAGTGAAGTGGAGAACCATCGTAACAAGAAAATAAATTTTCTACGATCTGATCGTAGAGGAGAATATTTGAGTTACGAGTTTGACCTTCATTTAAACCAATGTGGAATAGTTTCACACCTCACGCCACATGGAACACCGCAGCGTAATGGTGTGTTCGAACGTCGTAACCGCACTTTATTGGATATGGTATGATCTATGATGTCTCTTACCGATTTACCACTATTGTTTTGGGGGTATGCATTAGAGACAACTGCATTCACTTTAAATAGGGCACCATCAAAATCCATTGAGATGATGCCTTATGAAATGTGGTTTGGAAAGAAACCAAAGTTGTCGTTTCTTAAAGTTTGGGGCTGCGATGCTTATGTGAGAAAGCTTCAACTTGATAAGCTCGAACCCAAATCAGAGAAATGCGTCTTCATAGAATATCCAAAGGAAACTGTTGGGTACACCATCTATCATAGATCCGAAGGCAAGATATTCCTTGCTAAGAATGGATCCTTTCTAGAGAAGGAGTTTCTCTCAAGAGAAGTGAGTGGGAGGAAAGTAGAACTTGATGAGGTAATTGTACCTTCTCCCGAATTGGAAAGTAGTTCATCACATAAATCAGTTCCAGTGATTCCTACGCCAATTAGTGAGGAAGCTAATGATTATGATCATGAAACTTTAGATCAAGTTACTACTGAACCTCGTAGGTCTTCCAGAGTATGATCCGCATCAGAGTGGTACGGTAATCCTATTCTGGAAGTCATGTTACTAGACCATGATGAACCTACAGACTATGAGGAAGCGATGAGGAGCGCAGATTCCACGAAATGGCTTGAGGCCATGAAATCTGAGATGGGGTCCATGTATGAGAACAAAGTGTGGACTTTGGTGGACTTGTCTGATGATCGGCAAGCCATATTAAATAAATGGATCTTCAAGAGGAAGACCGACACTGATAGTAGTGTTACTATCTATAAAGCTTGATTTGTTGCAAAATGTTTTCGACAAGTTCAAGGTGTTGACTACAATAAGATTTTCTCAACTGTAGCGATGCTTAAATCCGTCAGAATCATGTTAGAAGTTGCCATATTTTATGAAATCTGGCAGATGGATGTCAGAACTGCATTACTGAATAAATTTCTGGAAGAAGAGTTGTATATGATACAACCAGAAGGTTTTGTAGATCCAAAGGGTGCTAACAAAGTGTGCAAGCTCCAGCGATCCATTTATGGACTGGTGCAAGCCTCTCGGAGTTGGAATAAATGCTTTGATAGTGTGATCAAAGCATATGGTTTTATACAGACTTTTGGAGAAGTCTGTTGAGGGAGTCCTGGATTAGGGCATATCTGGACAGCCGAACTATATACTTTTGGCCGGACTATTGGACTATGAAGATACAAGATTGAAGACTTTGTCCCGTGTCCGGATGGGACTCTCCTTTGCGTGGAAGGCAAGCTTGGCGATTCGGATATGTAGATCTCCTTCTCTGTGACCGACTCTGTGTAACCCTAGCCCCCTCCGGTGTCTATATAAACCGGAGGGTTTAGTCCCTAGGACAAGAACAATCATAATCATAGGCTAGCTTCTAGGGTTTAGCCTCTACGATCTCGTGGTAGATCAACTCTTGTAATACTCATATCATCAAGATAAATCAAGCAGGAATTAGGGTATTACCTCCATCGAGAGGGCCCAAACCTGGGTAAACATCGTGTCCCCAACCTCCTGTTACCATTAGCCTTAGATGCACAGTTCGGGACCCCCTACCCGAGATCCGCCGGTTTTGACACCGACATTGGTGCTTTCATTGAGAGTTCCACTGTGTCGTCGCGGTAAGGCTTGATGGATCCTTCAATCATCCTCAACGACACAGTCCAAGGGGAGGTTTTCCCTCCCAGACAGATCTTCGTATTCGGCAGCTTCGCACTACGGGCCAATTCGCTTGGCCATCTGGAGCAGATCGACAGCTACGCCCCTATCCACCAGGTCAGGTTTGGAAACCTAAACTACACTGCCAACATCCGCGGAGACTAGACCTTCGAGGACTCAAGCCCATGTCAGGTGCGCCGAATAGTCCCGACGTGCATGACTTAGATCTGCCATCGGACAGTATTCTGGGGATCGCGCCTGCGGCTGCCCCGGGAAGCAATCTGGAGCAGACTACGCCATTCGAGGGCGGGTGGATGGACCCCGCCATGGAGGCTGCACACTCATTGGCCTTGGAGCCGAATACTCATTCCACCTCCTATGAGGTCGGTACCTTTGGACCCTCGGACTCATCTCCGGCTACAGGATCTGAACCGCGTACGCCCGTGCCTATCGAATCTGATTGGGCACCGGTCATGGAGTTCACCTCCGCAGATATCTTTCAGCACTCGCCCTTGGGCGACGTGCTAAACTCATTAAGGTCTCTCTCTTTGTCAGGAGACTCTTGGCCAAACTATGTCCGGCTCGAGTGGGAAGCGGATGAAGAAGAAATTCGGCACCCACCCACCACCCACTTAATAGCCACTGTTGATGACTTAACCGACATGTTGGATTTCGACTCCGAAGACATTGATGGTACTTACGGCGATGCAGGAGAAGAACAGGAACCACCGCCCACCGGGCGCTGGACTGCCACCTCATCATATGATATATATATATGGTGGACACACCAAAAGAAGGCGATGGTGAGGACACAACAAAGGATAAACCCCTCGATAAGCCACCAAAGCGACGCTATAGGCTCCGCTCTAAATCCAGCTAGAGTAAAAATAGTGCAAGAAAGAATAACACCCCCGGTCGACTCCAATGGAAACGACGACCCCATGGACCCAGCGATGGAGCAGGATGAGCCAGGGGACGATGAACATAGTCTGGAGCCAACGTCAGACGACGGCGATCCCGAGGGTAAAATTCAGCAACCTGTCTCCAAAGAAGAGAACAGTCCGGACGATGACGCATTCATCATCCCGGAAAAACACTTGGAACAAGAGAACCTCCATCGAAGGCTTATTGCCACGGCGAGGAGCTTGAAGAAGCAGAAGCAAAGGCTAAAGCCGCGCAGGATACGCTCAACAGTAGATGGAACAAAGTGCTTGACAATGAAGACAAATATGGCGATAACTGCCACACAAAAAGCTACCCAAAGTGCAAGCTACTGCCAGAATTCGACGATGAGGCCATAGAGCCCATACCGCCGACAAACAATACGGTCGATCAACCGGACCGACGACCCCGTGGCCGCGACAGAGCGGCTACTGATGCCGCACACAAGTCAACACACGATTTACGTGAGCTCCTAGACAAAAAAGCCGGTGTAGTCAGGTCCATCTTTGGATCTAGAAAACGTGCCCCGACGCAGGATCATGGCCACCAAAATGATCGTACCGATGGAAAAACAGCTCGGAATCAACACCGAACACAACAACCGTCGACAACATGCCATGACACATCCGAATACAGGGGAGTCATGCACCCCCTATGCTTCACCGATGAGGTACTAGATCATGAATTCTCAGAGGGATTTAAGCCTATAAATATAGAGGCATACGACGGAACGACAGAACCTGGGGTCTGGATTGAGGACTTTATCCTCCATATCCACATGGATCGCGGAGACGATCTCCACGGCATTAAATACCTGCCCCTCAAATTAAAAGGACCAGCTCGACATTGGTTGAAAAGCCTCCCCGGAAACTCCATTGGAAGTTGGGAGGAACTTGAGGATGCTTTCAGGGCCAATTTTCAAGGAACGTATGTCCGACCTCCAGATGCAGACGACTTAAGTCACATAATTCAACAGCCCGGAGAGTCAGCCCAAAACTTTGGAACATATTTATTACTAAGAAGAATCAAATCATCGATTATCCGGATGTCGAATCCTTGGCGGCTTTCAAGCATAGTATCCAAGACGAATGGCTCGCCAGACACCTCAGCCAAGAAAAGCCGAGGACAATGGCAGCCCTGACAAGACTTATGACCCACTTTTGCACGGGCAAGGATAGCTGGTTGGCCCGTAGCAGCACCAGCGACCTGGGCACATCCGAAGTTAGGGATGGCAACGGAAATACGCGACGCAATAAAAACAAATGTCGAAACAATGAAGACAGCCCTGATAATACGACGGTTGTTGGGGAACGTAGCAGAAATTCAAAATTTTCTACGCATCACCAAGATCAATCTATGGAGATTCTAGCAACAAGGGAGGGAGAGTATGAGTGCATCTTCATACCCTTGAAGATCGCGATGCGGAAGCGTTACAAGAACGCGGATGAGGGAGTTGTACTCGCGGCGATTCAAATCACGGAAGATCCGATCTAACGCCGAACGGACGGTGTCTCCGTGTTCAACACACGTACAGCCCGGAGATGTCTCCTCCTTCTTGATCCAAGAAGGGGAGAGTAGGAGTTGAGGGAGAGCTCCGGCAGCACGACGGCGTGGTGGTGGAGCTTGCAGTTCTCCGGCAGGGCTTCGCCAAGCACTACTGAGGAGGAGGTGGAGTTGGAGAGGGGAAGGGCTGCGCCAGGGCAAGGCTGAAGCTCCCATGCGCCTCCCCACTATATATAGGGGTGGAGGGGGCTGGTTTCTTGCCCTCCAAGTCCATTGGGGCGTTGGCAAAGGTGGGAGGAAAGAAATCCCATCATTTCCTTCCCCACTGATTGTTATCCCCCCTTTTTAGGGATCTTCATCTTATCCCTTCGGGATATGATCTTATTCCTTCTAAGGGGGGATCTTTTTGTGCCTTTACCAGGGGTGTGGGGCCTTACCCCCACTACCCACGTTCATGTGGGTCCCCCCATGCAGGTGGGCCCCACTATAGAACCTTCTAGAACCTTCCTGGTACAATACCGAAAAATTCCGAACATTTTCCGGTGGCCAAAATAGGACTTCCCGTATATAAATCTTTACCTCCGGACCATTCCGGAAATCCTCGTGACGTCCGGGATCTCATCTGGGACTCCGAACAACATTCGGTAACTGCACACTAATTCCCATAACAACTTTAGCGTCACCGAACCTTAAGTGTGTAGACCCTACGGGTTCGGGAATCATGCAAACATGACCGAGACAGCTCTCTGGCCAATAACCAACAGCAGGATCTAGATACCCATGTTGGCTCCCACATGTTCCACGATGATCTCATCGGATGAACCACGATGTCAAGGATTCAAGCAATCCCATATGCAATTCCCTTTGTCAATCGGTATGTTACTTGCCCGAGATTCGATCGTCGGTATCCCAATACCTCGTTCAATCTCGTTACCGGCAAGTCACTTTACTCGTTCCGTAATGCATGATCCCGTGACTAACTACTTAGTCACATTGAGCTCATTATGATGATGCATTACCGAGTGGGCCCAGAGATACCTCTCCGTCATCGGAGTGACAAATCCCAGTCTCGATTCGTGCCAACCCAACAGACACTTTCGGAGATACCCGTAGTGCACCTTTATAGCCACCCAGTTACGTTGTGACGTTTGGCACACCCAAAGCATTCCTACGGTATCCGGGAGTTGCACAATCTCATGGTCTAAGGAAATGATACTTGACATTAGAAAAGCTTTTAGCAAACAAACTACACGATCTTGTGCTATGCTTAGGATTGGGTCTTGTCCATCACATCATTCTCCTAATGATGTGATCCCGTTATCAATGACATCCAATGTCCATGGTCAGGAAACCATGACCATATGTTGTGTTGGAAATATGCCCTAGAGGCAATAATAAAAGGATTATTATTATATTTCCTTGTTCATGATAATTGTCTTTTATTCATGCTATAATTGTATTATCCGGAAATCGTAATACACGTGTGAATACATAGACCACAATACGTCCCTAGTAAGCCTCTAGTTGACTAGCTCGTTGGTCAACAGATAGTCATGGTTTCCTGACTATGGACATTAGATGTCATTGACAACGGGATCACATCATTAGGAGAATGATGTGATGGACAAGACCCAATCCTAAGCATAGCACAAGATCGTGTAGTTCGTTTTGCTAGAGCTTTTCCAATGTCAAGTATCTCTTCCTTAGACCATGAGATCGTGTAACTCCCGGATACCGTAGGAGTGCTTTGGGTGTACCAAATGTCACAACGTAACTGGGTGACTATAAAGGTGCATTACAGGTATCTCCGAAAGTGTCTGTTGGGTTGACACGGATCGAGACTGGGATTTGTCACTCTGTATTACGAAGAGGTATCACTGGGCCCACTCGGTAGTGCATCATCATAATGAGCTCAAAGTGACCAAGTGTCCGGTCACAGGATCATGCATTACGGTACGAGTAAAGTGACTTGCCGTTAACGAGACTGAACGAGGTATTGGGATACCGACGATCGAGTCTCGGGCAAGTAACATATCGTCTGACAAAGGGAATAGTATACGGGGTTGCTTGAATCCTCGACATTATGGTTCATCCGATGAGATCACCGAGGAGTATGTGGGTGCCAACATGGGTATCCAGATCCCGCTGTTGGTTATTGACCGGAGAGCCGTCTCGGTCATGTCTACATGTCTCCCGAACCCGTAGGGTCTACACACTTAAGGTTCGGTGACGCTAGGGTTGTATGAATATGAGTATGCAGCAAACTGAATGTTGTTCGGAGTCCCGGATGAGATCCCGGACGTCACGAGGAGTTCCAGAATGGTCCGGAGGTAAAGAATTATATATAGGAAGTGATGTTTCGGCCATCGGGAAAGTTTCGAGGTCACCCGGTATTGTACCGGGACCACCGGAAGGGTCCCGGGGGTCCACCGGGTGGGGCACCTATCCCGGAGGGCCCCGTGGGCTGAAATGGGAGGGGAACCAGCCCCTAGTGGGCTGGTGCGCCCCCCTTGCCCCCCCCTGTGCCTAGGGTTGGAAACCCTAGGTGGGAGGGCGCACCACTTGCCTTGGGGGCACTCCACCCCCTGGCCGCCGCCCCCCCTTGGGAGATTGCATCTCCCAGGGCCGGTGCCCCCCCCTGGGGGCCTATATAAAGAAGGGCAAGGGGGAGGGCAGACGCACCCCAAGTCTTGGCGCCTCCCTCCCCCTGCTACACCTCGTCCTCCTCCCGCAGTAGCTTGGCGAAGCCCTGCCGGAGTTCTGCTGCATCCACCACCACGCCGTCGTGCTGCTGGATCATCATCAACCTCTCCTTCCCCCTTGCTGGATCAAGAAGGAGGAGACGTCAGCCGCTCCGTACGTGTGTTGAACGCGGAGGTGCTGTCCGTTCGGCACTTGGTCATCGGTGATTTGAATCACGGCGAGTATGACTCCATCATCACCGTTCTCTTGAACGCTTCCGCTCGCGATCTACAAAGTGGTATGTAGATGCATCTCTCCTTTCACTCGTTGCTTAGATGAACTCATAGATGGATCTTGGTGAAACCGTAGGAAAAAATTTATTTTCTGCAACGTTCACCAACAGTGGCATCATGAGCTAGGTCTATGTGTAGTTCTCTATTGCACGAGTAGAACACAATTTTGTTGTGGGCGTAGATCTGGTCAACTTGCTTGCCGCTACTAGTCTTTTCTTGCTTCAGCGGTATTGTGGGATGAAGCGGCCCGGACCGACCTTACACGTACGCTTACGTGAGACAGGTTCCACCGACTGACATGCACTAGCTGCATAAGGTGGCTAGCGGGTGTCTGTCTCTCCTACTTTAGTTGGAGCGGATTCGACGAAAAGGGTCCTTATGAAGGGTAAATAGAAGTTGACAAAATCACGTTGTGGTTATTCGTAGGTAAGAAAACGTTCTTTCTAGAACCCAATTGCAGCCACGTAAAAGATGCAACAACAATTAGAGGACATCTAACTTGTTTTTGCAGCAATTGTCATGCGACGTGATATGGCCAGAAGTTGTGATGAATGATGAATGATATATTGTGATGTATGAGATCATGTTCTTGTAATAGGAATCACGACTTACATGTCGATGAGTATGACAACCGGCAAGAGCCATAGGAGTTGTCCTTATTTTTTGTATGACCTGCGTGTCATTGAAGAACGCCATGTAAATTACTTTACTTTATTGCTAAATGCGTTAGCCATAGAAGTAGAAGTAGTCGTTGGCGTGACAACTTCATGAAGACACAATGATGGAGATCATGATGATGGAGATCATGGTGTCATGCCGGTGACGAAGATGATCATGGAGCCCCGAAGATGGAGATCGAAGGAGCTATATGATATTGGCCATATCATGTCACTACTATATAATTGCATGTGATGTTTATTATGTTTTATGCATCTTGTTTACTTAGAACGGCGGTTGTAAATAAGATAATCCCTTATAATAATTTCAAGAAAGTGTTCCCCCTAACTGTGCACCATTGCTAAAGTTCGTCGTTTCGAAGCACCACGTGATGATCGGGTGTGATAGATTCTTACGTTCACATACAACGGGTGTAAGACAGTTTTACACATGCAAAACACTTAGGGTTAACTTGACGAGCCTAGCATGTACAGACATGGCCTCGGAACACAGAGACTGAAAGGTCGAACATGAGTCGTATGGAAGATACGATCAACATGGAGATGTTCACCGATGATGACTAGTCCGTCTCACGTGATGATCGGACACGGCTTAGTCGACTCGGATCGTGTAACACTTAGATGACTAGAGGGATGCCAAATCTGAGTGGGAGTTCATTCAATAATTTGATTAGATGAACTTAATTATCATGAACTTAGTCTAAATTTTTTTGCAAAATATGTCTTGTAGATCAAATGGCCAACGCTCATGTCAACATGAACTTCAACGCGTTCCTAGAGAAAACCAAGCTGAAAGATGATGGCAGCAACTATTCGGACTGGGTCCGGAACCTGAGGATCATCCTCATAGCAGCCAAGAAAGCATATGTCCTAGATGAACCGCTAGGTGAAGCACCCATCCCAGAGAACCAAGACGTTATGAACGCTTGGCAGTCACGTGCTGATGATTACTCCCTCGTTCAGTGCGGCATGGTTTACAGCTTAGAACCGGGGCTCCAAAAGCATTTTGAGAAACACGAAGCATATGAGATGTTTGAGGAGCTGAAAATGGTTTTCCAAGCTCATGGCCGGGTCGAGAGATATGAAATCTCCGACAAGTTCTATAGTTGTAAGATGGAGGAAAACAGTTCTGTCAGTGAGCACATACTCAAAATGTCTGGGTTGCACAACCGCCTGTCCCAGCTGGAGATCAACCTCCCGGACGAGGCGGTCATTGACAGAATCCTTCAGTCGCTCCCACCAAGCTACAAGAGCTTTGTGTTGAACTACAATATGCAGGGGATGGTGAAGACCATTCCTGAAGTATTTTCAATGTTGAAGTCAGCACAGGTTGAAATCAAGAAAGAACATCAAGTGTTGATGGTCAATAAGACCACTAAGTTCAAGAAGGGCAAGGGTAAGAAGAACTTCAAGAAGGACGGCAAAGATGTTGCCGCACCCGGTAAGCCAGTTGTCGGGAAGAAGTCAAAGAATGGACCCAAGCCTGAGACTGAGTGCTTTTTTGCAAAGGGAAGGGTCACTGGAAGCAGAACTGCCCCAGATACTTAGCGGATAAGAAGGCCGGCAACACTAAAGGTATATTTGATATACATGTAATTGATGTGTACCTTACCAGTACTCGTAGTAACTCCTGGGTATTTGATACCGGTGCCGTTGCTCACATTTGTAACTCACAGCAGGAGCTGCGGAATAAGCGGAGACTGGCGATGGACGAGGTGACGATGCACGTCGGGAATGGTTCCAAGGTCGATGTGATCACCGTCGGCACGCTACCTCTACATTTACCCACGGGATTAGTTTTAAACCTCAATAATTGTTATTTAGTGCCAAGTTTGAGCATGAACATTGTATCTGGATCGCGTTTGATGCGAGATGGCTACTCATTTAAATCCGAGAATAATGGTTGTTCTATTTATATGAGAGATATGCTTTATGGTCATGCCCCGATGGTCAATGGTTTATTCATAATGAATCTCGAATGTAATGTTACACATATTCATAGTGTGAATACCAAAAGATGTAAAGTTGATAACGATAGTCCCACATACTTGTGGCACTGCCGCCTTGGTCACATAGGTGTCAAGCGCATGAAGAAGCTCCATACTGATGGACTTTTAGAGTCTCTCAATTATGAATCATTTGACACATGCAAACCATGCCTCATGGGTAAAATGACCAAGACTCCGTTCTCCGGAACAATGGAGCGAGAACCAACTTATTGGAAATCATACATACCGATGTGTGCGGTCCAATGAGCGTTGAGGCTCGCGGAGGATATCGTTATGTTCTCACTCTCACTGATGACTTGAGTAGATATGGGTATGTCTACTTGATGAAACACAAGTCTGAGACCTTTGAAAAGTTCAAAGAATTTCAGAATGAGGTAAAGAATCAACGTGACCAAAAGATAAAGTTCCTACGATCAGATCGTGGAGGAGAATATTTAAGTCACGAATTTGGTACACACTTAAGGAAATGTGGAATCGTTTCACAACTCACGCCACCTGGAACACCTCAGCGTAACGGTGTGTCCGAACGTCATAATTGCACTTATTGGATATGGTGCGATCTATGATGTCTCTTACCGATTTACCGTTATCATTTTGGGGATACGCTCTAGAGACAGCTACATTCACTTTAAATAGGGCACCGTCTAAATCCGTTGAGACGACACCGTATGAAGTATGGTTTGGGAAGAAACCTAAGCTGTCATTTCTAAAAGTTTGGGGATGTGATGCTTATGTCAAGAAACTTCAACCTGAAAAGCTCGAACCCAAGTCGGAAAAATGCGTCTTCATAGGATACCCTAAGGAAACCATTGGGTATACCTTCTACCTTAGATCCGAAGGCAAGATCTTTGTTGCCAAGAACAGATCCTTTCTGGAAAAAGAGTTTCTCTCGAAAGGAGTAAGTGGGAGGAAAGTAGAACTCGATGAAGTACTACCTCTTGAACCGGAAAGTAGTGCAGCTCAGGAAAATGTTCCTGTGGTGCCTACACTGACTGGAGAGGAAATTAATGATGATGATCAAGGTACTTCGGATCAAGTTGCTACTGAACTTCGTAGGTCCACAAGGACACGTTCCACACCAGAGTGGTATGGCAACCCTGTCCTGGAAATCATGTTGTTAGACAACGGTGAACCTTCAAACTATGAAGAAGCGATGGCGGGCCCAGATTCCAACAAATGGCTAGAAGCCATGCAATCCGAGATAGAATCCATGTATGAAAACAAAGTATGGACTTTGACTGACTTGCCCGATGATCGGCGAGCGATAGAAAACAAATGGATCTTTAAGAAGAAGACGGACGCGGATGGTAATGTCACCATCTATAAAGCTCGACTTGTCGCTAAGGGTTATCGGCAAGTTCAAGGGATTGACTACGATGAGACTTTCTCTCCCATAGCGAAGCTTAAGTCCGTCCGAATCATGTTAGCAATTGCCGCATACTATGATTATGAGATATGGCAGATGGACGTCAAAACGGCATTCCTTAACGGGCATCTTAAGGAAGAACTGTATATGATGCAGCCGGAGGGTTTTGTCGATCCTAAAAATGCTAACAAAGTATGCAAGCTCCAGCGATCCATTTATGGGCTGGTGCAAGCATCTCGGAGTTGGAACATTCGTTTTGATGAGATGATCAAAGCGTTTGGGTTTATGCAGACTTATGGAGAAGCATGCGTTTACAAGAAAGTGAGTGGGAGCTCTGTAGCATTTCTCATATTATATGTAGATGACATACTTTTGATGGGAAATGATATAGAACTTTTGGACAGCATTAAGGCCTACTTGAATAAGTGTTTTTCAATGAAGGACCTTGGAGAAGCTGCTTACATATTAGGCATCAAGATCTATAGGGATAGATTGAGACGCCTCATAGGTCTTTCACAAAGCACAGACCTTGATAAGATTTTGAAGAAGTTCAAAATGGATCAGTCCAAGAAAGGGTTCTTGCCTGTATTGCAAGGTGTGAGATTGAGCTCAGCTCAATGCCCGACCACGGCAGAAGATAAATAATAGATGAGTGTCATCCCCTATGCTTCAGCCATAGGATCTATTATGTATGCCATGCTGTGTACCAGACCTAATGTAAACCTTGCCGTAAGTTTGGTAGGAAGGTACCAAAGTAATCCCGGCAAGGAACACTGGACAGCGGTCAAGAATATCCTGAAGTACCTGAAAAGGGCAAAGGACATGTTTCTCGTTTATGGAGGTGACAAAGAGCTCGCTGTAAAGGGTTACGTCGACGCTAGCTTCGACACAGATCTGGATGACTCTAAGTCACAAACCGGATACGTGTATATGTTGAATGGTGGAGCAGTAAGCTGGTGCAGCTGCAAGGAGAGCGTCATGGCGGGATCTACATGTGAAGCGGAGTACATGGCAGCCTCGGAGGTAGCGCATGAAGCAATATGGGTGAAGGAGTTCATCACCGACCTAGGAGTCATACCCAATGCATCGGGGCCGATTAAACTCTTCTGTGACAACACTGGAGCTATTGCCCTTGCCAAGGAGCCCAGGTTTCACAAGAAGACCAGGCACATCAAGCGTCGTTTCAACTCCATCCGTGAAAATGTTCAAGATGGAGACATAGATATTTGCAAAGTACATACGGATCTGAATGTCGCAGATCCGTTGACTAAACCTCTCTCGCGAGCAAAACATGATCAACACCAGACCTCTATGGGTGTTCGATTCATCACAATGTAACTAGATTATTGACTCTAGTGCAAGTGGGAGACTGTTGGAAATATGCCCTAGAGGCAATAATAAATGGATTATTATTATATTTCCTTGTTCATGATAATTGTCTTTTATTCATGCTATAATTGTATTATCCGGAAATCGTAATACACGTGTGAATACATAGACCACAATACGTCCCAAGTAAGCCTCTAGTTGACTAGCTCGTTGGTCAACAGATAGTCATGGTTTCCTGACTATGGACATTAGATGTCATTGAAAATGGGATCACATCATTAGGAGAATGATGTGATGGACAAGACCCAATCCTAAGCATAGCACAAGATCGTGTAGTTCGTTTTGCTAGAGCTTTTCCAATGTCAAGTATCTCTTCCTTAGACCATGAGATCGTGTAACTCTCGGATACCGTAGGAGTGCTTTGGGTGTACCAAATGTCACAATGTAACTGTGTGACTATAAAGGTGCATTACAGGTATCTCCGAAAGTGTCTGTTGGGTTGACACGGATCGAGACTGGGATTTTTCACTCCGTATTACGGAGAGGTATCACTGGGCCCACTCGGTAGTGCAACATCATAATGAGCTCAAAGTGACCAAGTGTCTGGTCACGGGATCATGCATTACGGTACGAGTAAAGTGACTTGCCGTTAACGAGACTGAACGAGGTATTGGGATACCGACGATCGAGTCTCGGGCAAGTAACATACCATCTGACAAAGGGAATAGTATACGGGGTTGCTTGAATCCTCGACATCGTGGTTCATCCGATGAGATCATCGAGGAGTATGTGGGAGCCAACATGGGTATCCAGATCCCGCTGTTGGTTATTGACCGGAGAGCCGTCTCGGTCATGTCTACATGTCTCCCGAACCCGTAGGGTCTACACACTTAAGGTTCGGTGACGCTAGGGTTGTATGAATATGAGTACGCGGCAAACCGAATGTTGTTCGGAGTCCCGGATGAGATCCCGGACGTCACGAGGAGTTCCGGAATGGTCCGGAGGTATATATAGGAAGTGCTGTTTCGGCCATCGAGAAAGTTTCGGGGTCACCCGGTATTGTACCGGGACCACCGGAAGGGTCCCGGGGGTCCACCGGGTGGGGCCACCTATCCCGGAGGGCCCCGTGGGCTGAAGTGGGAGGGGAACCAGTCCCTAGTGGGCTGGTGCGCCCCCCTGCGCCTAGGGTTGGAAACCCTAGGTGGGGGGGCGCACCACTTGCCTTGGGGGGCACTCCACCCCCTGGCCGCCGCCCCCCCTTGGGAGATTGCATCTCCCAGGGGTGGCGCCCCCCCTGGGGGCCTATATAAAGGAGGGCAAGGGGGAGGGCAGCCACACTCCAAGTCTTGGCGCCTCCCTCCCCCTGCTACACCTCGTCCTCCTCCCGCAGTAGCTTGGCGAAGCCCTGCCAGAGTTCTGCTGCATCCACCACCACGCTGTCGTGCTGCTGGATCATCATCAACCTCTCCTTCCCCATTGCTGGATCAAGAAGGAGGAGACGTCATCCGCTCCGTACGTGTGTTGAACGCGGAGGTGCTGTCCGTTCGGCACTTGGTCATCGGTGATTTGAATCACGGCGAGTACGACTCCATCATCACCGTTCTCTTGAACGCTTCCGCTCGCGATCTACAAAGTGGTATGTAGATGCATCTCTCCTTTCACTCGTTGCGTAGATGAACTCATAGATGGATCTTGGTGAAACCGTAGGAAAAAAATTTATTTTCTGCAACGTTCCCCAACATGTTGATCAACAAGCTAGTCAACTAGAGGCTCACTAGGGACATGTTGTGGTCTATGTATTCGCACATGTATTGCGGTTTCCGGTCAATACAACTATAGCATGAATAATAGACAATTATCATGAACAAGGAAATACAATAATAACAATTTTATTATTGCCTCTCGGGCATATTTCCAATAGTCTCCCACTTGCACTAGAGTCGATAATCTAGTTCACATCACTATGTGATTGTAATGAATTCAACACCCATGGGGTTTCATCATATCTCACTTGTGAGAGAGGCTATTAGTCAGTGGGTCTGAACCTTTCAGATCTGTGTGTGCTTTACAAATCTCTATGTCATCTTGTAGATGCAGCTTCCACGCGCTACTTGGAGCTATTCCAAACAACTGCTCTACTATACGAATCCGGTTTACTACTCAGAGTCATCCGGATTAGTGTCAAAGTTTGCATCGACATAACCCTTTACGATGAACTCTTTTACCACCTCCATAATCGATAAAATTCCTTAGTCAACTAGTTACTAAGGATAAGTTTGACCACTGTCATGTGATCCATTCCTGGATCACACCTGTACCCCTTGACTGACTCATGGCAACGCACACTTCAGGTGCGGTACACAGCATAGCATACTTTAGAGCCTATGTCTAAAGCATAGGGTACGACCTACGTCCTTTCTCTCTCTTCTACCGTGGTCAGTTCTTGAGTCTTACTCAATACTAACACAGCCAAGAACTCCTTCTTTGCTGATCTATTTTGAACTCCTTCAAAATCTTGTCACGGTATGTGTTCGTTTGAAAGTACTATTAAGCAATTTTGATCTATTCTCATAGATCTTGATGCTCAATGTTCAAATAGCTTAATCCAGGTTTTCCATTGAAAAACACTTTTCAAATAACCCTATATGCTTTCCAGAAACTCTACATCATTTCTGATCAACAATATGTCAACAACATATACTCATCAGAAATTCTATAGTGCTCCCACTCACTTCTTTGGAAATCCAAGTTTCTCATAAACTTTGTATAAACCCAAAATCTTTGATCATCTCATCAAAGCGTATATTCCAACTCTGAGATGCTTACTCCAGTCCTTAGAAGGATTGCTGGAGCTTTGCATACTTGTTAGCAACTTTCAGGATTGTCAAAACCTTCTGGTTGTATCACATACAACCTTTCCTCAAAACAAAATCATCGAGGAAACAATGTTTTGACATCCTATCTGCAATATTTCATAAATAATGTAGTAACTGCTAATATAATTCCAATAGACTCTTAGCATCGCTATGAATGAGAAAGTCTCATCGCAGTCAATTCCTTGAACTTGTCGGAAAACATCTTAACGACAAGTCGAGCTTTCTTAATGGTGACACTTACCATCATTGTCCGTCTTCCTTTTAAAATCCATCTGTACTCAACAGCCTTACAACCATCGAGTAGTTCTGCCAAAGTCTACACTTTGTTTTTCATACATGGATCATCTCTTGGATTTTATGGCCTTGATCCATTCATCGGAATTCGGGCCCACCATCTCTTCTCCATAGCTCATAGGTTCATTGTTGTCTAGCAACATGACCTCCAAGACAGGATTACGTACCACTCTGAAGCAGTACGCATCCTTGTCGACCTACGAGGTTTGGTAGTGACTTGATCCGAAGTTTCATGATCACTATCATAAGCTTCTACTTCAATTGGTGTAGGTGCCACAGGAACAACTTCCTGTGCCTTGCTACACACTAGTTGAAGTGATGGTTCAACAACCTCATCAAGTCTCCACCATCCTCCCACTCAATTCTTTCAAGAGAAACCTTTCCTCGAGAAAGGACCCGTTTCTAGAAACAATCACTTTTGCTTCCGGATCTGAAATAGGAGGTATACCCAACTGTTTTGGGTGTCCTATGAAGATGTATTTATTCGCTTTGGGTTCGAGCTTATCAGGATGAAACTTTTTCACATAAGCGTCGCGGCCCCAAACTTTCAAGAAACGACAGCTTAGGTTTCTCTAAACCATAGTTCATATGGTGTCATCTCAACAGAATTACGTGGTGCCCTATTAAAGTGAATGCGGATGTCTCTAATGCCTAACCCATGAACGATAGTGGTAATTCGATAAGAGACATCATGGTATGCCCCATATCCAATAGGGTGCATCTTATGATGTTCAGACACACCATCACATTATGTTCCAGGCGGTATTAGTTGTGAAACAATTTCCACAATGTCTTAATTGTGTACCAAACACGTAACTCAGATATTCATCTCTATGATCATATCATAGAAATTTTATCCTCTTGTCACGACGATCTTCAACTTCACTCGAAAATTACTTGAACCTTTCAATAATTCAAACTTGTGTTTCATCAAGTAAATATACTTAGAATCTACTCAGAATCTACTCAAATCATCTGTGAAGTAAGAACATAACAATATCCACTGCGTGCCTCAGCACTCATTGGACTGCACACATCAAAATGTATTACTTCCAACAAGTTGCTTTCTTGTTCCATCTTACTGAAAACGAGGCTTTTCAGTCATCTTGCCCATGTGGTATGATTTGCATGTCTCAAGTGATTCAAAATCAAGTGAGTCCAAATGATCCATCTGCATGGAGTTTCTTCATGCGTACATACCAATAGACATGGTTCGCATGTCTCAAACTTTTCAAAAAACGAGTGAGTCCAAAGATCCATCAACATGGAGCTTCTTCATGCGTTTTATACCAATATGACTTACATGGCAGTGACACAAGTAGGTGGTACTATCATTACTATCTTATATCTTTTGGCATGAACATGTGTATCACTACGATCGAGATTCAATAAACCATTCATTTTAGGTGCAAGACCATTGATGGTATTATTCAAATAAATAGAGTAACCATTATTCTCCTTAAATGAATAACCATATTGCGATAGACATAATCCAATCATGTCTATGCTCAACGCAAACACCAAATAACAATTATTTAGGTTTAACACCGATCCCGATGGTAGAGGGAGCGTGCAATGTTTGATCACATCAACCTTGGAAATACTTCCAACACATATCGTCACCTCGCCTTTAGCTAGTCTCCGTTTATTTCGTAGCCTTTTATTCCGAGTTACTAACACTTAGTAACCGAACCGGTATCTATTACCATGGTGCTACTAGGAGTACTAGTAGAGTACACATTAATATAATGTATATCCAATATACTTCTGTCGACCTTGCCTGCCTTCTTATCTACCAAGTATCTAGGGTAATATGCTCCAGTGACCGTTCCCCTTATTATAGAAGCACTTAGTCTCGGGTTTGGGTTCAACCTTGGGTTTCTTCACTAGAGCAACAGCTGATTTGTCGTTTCATGAAGTATCCCTTCTTGCCCTTGCCCTTCTTCAAACTAGTTGTTTCACTAACCATCAACAATTGATGCTCCTTCTTGATTTCTACTTTCGTGGTGTCAAACATCGCAAATATTTCAAGGATCATCATATCTATCTCTGATATGTTATAGTTCATCACGAAGCTCTAGTAGCTTGGTGGCAATGACTTTGGAGAAACATCACTATCTCATCTGGAAGACTAACTCCCACTCGATTCAAGTGATTATTGTACCTAGACAATCTGAGTACAAGCTCAACGACTGAGCTTTTCTCCCTTAGTTTGTAGGCTAAGAAACTCGTCGGAGGTCTCATACCTCTTGATGCGGGCATGAGCCTGAGATCCCAATTTCAGCCCTTGGAACATCTCATATGTTCCGCGACGTTTCAAAAAAACGTCTTCGGCGCCACAATTCTAAACTGTTTTATATTACTGAACTATCATGTAGTCATCAAAACGTGTATGTAAGATGTTCGCAACATCCACAAACGACACTCGAGGTTCAGCACACCGAGCGGTGCATTAAGGACATAAGACTTCTGTGCAGCAATGAGGACAATCCTCATTATACGGACCCAGTCCGCATAATTGCTACTTCATCTTTCAACTAAATTTTCTCTAGGAACATATCTTAAAACAGTAGAACTAAAGCGCGAGCTACGACATAATTTCCAAAGACCTTTTGACTATGTTCAGGATAATTAAGTTCATCTAATGAACTCCCACTCAGATAGACATCCCTCTAGTCATCTAAGTGATACATGATCCGAGTCAACTAGGCTGTGTTCGATCATCACGTGAGACGGACTAGCCATCATCGGTGAACATATTTATGTTGATCGTATCTACTATACGACTCATGCTCGACCTTTTGGTCTCTTGTGTTCCGAGGCCATGTCTGTACATGCTAGGCTCGTCAAGTCAACCTAAGTGTTTCGCGTGTGTAAATCTGGCTTACACCCGTTGTATGTGAACGTTAGAATCTATCACACCCGATCATCACGTGGTGCTTCGAAGCAACGATCTTTCGAAACGGTGCACAGTTAGGGGGAACACTTTCTTGAAATATTATGAGGGATCATCTTATTTACTACCATCGTTCTAAGCAAATAAGATGCATAAACATGATAAACATCACATGCAATCAAATAGTGACATGATATGGCCAATATCATTTTGCTCCTTTTGATCTCCATCTTCGGGGCTCCATGATCACCATCGTCACCGGCATGACACCATGATCTCCATCATCATGATCCCCATCATCATGTCTCCATGAAGTTGTCTCGCCGACTTATTACTTCTACTACTATGGCTAACGGTTTAGCAATGAAGTAAAGTAATTACATGGCGTTATTCAGTGACACGCAGGTCATACAATAAATAAAGACAACTCCTATGGCTCCTGCCGGTTGTCATACTCATCGACATGCAAGTCGTGATTCCTATTACAAGAATATGATCAATCTCATACATCACATATATTTCATTCATCACATCCTTCTTGGCCATATCACATCACACGACATATGCTGCAAAAACAAGTTAGATGTCCTCTAATTGTTGTTGCAAGTTTTTTTACGTGGCTGCTATAGGTTTCTAGCAAGAATGTTTCTTACCTACGCCAAAAACCACAACATGATATGCCAATTGCTATTTACCCTTCATAAGGACCCTTTTCATCGAATCCGATCCGACTAAAGTGGGAGAGACAGACACCCGCTAGCCACCTTATGCAACAAGTGCATGTTAGTCGGTGGAACCTGTCTCACGTAAGTGTACGTGTAAGGTCGGTCCGCGCCGCTTCATTCCACAATACCGTCGAAACAAGATAGGACTAGTAACGGTAAGCATATTGAACAAAACCAACGCCCACAACTACTTGTGTTCTACTCGTGCATAGAATCTACGCAATAGACCTAGCTCATGATGCCACTGTTGGGGAACGTAGCAGAAATTCAAAATTTTCTACGCGTCACCAAGATCAATCTATGGAGATTCTAGCAACAAGAGAGGGAGAGGATGAGTGCATCTTCATACCCTTGAAGATCGTGATGCGGAAGCGTTACAAGAACGCGGATGAGGGAGTCGTACTCGCGGCGATTCAAATCGCGGAAGATCCGATCTAATGCCGAACGGACGGCGCCTCCGTGTTCAACACACGTACAGCCCGGGGACATCTCCTCCTTATTGATCCAGGAAGGGGAGAGGAGGAGTTGAGGGAGAGCTCCGGCAGCATGACGGCGTGGTGGTGGAGCTTGCAGTTCTCCGGCAGGGCTTCACCAAGCACTACCGGGGAGGAGGTGGAGTTGGAGAGGGGAAGGGCTGCGCTAGGGGCAAGGGTGAAGCTCCCATGCGCCTCCCCACTATATATAGGGGTGGAGGGGGCTGGTTTCTTGCCCTCCAAGTCCATTGGGGCGTTGGCAAAGGTGGGAGGAAAGAAATCCCATCATTTCCTTCCCCACCGATTGTTATCCCCCCTTTTTAGGGATCTTGATCTTATCCCTTCGGGATATGATCTTATTCCTTCTAAGGGGGATCTTGTTGCGCCTTGACCAGGGGTGTGGGGCCTTTCCCCCACTACCCACGTTCATGTGGGTCCCCCCATGCAGGTGGGCCCCACTCCGGAACCTTCTAGAACCTTCCCGGTACAATACCGAAAAATTCCGAACATTTTTCGGTGGCCAAAATAGGACTTCCCATATATAAATCTTTACCTTCGGACCATTCCAGAACTCCTCGTGACGTTCGGGATCTCATCCGGGACTCCGAACAACATTCGGTAACTGCACACTAATTCCCATAACAACTCTAGCGTCACCGAACCTTAAGTGTGTAGACCCTACGGGTTCGAGAATCATACAGACATGACCGAGACAGCTCTCTGGCGAATAACCAACAACGGGATATGGATACCCATGTTGGCTCCCACATGTTCCACGATGATCTCATCGGATGAACCACGATGTCAAGGATTCAAGCAATCCCGTATACAATTCCCTTTGTCAGTCGGTACGTTACTTGCCCGAGATTCGATCGCCGGTATCCCAATACCTCGTTCAATCTCGTTACCGGCAAGTCACTTTACTCGTTCCGTAATGCATGATCCTGTGACTAACTACTTAGTCACATTGAGCTCGTTATGATGATGCATTACCAAGTGGGCCCAGAGATACCTCTTCGTCATTGGAGTGACAAATCCCAGTCTCGATTCGTGCCAACCCAACAGACACTTTTGGAGATACCCGTAGTGCACCTTTATAGCCACCCAGTTACGTTGTGACATTTGGCACACCCAAAGCATTCCTACGGTATCCGGGAGTTGCACAATCTCATGGTCTAAGGAAATGATACTTGACATTAGAAAAGCTTTTAGCAAACGAACTACACGATCTTGTGCTATCCTTAGGATTGGGTCTTGTCCATCACATGATTCTCCTAATGGTGTGATCCCCTTATCAATGACATCCAATGTCCATGGTCAGGAAACCATGACCATATGCTGATCAATGAGCTAGTCAACTAGAGGCTCACTAGGGACATGTTGTGGTCTATGTATTCACACATGTATTGCGGTTTCCGGTCAATACAATTATAGCATGAATAATAGACAATTATCATGAACAAGGAAATACAATAATAACCATTTTATTATTGCCTCTAGGGCATATTTCCAACAACGGTCAACGCCGGATTCAGGGGCTCTCGACCCAGTCAACGGAAGAAGCCATTTAAAGGCATTAGAGATGGACCGTCCAGCCTAAATAAGATTCTAGACAAGTTATGTGAGATTCATGGCACCCCCGAAAAACCTGTAAACCACACCCACAGAGAGTGTTGGGTTTTCAAGCAGGCCGGCAAGCTAAATGCTGAACACAAGGGGAGGGAGACGCCAAGTGAAGACAAGGATGAGCTCCGCAAGCCGAATACTGGGGGACAGAAAAAATTCCCACCAGTAGTAAAAACAGTATATATGATATATGCAACTCACATTCCAAGGAGAAGGTGCAAACGCGCACTCCAAGACGTATACGCTGCAGAACCCGTTGCCCCCAAATACAATCCCTGGTCGGCCTGCTCGATCACCTTTGATCGCAGGGATCATCCAACTAGTATCCGGCACGGAGGATCGGCTGCCTTAGTGCTTGACCCAGTCATTGATGGATACCATCTCACTAGAGTCCTCATGGACGGCGGCAACAGTCTTAACCTGATATATGAGGACATTGTCTGCAAAATGGGGATAGACCCATCAAGAATCAGCCAAAGTAATACTACCTTTAAAGGAGTGATACCAGGCGTTGAGGCCTGCTGCACGGGCTCTCTAATACTAGAGGTTGTATTCGGTTATCCCAACAACTTCAGAAGTGAAGAACTAATCTTCAACATTGCTCCATTCCGAAGTGGCTATCACGCACTACTTGGGAGAACGGCCTTTGCTCGTTTTAACGCAGTACCGCACTATGCCTATCTCAAACTTAAGATGTCCGGTTCACATGGCGTCATTACAGCTAGCGGAAATATCGAGTGCTCCCTACGTGCGGAAGAATATGTGGCGGCTCTAGCAACCGAACACTAAGCGGCCGCTCCAACCAGAATTGGTCGTCAGGACCACGGACACGGTTAGATGAGTCCGACGCCCCACCAGGTGTAACACCTCAGATGAACCTGAGCTTGGGTTGATAGATATACCCCCATGGGGTGGTGCTAGGGACTGCTCACAAGAAGAAGCCTATAGTTCGGCTTGACTCTATTAATATAATAACATATTGCATTCTCATGGTTTGTTTAGATTAACCACCTCTTTGTACGAATTTTTTCACCAAGGTTTTTCCTTTTTACAGATGATCATCGTGCTACACCCTTCCAGAATACGACACAATGGAGATAAAGGCGCAGACATGCAGCAGGGCCCCGCTCAAAGGTTTCTTTTTAGATTAAGACCCTGCGTAAACCTTTTTACTATCTCTTGTTGCTTCATACCCTCCGGACACTTAATGGAAGGGGATATTGGCGTTCTTGACATTTTGTCACGCCAGAGTAGCGCATGTATCTGGAAACACAGGGCCCATTATCAAGGGCATTACTCAGCCCAGTATATGTCATAAAGTCCGAATACCTTAGGGAGTGTTCGGCATCGCGAGTTTGGCCTTATATGCATCAGCTCCGAATCATGTCTTTGGCCAAATGTTGGGTTTGCCTGGCTCCCGTGTTTTGCTGCCTTACGTTCCGCTCTATCGGCTAAGGCGGCACCGGGAGAACTACTGTGATTGTGCCTGGTTCATCTGGGTGAGCACCTCAGTAGAGAAAGCCGAAAACTGACTGTCATGATAAAGCGAGAGACTGGTTAACCACTCAATGACTTAGCAGAATCTTCGCGATTCCTCCGCGTTAACGAAGGACCGGTTTCCTGGTCACATATGTACGTGCATCGTATTCAGATGAACGCGAGTGTACCAGGGGCTATATAGTAGCCCCACCGTCAAACTCCTATGGCTAAGTGAAAGTGTTAAAGCTATATAGTCTGATTGCCTAGTTCGCTGTGCTATCACCTCCTTAACGGACCAAGACGTTGGATCAAGTGTGATTACGCATTTTTCCAAACACCCCCGCATTATATGCGTGGGGGCGGAAGCCGACAACTGCTAACTTTCAGGTTATACACATACATACATAAACGGCTGCACAGGAGGCACTATAATACTTCCACGCAAAAGTATAAACACAGCCTTTATAATCAATATCGCGTTGTTTTTACAATTCAGATACATGTCACTCAAACATGACACTCCTCGAGTACTGTGCCTCTATTAAGCGGGCACCTTCTAGGACCTCGGCAAAATAGTGCTCGGCGGGGTCCTGGGCTCCCGCCGGACCTCGAGTCGCAATAGTAGTGGCCTCCATCCCTGCCCAGTATGTCTTGACATGGGCCAGAGCCATCTGCGCACCCTCTATGCACGCCGACCTCTTCACAGTGTTGATATGCGAAACAGCACCAAGGAACTGTTGCACTAAACCAAAATAACTTCCCGGCCTTGGTCCCTTTGGCCAAAGATGATCCACGACAGATCTCATGGCAAGCCCGGATAACCTATGGAGCTCGGCCCACTCGGCCGTTTGTTCGTTCAACAGCAGCGGACGCTTTGGAGCACTGAACTGCGACCAGAACTATCGTTCTGCCTCTTGATCTTTCTGATCCTTGAAATATTCAGTCGCATCAGCAGCACTCTTGGCCAAGTCCAAGTATGCGTCCTCAGCACTCCATAATTGATCTAGAGGGGCATACTTTGGATCTCCAAACTTTGTCTACAACAGAAAGGGCTTCCCAGCCGTGATATCTATGGCTTGACGAAGCTCCTACTTTGCCGCTCTGATCTTAGAGCGAGTCTCCTTAGCTGCTTCCAAGGCCTTATTTAGGTCAGCCGCTTTCACTTGCTTTTCCTTTTCAAGGAGCTCATAACGGTCGGCGGCATCCTTAAGATCAACAACCATCTTGGCTATTTTTTCTTCGCTCTGGCGATGAGCAGCATGTTCGGCTCTCAACTCCTCGGTCGTCTTTAGGGCAGCCGCATCACTTCTCCTAGCTTGCTCCTTGGCTAGGGCAAGCTCCGCCCTAAGGGTCTCCACGGCAGCAACTCCATCCGTAGTCACAGCATATTATAGATACTAGCATCATGCTCCTCTTAATATTTGCTGACAAAGCCAAAAATACTTACCCTGGGCCTCGTCAAGCCGCTTGTTCACAAGCGCGATGTCGGCATCCGCCACGTCAAGCTGCTACTTTAGTTCGGCAAAATCAGCAGTCCGGTCAGCCGCCGGACCCTTAGCCGCCTGTACATAAAAGCTGTGCGATCATTACCTAGGATTATGATCCTCTGTTTGCCACCTTTGGATGGCAACCAGAGTCTCAGGGGCTACTATCTACACAGAGCACACCTAGCATGTGTGGTACAACTGAAAATATGCATATTATTTATGTACCTCAAAGCCTTTGAGCAGGCTCATAAAAGCTTCATCCAATCCACTTCTGGCGGACGAAATCCTCTCAAACACCATACCCATTAGGGTACGATGCGCCTCTGGGATAGCCGCTTGCTCCAGAAGACCCATCAGTGTGTCCGGCGGCGTGCCGGACAACCCCGGCCTCTTCCTACTGCTCTCTTTGGGAGCTGAATACTCCAGGCTTCGGGCGGCCGAAGTATTAACTTCTGGCCTTGGCGGATCAGGAGAAATCCTCCATGATGACTCTTCGGGGTCATCCGCCCCATGGGGTGGGGAGGCAAGGGGAGGCGTTTTACTCTCCATCATCTCTGGAAGAAGATCCCCCGACGACGAGCTCTGTTGAGAAGGGCTACGAGCCGGACTACAAGAGATAGGCCTCGATTATTATACTCAGAGTTAAAACATGATATATTTACTAAAGTGCTTTTGATTCACTTGCGTCTCGGTGGAGGTCTGGCCCTCTTGCAGGCGCTGCACGGTAAGGACGCCCTCCGGGGAAGGGCCCCCTGGCAAATCTTTCCTCCTTTGTTTAGAAGCCTCCGCTTCTGAGTTTTCAGGGGCACCCCTTTTCTTCCCGTGAGGGGAGGGGACTTTAGATTCACCTCCCTGATCATCCTCCTTCTTGGAGACCTCTATTCCCCCGGTCTGGATGTACAATGTATGAAGCCCGCTTTCGGCTTCTCTATCCCTCCCCTCATCCTCTCCTGATGGCACCTGATATGGTGCGTGCTCAAGCATCCTGATTAATAAAGGATCCGGCAAGCCTTCGGGAAGAGGGGCCGGACACCTAATCCTCTCCGCCTTTCTTAGCCAGTCCTGGCAAAGGATAGTTTTCAGAATAATGCTATAATAAACACAAACAATGTGTTCGGTTGCAGAATTACTTACTTGGGTACCCGGACGATTGTAGTTCAGGCCCGCATTCTCGGTGGTGTCCGGACACTTTATTCGTGATCCAAAGAATAACCTATACATCCCTTTGAGCATCACGCCGAAGAAGTGCTGAATAGTTAGCGGTCCTTCTGGGTTGAACTCCCACATCCGGAGAGGTCAACGTTTGCACGGCAGGATCCGACGAACCAGCATTACTTGAATTATTTTGACGAGGCTGATATCCCTCTTAAGAAGATCCCGAATGTGGCTTTGCAATGTCGTTACGTCATTAGCAGGCCCCCAGTCCAATCCCTTGTTGACCCACGACGCCAGTTGAGGTGGAGGGCCCGAGCGGAAGGCAGGGGCAGCCACCCACTTTGTGCCTCGGGGAGCGGTGATGTAGAACCACTCCCGTTGCCATAAGTCGGACACCTCTGGGAAAGAACCTTTGGGACATGGGGCATCAACGCCTTTGCTTGTTATAGAGCCTCCGCACTCCGCGTGTTACCTGTCAATCATCTTCGGCTTCACATTGAAGGTCTTAAGCCATAGACTGAAGTGTGGGGTGACATGGAGGAAGGCTTCACACACGACGAGAAACAACGAGATGTGAAGGATGGAATCTGGAGCCAGATCATGGAAATATAGCCCGTAATAGAACATGAGCCCTCTAACAAAGGGATCCAGGCTAAAACCTAGCCCTCGGAGGAAGTGGGAAACAAATACTATGCTCTCGTTGGGTTTGGGAGTGGGGATGACCTGCCCTTGAGCAGGCAGCCTATGCAGGATGTCGATGGTCAGGTACCTGGCCTCCCTAAGCTTCTTGATGTCCTCCTCTGTGACAGAGGAGGCCGTCCATCGACCTTCAAGGTTGGATACAGGACATGATTGGAGGTCCGAAGCGCTTGAGCCCGAGCCTTGGGTGTTGGAACTAGAGGTGAGGGAAGGGGAGGATCGAGTGCGGGTGTGAAAAGATAAGACATTGGCCCCTTAATAAAGGGGGTGAATATCAAGCGTCCCCCGCGTGACCGTTTGGAACTTGCCTAAAATCAAGGAGTCATATTAACAAACGCGGTTGGGTTACCCACGCCCGTATTGATGAGAATCCCGCAATAAGGGGACACGATCTCTGCTTCGACAAGACGTGCCAAGCTAACTTCCTCGCAATATGCGCAGTAGCTGGTTGTGAAAAACGATTCGAATAATGACCGGGCCGTGGCTTGATGTCACTCTACAAAAAGTTGTCAGCAGATTAGATTTGTGGAATATTGTTCTCTCTATGGTGGTATGTGGAATTTGTTTTGTAGAGCCGGACACGACCCCCGTGTTCAAAACCTTCTATGGAGTATTCAGAGAAGGAACCCGCCTTGCAATGCCGAAGACAATCTGCGCGCCGGACTCATCGTCATTGAAGCCTGGTTCAGGGGCTACAGAGGGAGTCCTGGATTAGGGGGTATCTGGATAGCCGGACTATATACTTTGGCCGGACTGTTGGACTATGAAGATACAATATTTAAGACTTCGTCCCGTGTCCGGATGGGACTCTCGTTTGCGTGGAAGGCAAGCTTGGCGATTCGGATATGTAGATCTCTTTCTCTGTAACCGACTCTGTGTAACCCTAGCCTCCTCCGGTGTCTATATAAACCGGAGGGTTTAGTCCGTAGGACAAGAACAATCATAATCATAGGCTAGCTTCTAGGGTTTAGCCTCTACGATCTCGTGGTAGATTAACTCTTGTAATACTCATATCTTCAAGATCAATCAAGCAGGAAGTAGGGTATTACCTCCATCGAGAGGGCCTGAACCTGGGTAAATATCGTGTCCCCAGCCTCCAGTTACCATTAGCCTTAGATGCACAGTTCGTGACCCCCTACCCGAGATCCGCCGGTTTTGACACCGACACCTGTATTTACAAGAAAGTGAGTGGGAGCCCTTTAGTATTTCTAATATTATATGTGGATGATATATTGTTGATTGGAAATGATATAGAATTTCTGGATAGCATAAAGGGATACTTGAATAAGAGTTTTTCAAAAAAATAGCTCGGTGAAGCTGCTTACATATTGGGCATCAAGATCTATAAGGATAGATCAAGACACTTGATACGATTTTTCAATGAGTATATACCTTGACAAGTTTTTGAAAGAGTTCAAAATGGATCAGTCAAAAAGAACTTCTTGTCTGTATTACAAGGTGTAAAATTGAGTAAGACTCAAAGCCCGACCATGGCAGAAGATAGAAAGAAAATGAAAGTAATTCCATATGCTTCCGTCACAGGTTCTATAAAATATGATATGTTGTGTCCCAGACCTATTGTGTACCTTGCCATGAATTTGGCAAGGGGGTACAATAGTGATCTAGAAGTAGATCACTGGACAGCGGTCAAAATTATCCTTAGTGAGGACTAAGGAAATATTTCTCGGTTATGGGGGTGATAAAGTGTTCATCATAAAGAGTTACGTTGATGCAAGCTTTTACACCGATCCAGATGACTCTAAGTCTCAATCTGGATACATATTGAAAGCGGGAGCAATTAGCTAGAGTAGCTCCGTGCAGAGCATTGTAGACATAGAATATTTGCAACATACATACAGCTCTGAATGTGACAGACCCATTGACTAAACTTCTCTCACAAGCAAAACATGATCACACCTTAGTACTCTTTGGGTGTTAATCACATAAGTGATGTGAACTAAATTATTCACTCTAGTATATCCTTTGGTTGTTGGTCACATGTCGATGTGAACTATGGGTGTTAATCACATACAGATGTGAACTATTGGTGTTAAATCACATGGCGATCTGATCTAGATTATTGACTCCAGTGCAAGTGGGAGACTGAAGGAAATATGCCCTAGAGGCAATAGTAAAGTTATTATTTATTTCCTTATATCATGATAAATGTGTATTATTCATGCTAGAATTGTATTAACCGGAAACTTAGTACATGTGTGAATACATAGACAAAACATAGGTGTCCCTAATATGCCTCTACTTGACTAGCTCGTTTATCAAAGATGGTTATGTTTCCTAACCATAGACATGTGTTTTCATTTGATGAACGGGATCACATCATTAGGAGAATGATGCGATGGACATGACCCATCCGTTAGCTTAGCATTATGATCGTTACAGTTTCATGGCTACTGCTTTCTTCATGACTTATACATGTTCCTCAGACTATGAGATTATGCAACTCCCAAATACCGGAGGAACACTTTGTGTGCTACCAAACGTCACAACATAAATAGGTGATTATAAAGGTGCTCTACAGGTCTCTCCAAAGATGTTTTTTGGGTTGGCATAGATCGAGATTAGGATTTGTTAGTCCATGTTTCGGAAAGGTAACTCTGGTCCCACTCGGTAATACTCATCACTATAAGCCTTGCAAGCATTGTGACTAATGAGTTAGTTACGGGATGGAGTATTATAGAACGAGTAAAGAGACTTGCCGGTAACGAGATTGAACTAGGTATGATGATACCGACGATCGAATATCGGGCAAGTAACATACCGATGGCAAAGGGAACAACGTATGTTGTTATGCGGTTTGACCGATAAAGATCTTCATAGAATATGTAGGAGCCAATATGAGCATCCAGGTTCCGCTATTGTTTATTGACCGGAGATATGTCTCGGTCATGTCTACATAGTTCTCGAACCCGTAGGGTCCGCACGCTTAACGTTCGATGACGATTTGTATTATGAGTTATGTGAGTTGATGACCGAAGTTTGTTCGGAGTCTCGGATGAGATCACGGACATGACGAGGAGTCTCGAAATGGTCGAGACATAAAGATTCATATATTGGAAGGTTGCATTTGGACATCGGAATGGTTCCGAGTGGTTCGGGCATTTTTCCGGAGTACCGGGAGGTTACCGGAACCCCCCGGGAGAAGTTATGGGCCTTATGGGCGATAAGAGGGAAGCACACCAGCTCACAAGGGGCTGGTGCGCCCCCTACCCCCCCACCCTTGGGCAGGAGGCCGATTAGGACTAGGAAAAGCCCCCCCCCTCCTTCCTTCTCCTTCTCCCTTCCCCCTTTCCTACTCCATATGGGAGGTGGAATCCTACTAGGACTAGGGAGTCCTAGTAGGACTCCACACCTTGGCGCGCCCCCTTGGGTCGGGTGCCTCTCCCTCTCCCTCCTTTATATACGGGGCAGGGGGGCACCCTAGAACACACAAGTTGATATTTTAGACGTGTGCGGTGCCCCCCTCCATAGTTACACACCTCGATCATATCGCCATAGTGCTTAGGCAAAGCCCTGCGCCGGTAACATCATCATCACCGTTGCCACGCTATTGTGCTGACAGAACTCTCCCTCGGCCTCAACTGGATCAAAAGTACGAGGGACGTATCTGAGCTGAACGTGTTCAGATCGCGGAGGTGCCGTACCTTCGGTGCTAGGATCGGTCAGATCGTGAAGACGTACGACCACATCAACTGCGTTGTCATAACGCTTCCGCTTTCGGTCTATGAGGGTTCGTAGACAACACTCTCCCCTCTCGTTGCTATGCATCACCTAGATAGATCTTGCGTGATCGTAGGAATTTTTTTGAAATTACTCTGTTCCCCTACAATATCCACTGCCTAATGATCCGCTGACTTGATGTGAGACTTTCTCGACCTTTTTATTCTCATAAACCCCCATCATCATTCTCTTTGCCACCCGAAGTGCTAAGTTCATGGCTCATACTCATGTATTGAGTGAAGTTGAAAATGCTGAAGTGTGTGAAAAAATATGATACAATTGCTTGGTTTGGCACCAGGATACTCTTGATTTGATATATCTATGCAGGGAAGAAGAGCGCGTCATGCTTACCACAACTAAGTGTATAGAGGTTCCTTTGTTTATCTTCATTATTATGAAAGGCAATGACAGATTATGTGCATGTTTTGTACTATTGTTTTGATATAAAATTGATAGACTATTGCATTGACTCACTCGTATCTTAATATTCATGCCATGACTAGATTATTTGATCCAGATTATGTTAGGTAGCATTCATATCAAAAATTATCTTTCTTATCATTTACCTACTCGAGGACAAGTAGGAATTAAGCTTTGGGATGCTAATACGTCTCCATCGTATCTATAATTTTTGATTGCTTCATGCCAATATTTTACTACTTCCACATACTTTCGGCAACAATTTATATGATTTCTTGGATTAACATATTAATCTAGTGCCCAGTGCCAGTTCATGTTTTTTGCATGTTTTTTGTTTCACAGAAAATCCATATCAAATGAAGTCCAAATGAGATAAAATTTATGGCGATTTCTTTTCAAACAATGTGAACTTTCGGCGCAAGAATCAACGCAAACAAAGGCCGACGGCCACCACAAGACAACATGGCGCGACCACCACCCCAGGGCATGGGGTGATGTCTTGTGGGCTCCTCGTAAGTTTGTTGGATCCCTTTTAGGCTGCAAGGAAGCTTATATTGGGAAAAAATCATGTTAAAATTTCAGCCAGATCGGAATTATGGATCTCCGAGAATATAAGAAACAGTTGTAGACCAGAAATAGAGATGCGAAACAGACTGAAACAGAAGAAAAACAGAGAGAGAGATCCAATCTCGTAGGGGCTCCTGCCCTCCGGAGCCATGTCCAAGGACCAGAGGGAAACCCTCCTCCCGTCCAAGGGAGGCCAAGTAAGAAGAAGAAGAAGGAGGGGGGTTCTCCCCCCTCTCTCCTGGTGGCGCCGAAGCGCCGCCGGGGAAATCATCGTGACGACGATCTACACAACAACTTCACCGTTTCCATCGCCAACTCTATCCCTCTCCTTAAAGTGGTGTAACCTCTCTCTCTCTCTCTCTCTCTCTC
>NC_041391.1:598359854-598388505 GCF_002162155.2 Triticum dicoccoides
AAACATGGTGCTTTATGCCACATATTATTATCCAATGATGTGCTGCCATCCTATGATGTTTGAGTAGATTTCTTTTGTCCTACGGGTTAATTGTGGTACGGTGTGATTGATACGAGTTGTATGTCAATATGGTGTTGTTCTATGATGCCCTCGGTGTTGCGCAAGCGTGTGGGATTACCATTGTAGGGTGTTGCAATATGTTCATGATTAGCTTATAGTGGGTTGCGGGGGTGACGTCAGCCTAAACCCGAGTAAGAGGATTGTTGCGTATGGAATTAAAGGGGACTTTACACTTAATGCTATGGTTTTGTTTTACCTTAATAATCTTTAGTAGTTGCGGATGCTTGTTAGAGTTCCAATCATAAGTGCATATGATCCAAGTACGAAAAGTGTATTAGCTTACGCCTCTCCCTTATTGCATACGATAAGTATCTATCATGTTATATTCAATTGCCTAGGGACAATCTTTCTCATTGTTCTACAAAAGCTCTACACTAAACCAATTTTATTATCTCACAAAACTCTTAGTTTTATTCTTGTAAATTAGTTTTATACTTGTTTCTAGGTAAAGCAAACATTGTGTGCGTAGAGTTGTATCTGTGGTCGATAGAACTTGAAAAAAATATTAATTCTACCTTTAGCTCCTCATTGGGTTCGACACTCTTACTTATCAAAAAATTCTACAAATGATCCCCTATACTTGTGGGTCATCACCTACTTTATAAGTTGCAGGGGAAACAGAATAAAAAGGGTTTTATCTAGACTAGGAACGGAAAGGTAAAAATGGGAAGTAAAAAGACACTAAGTTTGCAAGGGAGATGCTTGAGTAATAAAGCGTTCTCGAGGGTTTCGGAGTCATCACTACTAATACTAACTGTACAACGAGTGCAGAGCATAGCTCTCTATCATATCTCTAAGCCACTCTTTATGTTCATAAGTGGGCGGATCCTAGTATATATATGCTCTACTTGAAGTAGACTCCATATCACATATGCCACTATAGTAGTTTCCCCATGTCGGTTTTCACTATGGTTAATTAAGGGTTTCCCCTTGCACACAGGCAGATAGTGGGTTTCCCTGTTACTCCCCTACAGATTGCAAAAGGTGAGGAAAGAGGCTTTTACTGTCTCCTCAAATTACCTCAGCATCATAACCTAAAACAACGACAATAATATGCTTCACGGTCAATCACAAAATTAATGCGAGTGATGCCTCCTCTCAACATTTGTGAAGGCTACTAACTCAAACATAAACAGAAGATATTGGATCGCTTGAAGTAATTTTATTCTAATCATATAGAATTCATCCATCTCCCCGAGAACAAAGTACGACTTCTCAAACATGTAAAAGGAAAACATAAAAGAGAGGATCAAGTTACAAGATGACGTTGATCCAGTGAAAGGAGAGGGCATTGCAGTGTTTGTGAAGGCAGCGTGATGATGATGGTGGTGATGGTAATGGACTGACGTCGGTGGTGATGGAGGCGGTGCTGGCAAAGGCGGTGTGATGGAGATGACACCGACCCGAAGGCTGGTGTGCGAGGTGGCAGAGCCTCCTCTTCCTTCTTTTGTTCTTGTCTCTTCTTTTATGGAAGTGGTGTTGGAGCAGCAATGAAGGTGATGGATATTTATCTTGGATGAATGACGGATGATGACCATGGCTAGAGTTGAAGGTGTATATATGAGGGCTCTCCCAAAGCCTTCTTCGTAGATGTAGCTTTTCTATTTGATTAAAGGGCTCTAGATGAGCCAAATCCCTTCCCAAAACATCCCTTATTGGACAAGGAAGTCGTTGGAACAAACAGGAACGAAATCCATGAAGAATCACGTCCAGAAAGGCAACTTTTGGTTGTTCTGAGTGCATTATGAGCGGCGGCTCAGTCGAACACTCTGACATCCTTCGGTAACACGTCATTGTTTCTTCATACAAACTTGGATTTTGACATTATGTGGCTCATATGAATGATGTCGACGCACCTGGTATTATATCTCGTTTTCTTGAGCACCTTGCAAAATGCTATTTTTGGCATTCCAAATGCCTAAGTCTAGTGCCTGGAAGTTTTCTGTATTGAAGCCATCATTTGACTTTTCATCGTGCTTGGTTCTAGGTTGCTCCAAAATACATGTAGACAAAAAACTAATAAAAAGTAAATTAAATCACAAACTATGTAATGCTCACAATAAAAAGAATGAAAACCGAAAATCATGCATAATGAATATATAATTGGTTTAGTGGGACATGATATATGTAGACAGTGTGCAGCAAATGGGATCTAAAAATGCATAAAATATAGAGTCATCACAATACTAGTACCTTCTTGTTTCGTCCTGTCAACTCCTTATCTAGAGGTAGTTATGATTATGTAGATGTAGACGTCATGGACAATATGTCTTAGAAGGTATAATTGTTCTAAGAAATCTTCATTTACTTCAATCATACTCATGTGTTATTATTATACATTATATTTTGCTCGTTAAATTGTTTTGGATAGATTATATTTTAGTGGCACTACACAAACAGACCAAGTCTAATTTCCTCCACCATGCGCCTGCACTAAACGAGAGACATATGAATTACTTAGGATGACGCCATAGTATGAGCACACAAACTTATATTTATAGGTTTTACAAGTATGTTCAATACGTTGGCCACTAAGTGTATTCAATTAATGTACAATTGGTTGTGAACTCCAATTATATGCTTGTGTTTTATGAAAAGTAAAGTGCTTCTGCAAATGTATGATGCGTGCATGTATATTTTGGGTGTATGCCTTCTTGTCAATTTCACTTCCATGGATGGCAACAAAACAGAAATAAAGGCCCGTAATGAAAAGTAACGGCGATGTTATCATTGACCGAGCAGTGATATGTGTTCAGAAGTCATCACTAACCGGCCAACTGGTCCGTCTGAGGTGGAAAAGTCATTACTGGCCCCTAGCCATAGACATGCCAGAACCGCGTTAGTGATGATACGATTTCGGCGGGCAGTGCTATTTGGTTCTGTAGTAGTGGCGATTCTGAATTTTGATTAGTTTCATGCATGCATTTAGTACTTAATTACATTACGTGGGGGAGGGGACCATGCATGTGGCTTTTGGCAGAATGCATGCTCCGCCCACCCCACATCACATGCTTTTTCTTTTGACTTTCAAATTTGAATATATTATAGCTTTTGAACCAAAATATTTTTTTTTGTTCAGTTTACATATTGGGGTTCCTCGCAACGAGAGCTTTGAAACAAGGTAACTCTTGAATACGTTTTGATAATTTTTATTTTTTATCCAAGTTTCAAATACTAAAACTTGAATATTATTACTTTTGCTAAGTTTTATCAAGTTTCATATGAATCAACTCAACTTGTAATATTAAGTTTATGTTTAGGTTCTGAGCTTAGGGTTTAGGGTTTATGTTTTAGTATCTTTTTTCGAAAAGAGGCGCTTTATTGCTTAAAAGGTTTAAGTATTACACGTGGCCTCTGTATAATTAAGATGCACACAACCAACAAAAGACCTTAGGACAAGCGAAAATAAAAGAAGAAGGCGAAATACAAAGAAAAATGTATATCTGTATAACACCTAAATCGACGGTTGCCCAATCCTAAGATCATGTTGTCACCATATTCGGTAAATGTATCCCTCGCCGTAGCCTCCAATCATGTACACACCTTCATAAATATGTCTCGATTCTCAACTCGTTGTAGAGAGGACCATAAACAAAGCGTCCCGGTGCATCTGTAGATAACCTGCATAAATGAAGTACTTTTATCGTTAAAAACTTTATCATTTCTATATAGCCAAAGCGATCAAATCACGGCAAGCGCTCCCATCCTAAGAAGAATTCTAAACCTGTGATCAATCCCATGTAACCAGTTGCCAAATATACTAGCAACACTACAAGGAGGATACAAGCCATAAGCTATTTGGATGAATGATCATATAGAACGAGCCAATTTACATGGGAAGGACAAGGTTTTATTATGTCATCATGCGGAAAAAGTACACATTGCATACTTCCATGCCAATTCCTCTTAATAAGATTATCTTTAGTAAAAATGACTCCGCGACGAAGATACCATGCAAAGATTATATTCTTAAGAGGTATCTTCATCTTTCAGATCTTATTATTATCAACTGGCACGTCAGACTGGATCAAAGCTCTATACACCGACTCCACTGAGAATTGCCTATTCCCATGTAGGTTCCAACGAAATACATCGAACCGCCGTGACAACTGTACCATTGTTAATCGTTGGAGTAGTATGTTCCACAATTGGTGTCTAGGTCCAATCAAATCCTTTCTGAATGTCACATTTGGCGGAAATTATTCCAAAACCTTGGCAATATTATCACCCTCGTGACGCACAATATTTTAGTATCTGAAACTTGATGAATGTATCCTTCGTTTTATCAACAGTTCAAACTTGATAAAGTTTTTAAAACTTGTCAAAACGCCAAAACAGTTGCAACATGAAAAACACCCCACTGGAGTGCAACCAAAATTGTTGCAACATGACGCCTATGCGTAGCCAACATACAACAAAAGCGCTTGCAGCATATGGGAACAACCTAGCAACATAAAAGCCACAATCGACATACTTGCCTATCAACGCTAACATTTCAGCTTTTTCTCTAAAAAAACGCTAACATTTCAGGTGTTGCCTGGTTTTCGCTGGCAACGAATCCGGCCCGCGTGAATTGGATTGGGTGACCTGGGACCCGTTCCCGGTGATTTTAATGGGAATCATTAATCTCTCATAGATGAAACGCCTCGCCCAAGTTCACTTTGAGATTGAGAATTCGTGTACTCGCTTATTCCGTTGCCGGCCTTGAGCTCCGGGGTGACAGCCTAGGTGATCTGAGTTGATCATGCCTAGCAATGGCGATGTTTTTACGTCGTTACCTTGTTGAAGGCATTGTTCGGATATGCTCGGACTATTTCTTCAGGGTGAAAACCTAGATTCTGACCTTAGGTGGTTGGATCCGGTGACGGCGGCTATTGAGCGTCGCTCCCTTTCTAAAGGCGTTGCTGTTGAAGAATCTCGTCGTTCGTTTGGTGTAATAAGATGGTTGGTGCGGATATGGTCATTGATGTAGTTTGCCGATTATGGATTTGATCGCTTCAGGGTTTTTTTTTTCTCACCTACGCATAGCTTTGGTCTTGTATGACTTTGCTATTTGTTGGTGTATTTTTGTGTGCGTGTGTTGATGTTGGTTGTGTGCATCCTAGCTATGCAGAGGCCGGGTGTGCTCATTGTGTTTGTATCTTCTTGATGCTCCATTTTGAGCCAATAAAATTCACCCTTTGTCGAAAAATTCCGTTGCCGGCGTCTGATCAGGACTTTCTCTTTGGGAACATTCTTCTGGCAGGGCTCTCTGCATCCGTGGCTTTACAGCCTCCATATATTTCTACGCATTAAAGTGATTACTACCTCCGTCTCGGTGAATAAGTCATTCGCGTAGTTTTAGGTCGACGATTTAACTATCTAAATATGTATTATATGTGACAAAAAATATATATTTAGAAACTACATCCGTGTAGAAATCTAGTGATATACTTTTCATGACATATAACACATATTTAATTTCTCAAATCGATAACCTAGAACTATACGAATGACTTATTCACCTAGACGGAGGTAGTATATTAGATTAGATTCCCAACACTTACTTCTGGGTGTTCAAGGTCGGCGTTCGCGATTTTGTTTAATATAGCACTCCATGTGATGCCATGGACTGAAGTATTGCAACTTATGGCATTTTGAGATCCCCCGACGCATGATTGTATGCCTCAATTGTTTGTTGTGTAGCTGTGTCCTCGGAATCACTCCCCGGAGCGACACATATATTCCTCGAGAAAAGAAGCATTGGGCCTCCATTGCTAAATTATAAGCATCGCACTTTCCCATGTGAAATCATGCGTACCAAGTTGTTTATTTATGTTTGCCTCAAAAAAAAAGTTGTTTATCTATGAGATACATGTTGACGTTGCTTATGGTACGAGATCTTCTCGACCATTACGATCCACAAATATTCAAAGTTGTGTTGTATTCATGTGCGTCCCTCGAAGGGGCTGAAGAAGGCTTCATCAACCTCCGGAAGGCCAAATAGTGTGAACCGCTTGTGCTAAAACAACACCAAAACAAAACGGTGTCGACGGTTTTACCAGTGGAAACGGCAAGTATGAAACGAACGGAGGAAACGGGCAAGCAGCAGGAAGCAACGAACGAGCGAAGGACCATCCCGGTAGCGATCATTGCTTCCGTCCACCGTTCGACAGCTAGGGGGTGCTCGGCTGATGACTCCGGTGGAACCTGACAGAGTAGCCGCCCCAGATGCCGCCAATCGTCGCTGCACGGGCACGGGTCTGCTGTGGCTCACACTGACAACGATCAGGCGGAAAAGGCCATCGGCCGGCGATGATGAGGCTGGCAGGGCTCCGTAACAGCTGAAAAAAGGTGGATACGGCAGATGCTATAGCAGTCCAGTGTTAAGGGTTAGCTGTGTTTGGTACAGTATGAGCATGCTTGGATACGTTTTAGTCCCATGACTAAAAGTAGTGGGACTAAAACTTGCTAGTCCCATCCATGCTTGGATTTAAGTACTAAAGAGACTAAAATCTAGTTATTGAGCATTTATTATCCTCCAAACCCTCCAATCCAGAACTAAGGAGAGGAATTAAATGAGGAGAGAGAGAGCTAATACATATTTTAGTAGGTTTCCCATGACTAAAAGATTTTAGCCTCAAGACTAGTCCTAGCCTCTCTTTAGTCAGGGGTGCTTGGAACTTTAGCCTCTAAAAGAGACTATTTTTAGTCAGACTAAAAATAGTCCCTTGTATCCAAGCACCCTCTATGTATACTGCAGTGTGCATGAGCTTCTACCGGTACTAATATAATCTCCTGGCAGAGTGTCAGGCTTTGGATCTCGTGGCGAGCATGGTTCGTGAAAGCTAGGGAAACGAGCCCTATGCACTGTATGGATAAACATACGGTCAGGGTCGGGTCAGGTCAGGTGCATACGGGCACTGCTATACCGCAGTAGGTACGCTGTACGCATTATTGGGGAAATCATTTCAGGCGGGCCTGCAGGTTCAGCTGGCCCATACATCCATCCATCCATGGCGCCATCGCGCCCGTGAACTTCATCGCTCGCCATGGTCAAGCTCAAGACACGTACGACCGCGACATGCACGTAGCATCACGCACACAACTTGCCACGAGAAGACGAGCCGTACACCGCACCGTGGGATTCCCGCGCGGCGAAAGCATCGGTGCGAACTCGTCGTTTTCCTTCCCCGAATCATCGATTGCGCACCCAAAACGTCCACCCGAGATCCCGAGCAACGTCGACCGGAGCTCGCATCGCATCTCGTTCACTTCACCCGCCGAAGCACGCATGTGAAAACCAGCGGCGCGCCGCGCAGGATTTACGGCCGGTTTCCGGCGCTCGTTGAATCCTCGACGAGGCGATGCGGACAAGACATGGCCTCGCCTCACCTCACACGGTCACATCGGCGTCGGAAATCTATTGGAGAGGCGACTTTCCCGTGCGCGCAACAGTCCATCACCGCCTCCCTCCTGTGCTCATACACATGGACAATGAATTCCTACGTACGCCACGCACCGCCACGCCCGAGTCCGATCGGCCTCAGTACAAACGGCGGACGCCATGGAGCCGAGGGCGCGCGCACCAGCGCGAGACGCCGACTCGGGCAGGGCATCGGAGCTAGGGAGCGAGTGGCGCACATGGCCTCATAAATTCAGTCCCGCGGGGCTACGCGACTCTGATCCCGACACCGTGCAGGTCGACGCGGACGCCTGACCCGCCGTGACAGCTTCCTCGCCGGCGCGGTGTTGACCGCGCCGGCGCGGACGTGAACACCAATTGCGCCACCACCACTAAGCAGACGAGATAAGCACACAGGAGCGGCTTAATTAATGGTTGCCCTAGCCATAAGGAAAACCCATGACGAGTTGACGAGTCCGATGGCTAGCCGCATCTGTGCAGATCACATTTCTTCTCTCCAGCAACCGGCATTTGTGTCCATTATAAAACGCGCCCATCACTATTTTCTTCTTTCTTCAAAGAGAAGTGATGCCTGCTGGGAACAATCCCGCATAAGATACTGCGTTGGACTGGCTTGTTTCCAGGGCGATGCTGGTTGGGAGCTGGGCAGGGGAATTGTCATCCGAATTTATAAGCCCATCCCTGGCATCACCAGGGGGCAGCACGGAGAGGAAGAATGATGACGAGCTTAACAAGCCATCATAGAATAGTGATACAAGGGCAGATCAGTCATGAGTTTTTTTTTTGTTTTTTGCGGGGAGATCAGTCATGAGTTGTGTATGCATATTGAGCCACGATGTGTGGCATTTATCACGGGGCCTCTCCGTGGCATTCCATTCATGAATGGTTTAGTTTGGAAATGCAACTGCAAGGGGCTCATGCTTGAGAGTGGACTTCCGGTTGCACCATACATGTATAGTTTGCGCTCCCACTAACGTCATTCGGTGCGTGGTGCTTTTAATTCTTGCTGTTGCGGTGCACTTTAAAATTCTCGTGCAGGTGAATAGCAACAAAACTAGCACTGCCAGAGCACAACATTTTGCTTCAAGTTTAGTGCACGACGACCAACAAAAACTGCACGGATGAATGCCAAACAATTTTTAGCGGGGTGGATGTAGGCCCAGTGTCAAGATCAGCTCGGCCAAACCAGCAACTTTTGCTTGATCGAGTGCATAGAATTCAATTAATTCGGGGAGATAGATAGATAGTAGATGGAAGCAAAACTGGTTAATTCGGCCGATCTCCGTCATCCGTACACGACGGCCCACGAAAAGCAATCGTTTTGTAGATGCGGCCGGTCTCCGTCTCTCGCCGTTTGTTGCTACGCCGGCCGCAGACTGACGTCTCCGACGAGCGGTGCACCCAAAAATGCAGTACCTGACAGCGTCTGTTCACGTGGTGATCGCGAGGTCGAAAACGATCGAACCGGTCACCGGGACGGGATATGTACCACCACCACGGCACCACCTCGGCAACCGAGCCGTTGCTCTCTCTCCTCTTTATAAAATACTGGCGCACCACACGCTCGCCACTTGCTCGCGCTCTCCCTCGCCCACGTTTCCCCGGCCGGCACAGGCTAAGCCAAGCTATAGGACCAGCACCCAGCTCTGGTCACGGGGAGCGTGTGTGTGCCCGTGTGCGGCTGCGGCGGGCCGGAGTGAGCGGGGATGGGGAACTGCCAGGCGGCGGAGGTGGCGGCGGCGGTGGTGCAGCACCCGGGCGGGCGGGTGGAGCGGCTCTACTGGTCCACCCCCGCGGCGGAGGTGATGCGCGCCAACCCGGGCCACTACGTCGCGCTCGTCACGCTCCGGGTCGCCGAGGAGCGCCAGGACGCCGACGGCGGCGGCGCCCGCCGCACCGTGCGGCTCACCCGCGTCAAGCTCCTCAAGCCCAAGGAGACGCTCCTCCTCGGCCACGTCTACCGCCTCATCACCGCCAACGGTAGGCTTCGAGTCACCGATTCTCGTCCTCTGCCTCTTCTCCTCCATGCTGTGCCCACTGCTAACATGGCATGGAAAAATGGTGCGCGCAGAGGTGACCAAGGCGGTGCAGGCGAGGAAGGAGGAGAAGCTGAGGAAGGCGCGGCAGCAGCTGCAGCAGCTGGAGTCGTCGACGCGGCAGAGCAAGCTGCGGCCGGCGGCGGACGGTGACGACGTCGACGACGACGACGACGAGGCCAGCTTGGATGAGAGTCTCGATCAGGTGGTTACATGGACTTGAGCTCTAGTCAATCCAACTACTTCTTTCTCTCTCTCTCTCTCTCTCTCTCTCTCTCTCTCTCTCTCTCTCCGCCGATGCCCCCATGCACGTTCTCTGCATGATTGATGCGCCTTTAATTGCCTTCCCTCCAAGGGCTACTGGTTAGTTGTTCCTCGCGATTCTCATGTCTTCTTCCTCAGTTCGTCCACACGCAACACTCGGAAGATGAATTTTATTTGGGTAATCGCCATTAGAATTTGTGCAGCTGCAAAATCTGCCTAGTTTCAGCAGAAACCGTTAGCATTTAGCTCAATGGAGAGAATCGGTTTGGAGTACCTGACACTGACAATTCTCAATCCCCAATTGACATGCATAAAACAAGATGTGGTCCTGTGGATCCAACTGATTGATGCCATGTACCGTCCAGAAGGGAAATTAGTGCTTAAAATAGAGGGATGCAGAATGATAAAAGAATCATGATGGTAAATAAAATAGTGAAGAGTCGCAACTAGTGTCAGGAGCAAAGAATCGTCTGCGAGATCCCTTTCTGCTTCTGTTCTGAACCGCGGCAACATGCAAATGTTCCATCTTCTGATTACTCTACACCTGTGACTGCAGTTGGCACGCCAGGAGGGAGGAGATGGCCACCGGAGCTCCGGCGCCCGGCACCGGCAATGGCGGCCCTCGCTGCACAGCATCGACGAGGCCGCGAGCTGAGCCCGGCCATGCATAGCCCTCGGTGGATCTTCTGTATTTTCGGCGTCCACCGGGCCTCGACAGATTAATCTAGCTCGCATCACATGGGTTGCTGCCACATCTGTGTTGGATCGCTTCTGAAGCGGCTCCGTCGATCGGAGCGTGTCCGTGTACATTTTCAGGGTTTCTCGTCAGGATCTGTTAGTAAGAGTGAGGCTGCTTTTTTTTTTTTACTCCTCTTGATACATTTGCACCTGATTAAGATGCATGAAAGAAGTTCAGAACACGAGTAGCTAATACTACATCCATACAAGAGATGATGCCATTGCCATGTACCAATGCACATGCACCTGTGCATCGATCTCGTTCATGCTCATGGCCTCTCATGAGTGATGGCGTTTCTCTGTGTTGTTGTTGCAATTCTTGGCGCCGAGTTCTCAATCATAAGCACGGCGCCGGCTGTGGGCGCACCTGCAAGCTGCGGCTGCAGGTGGTGGGACGGAATCGTGCGGAGAGCCTTTTGGGCTGGAAGCTCGTTGGGCAGATTCGCGTCGGCGCTGCACATTAGTTTATGCTCCTGCAGAGAGTTTAAAAGTTTGACGCCCACGGTACCTAAGCTCTGTCTGTTTGACGCTTTGGCATTTGGCAATGGTGGTTGGTCACATGCTCTCTGTGGGCTGCCCCGAACAACACAGGAGCTGACATTTCCACCATAGATTAATGGCCAAGCTGTTAGTTAGTTACTCCTACATGTTGCTAACCGCAGCTCGCGGCGATTGAATACTGGCAGCATCAGCTACTGTGCTTACCACTAGTTAATGTGGCCGGCACCAAATGGATCCACCCAGCCTCCCATGGCGGGGTGAGTTCCTCCGTAAGTGGCAGCTTTTGGCCAGTCCTGGACGCATCAACCGTATGTGGCAGCTTGGCGGTGGCAGCCGCTTTATCCATCAAAAGGCCAATTATGCAGGGTGATCATATGCTTTGGAGATCGCCTGCAGGCTGCGCCCGAGCCCGCGGTCGGAAATGAAATCTTCGCTTTAAGCTGGGATTTGGATTGTGTTTCTGCGCAAAAGTTACATGTACTACGTGCTTTCCTTGTTCATCAGAACCCTGAACGAAGCTCGCTAGAAGGACGACGACCATGAGTTTAGCTCGTGTCATGTGCCGTGGAGAAGTGCCACCGGCGGACTTAGCCTGGCATATCGGGCAAGCTATGTCATGCTTGACAGCGGACAACGGAGTACGTACTTGCTGAAGTACAAATCGAGACGGTTGGAGCACGTACGGAGCTATGTACAGCAACCAACGGCTAGCATTGCCATATCTCCCGTGTCCATCTTTCCGTTTCCTCAAACACACGGCACACTCAAGCGCGTGCCTCAGATTCACGGAGTACGCACGAATTTCCGCGTCTGGCCGACTTGAAGATTTGCCACTCCACGAAAACTCAAACGTGTGCTCGGTTCGGGTAGCGATCTGTGGCACGTAGGCACGACAGCACGTGGATTTCCCGCCATTCGATTGCTTCTCCGAAAATTAGATTGAACTTTGCAGCAGGGACGGTGAGGGGCGGCTAGAGGCTCCCTGCCTGCGTGCTGACGGCGGCATTCGTCTTCACAACAAGGCTTCGTACGGTTCCAGTCAGCTGCGAGATCAGGGTGACGGTGGCGTCTGTGACATCATTTCCTTCTCGAGGCATCGTTGTTGCAGGTTGCGACACAACGCTCGGGTTGCTCTAGGGGAAACTCTAGATCTGGGTCTCCCGGTTCAAACGATGACGGCATCTTCGGTAAAAAAATATACGTGATCTAAGCGCTCTTATGTTTCTTCGCGGAGGAAGAAATAAAGATGGTTGTATGCATCATTTGCCACGGGCGGGGGTAATCCTCCTTTCAAAAATAATGACCATTTTTACATCAAAATACTCTTTATTGCAAGGTGATCACTGAGGGAGTCCTGGATTCAGGGGTCCTCAGGTGTCCAGTCTATTCAATATGGGCCGGACTGATGAGCCGTGAAGACAAAGCAGAAGACTATCTCCTGTGTCCAGGTAGGACTTCTATATGCGTGGACAGCAAGTTTGGTGCCCGGATGTACTGTTTCCTTCTTTGTAAACCGACTCTGTACCACCCTAGGCCCCTTCGATGTGTATATAAACCGGAGGGTTTAGTTCGTAGAGGCTATCAGAATAATCATAGGCTAGACAACTAGGGTTTAGCCATTACGATCTCGAGGTAGATCAACTCTTGTAACCCCTATACTCATCGAATACAATCAAGCAGGACGTAGGGTTTTACCTCCTTTAAGAGGGACCGAACCTAGGTAAACATCGTGTCCCCATTGTCCCTTGTTACCATTGATCCTTAGACTCACAGTTTGGCCCCCCTACCCGAGATCTGCCGGTTTTGACACCATCATTCGTGCTTTCATTGAGAGCTCCATTGTGTAGTCACGAAAAGCGATCTATGGCTCGCCTTGTCATCAACAATGACATCACTTCTGGAAGGAGCTTAACTTCAGGACAGATCCTCCAGCTCATCGATTTCTTTGTGGGTGCCCGCATGGCCATTAAGCCGACAACGTTCCCCACGATCGCCAAACACCACCCCCACATCGGTCTCGAATACTTCGAAAAGACAGATTCGGCGGACATCTCATCCTTAAATGAGCTGCTAGATCGCATCACTGCCCTGGGCCTTTCAATAGACTATGATCGGTTAGTCACAAAAAAATAGACTATGATCAGATCGGGCTTAAAACTGACCAGAGGGAAATCAATCTCCCGCCGATCACTCACCTGGAAGCGATCGTCGAGGAACGAGCCGAAAATACTTTGAGGGAGTCCTGGATTAGGGGGTGTCCGTATGGCCGGACTATGACCTTTGGCCGGACTCCTGGACTATGAAGATACAAGATTGAAGACTCCGTCCCGTGTCCGGATGGGACTTTCCTTGGTGTGGAAGGCAAGCTTGGCGCTACGATATGAAGATCTCCTCCTATTGTAACCGACTCTGTGTAAACCTAGCCCTCTCCGGTGTCTATATAAACCGGAGAGTTTTAGTCCGTAGGACGAACAACAATCATACCATAGGCTAGCTTCTAGGGTTTAGCCTCTCTGATCTCGTGGTAGATCCATTCTTGTACTACCCATATCATCAATATTAATCAAGCAGGAGTAGGGTTTTACCTCCATCGAGAGGGCTCGAACCTGGGTAAAAACATCGTGTCCCTTGTCTCCTGTTACCATCCGCCTAGACACACAGTTTGGGACCCCCTACCTGAGATCCGTCGGTTTTGACACCGACACTGGTGCTTTCATTGAGAGTTCCTCTGTGTCGTCACTGTCAGGAAGGATGCCGCACCCCGTCTTTAAAGACGATGCTGTTGCTAAAGGAGCTTTGGCTGTCGGCCAAACTCTCCGGCTAGGCAGGTTTTTGATGACCGCCTGTTCGGCCGCGCGCCGACGATGATCTCTCGGGCCATCGAAAGCAATCTTCACATCAGCTCGGAACTCGCCAAGCAGTTAGATCCGACGGAGCTCTCTTCCCTGAATGAGCTCCTGGATCGCATTGCCGCCCTAGGAGTCGCTACAGATTACGGCCAGATTGGGCTTAAACCCGATCAGAGAGAGATCGACTCTCCCCAGGTCACCCACCACGTTGAAGTGGTGGAAGAACAATGCGGCGCATCTTTGCCCGCTCTAAGGACCAGATGTGTCCGAATTCCCGACCCCTCCAAGCCGGATACCCGCGGAGGGGAGGATGATGCTCAAGTCCTGAACCTAAGGTAAGGCAGCAGGCCTGATTCATTGAATAATGTCCAAGAAAGCAAGCTTCCGAATTCGGAAACTTCTTGGCCCCTGAATCTTTTATCGGGCAAGGTTTCGGATTTAAATCCACCCGCCCACCCAACTATAAGGGATTTATCCCAAATACGGCAAGTGCCCAGGGAAACAGTACACCACTATTGGGCCAGATTCCTCCTGGTTATGAACAGGATAAAGGACTGCCGTGAGGAAGAAGCAATTTCATTCTTCTGTAACAACTGCACGGACATCGGAATCCTCAACACCATAAGTCGCCGCGACATTACACGCTTCACTGACTTGACATCCATAGTACGAAAGTACTGTGCGACAGAAAGCGTTCGGAAAACCGAAGATAAATTCTGGGACAATCCGACCCTGAATACAACACGAGTCCGAAACAAAAGGGCGCATTATCGCCAGGCACCTGAGCCAAACATCAAAAAACAAAAACCCTCTATAGGGTATGGGACCGTACTGGAGGGATGGCTCAATGGACCCTGTAAAATTCATAGTTCAGGGGAAGTCACACCAACTCACAGCCTTAGAGCATGTTGGATACTCCGGCAGGTGGCCAGAAGTGGCGAGGAGCTTCTAACTCTAGAATCCGAAGAACACCACCCCAGAAACGCCAGTACGGTGTCGACAGTCTTCGAGACCTTAGCATCAAACAATGCGAGGAAACGAACCCTCCACAACCTTACCGAAGTCTACCAAGTAGCAACAATAAACCCATGGAGTGACATGGCTATTACTTTTAATGCCAGTGACGAATCTAAATTCCGGACAGCCCGAGCACCAGCCGCATTGGTCCTCGGTCCGATAGTGGACGGCTTCAACTTACAAAGGTACTCATGGACGGCGGCAGCGGACTTAACCTCATCTACGAGGAAACCCTGCGAAAAATGGAAATAGACTGGAGCCGCATTGAGCGAAGCAACACAACCTTCAGAGGAATAATACCAAGCCGGGAAGCGTGTTGTTCAGGGAAAATCACACTGGATGTGGTGTTCAGCACGCCGGATAATTACAGATCCGAGGAGGTCACATTTCAAGTGGCCCCGTTCAGCAGCGGATACCACGCTCTGCTAGGGCGAGAAGCATTTACAATTTTTCAAGCCATACCCCATTATGGGTACATGAATCTCAAAATGCTCAGACCCAACGGAATCATCACTGTTGCAAGTGATCCGGACACAGCGCTCCGCGCCAAAAACAAGACAGCCGCACTGGCCCTGGAGGCATTATCCGAAGCCCTAGCGGCCGAGGAACTAACTGCGTTGCGCTCCACGGTGGACAGAGACGATGTGATACTAGATAAGAGATCTAAGTCCACCTCTTTCAAACCAGCGGACGAAATAGTCAAATTCCAAGTCCATCCAGCGGACCCCATACTAGTAGAAAAAGAGTCAAATGTGAGAAACATTAGTCCCGGTTTGTAACAGAACCGGCACTAATGTGTCCATTAGTGCCGGTTCCAACGGCTAGGCGGGAGGAGCTCTTTAGTACCGGTTCGTGGCGAACCTTTAGCACCGGTTCGTGCCACGAACCGGTACTAAAGAAAGTGGTGGCAGGATGTTGTCAGAGTGGGGCCCTTCCAGCACCTTTAGTACCGGTTCGTGGAACGAACCGGTACTAAAGGTCGTCCTATATAAACCCTTCGTCCACCCGCACTCTGTTCTTCCCCCTTTCCCCTCTCCCTCTCCTCTGTTCTTCCCTTCTTCCTCTCGAGTTCATCACAAAATTTGGCCCAAATTTGTCAAGATTTGCAGGCCCCCATCCATTCAAATGATCACCAAGGTTAGCAACTTTGTCCTTTCATCTCTCATTGCTAGATTAGCTCTTGCATTGGTTTATATAGTGATTAATTGTGGGTTTTAGTAATTTGGGAGGAATTATCTGTGGTAGTATTTGATTTATATGCAATTTGAGGTCAAAATAACACTTAGTTTGCATATGTAGGTGTGTTTTACTTAGTGCCTTCTAAATCTCCGTCGTAACCACCGTCGATCGCCCGCACTGTCCCGTCGCCGGCAACACCTTGTGGTGAGCCTCTTGTTCATGAAATTTTATATAAAAAATTGATGTTTGTGTGATTTGGATATATAGTTACTCGTATAATTATCTTACCCGTACGTTGTCTGTTATACATAGTGCCATGGTTTTGATATCCGTCCCCGTCGGCCCTCGTCCTTGTTATGATTCGGATGTGGTATATTCTCTTTTAAAACTATTTGTTGCATTTCGTGTTTATGACAAATTATACCCATCAAGTTGACATAGATATTTTTATCTAGGAGGTATGTGAACCGGAAATTCCAACCGACCCTATTGTCGAGAGGTTAAATTTAGTTGAAAGAGAAAACAAGTACTTGAAAGAAAAATTGAAAAGAATTGAGGGGGAGAAGATGGAATTGGAGTTGCATGTTGCCGATGTCGTCGATGATCACAAGATCAAGATGGAGAAAATGCGCTTGAAGATTAGAAAGATTAGAAAATATGCCATTGATTGTCAGTTGCTATTGTCTGTAAGTGATTTCTTTCTGTAATTTAAGTCTCAAGCTAGCTGTAGTGATCCTCACGCCTCTTCCGCAGAGGCCTTATGACAAGTCCGAGGAGGAAAACGCAGCCACATTGAAGGCCGAGGTGGAAGCCAATTTTGCACCGAAACCGCCACCGCCGCCAAGGGAGAAAGTGCCTGAGGAAACGATTGACCACTTCATTCGTATGGCTCAACCACCAGCTCCCAAGCCTGTTGACACAGACTATGAGCGCCACATCAGGAAGTTAAATCGAGCACGTCTACGTAAGGAGGCGAGCTCGGGATCGAGCAAACAACAAGCAGCTGTCAAAAAATGCGGGAAAACCATTCCCCAGCTGGGAGAACAGGCGGCACAATCGATCCCCTCACTTGTTGTGCCAACAACACGTGACAGTACGCGCGCCCAATATTATTGTGGGCAAACAGTTTACGTTCCCGAGGTGGGCAATGTGGTAATAACCAAAGACCATATAATGCAGGCTGAAGTTCTCAACATCACTGTTGGACAACTCCTCGAGATCGAGCCCATGCCTGTGCTTATAGAGGATGAAATAAAACGGAAATATGTCCCGGGCCAACCTTTGGTCGAGTCAGACAAGGTCAAGAACCTCCCAACGAGAATGTATGAATTGCATCAATGGTACATGAACATTACCAAGATTTCCAATCGATTGTCCCTCATGGTGAATGTCAAGGAGGAGCATTACTTCCATGAGAAAGCTCTGTCCGTTGAGTATTCTGAACTGTTTCAGTTATACAATCAAGACGCACTCGACAAATCTATCGTCAGTTGCTATTGTGTGTAAGTGATTTCTTTCTGTAATTTAAGTCTCAAGCTAGCTGTAGTGATCCTTTTGATCAATCATTACCTGTAATTATCCTCACTATATTCTTTTCTGTGGTATTATGCAGGATGAAGATGTATGAAATGAGAAAAGGTGGACGCTTTGGCATTGGGTTCATTGACCCAAACACCGTTAATGAATACACATGGCTAATAAATCCACATCATGAAAAGGTCGTAGAGGATAACATGCTAGAGTTCTTGAAGCGCCTCAAATACAATGAAGATATACTACTTCCTTACAACTTCCAGTGAGTCACATTGTCTTGTACTACAAATTCTCTGTTTTTGCCTAGTAGCTAGCTACATGTTTTTGCTTACATATGCCCGCTTAATTAAGACATGCAAACGTGTGTGCATGCAGATTTCACTAGATCTTGTGTATCATTAAAGTTGACGCCGGAACAGTTGAAATACTGGACTCACTACTCAAAGCAAATACTGACTATAACATCTTGTTTGGGATAGTCAACGGGTAATTTCAATCATTATTAACTATATATCTCGGCCTATTTAGTTTGTCATTTCATGATATGAACTATTTAATAACCCCTTTATTCATTTTCTTTGTCGGCGGGCAGGGCTTGGGCAAGGTTCATCAGCGTCACGGAAGGCGAATGGAAAAAAAGCTTAAATGGTTTTGACCCAAGGTAAGTAATTAAGTAGTACTAGCTAGCTAGCTAGCTGCCATCTCTTTAATTATCATCCTTGATTAATTATTATATGATCAAATTCCATTCTCGTAAAGGCCCTGAAGCAGGCGCAGGGGACTGATCTGTGTGCATTCTGCGTTTGCGAGAAAATTCGCATGATGGCGTCCGAAAGGAGCAGATCTCAAAGACAGGAATGGGTACGCTTGTCAGAACACTATTCACAATTTTTACACCATTATCGATATCTAGTCACACAACTAATACACATGCATATTGATCTCCTTCTTAACAGTTCAAAGAGGTGCGGGAGAAGCTCCTAGAAACGGAGCGCGTAGAAGCACTTCAAGAGGAAATAGCGGGATTTTTGCTCGACTAGGTCATAAATCCGAAGGGAGAATACTATTACCCGCTACCGCCCCCATGAAAACCACTTCCAATTGTCATCGTGCTCCGAAGGCACCAATTAGGCTAATGCCACTGGCTCCGAAGGCAACATGCATATGTAGGAGAAATTGTATATAGCTATACATGTGTGTATGTGTGAATTAATTAATATGGTGGTTTGTGAGACATTGATGATATATATATGCATGATTGGTTCTACTAGAAATTCTATTTATATATATATATATATATATATGCATAACGAGTACAATGTGTAGTATCGTAAAATACCAGCAAATGAAAAAGAATTAAAATGGAAACACAAAATTAAATGAAAAAGAAATCATAAAACTAAAAAAACCAAACCTTATAGTACCTGTTGGTCTTACCAACCGGTACTAAAGGGCTCCAGGCCCCCGGAGCTGGCTCGTGCCACGTGGTTGCCCTTTAGCACCGGTTTGTGCTGAATCAGTACTAAGGGGGGGGGGCTTTAGTGCCCACACTTTAGTGTCGGTTATGGAACCGGCACTAAAGGGCCTTACGAACCGGTGCTATTGCTCGGTTCTGCACTAGTGCCACAAAAACGGCCTCCATCGGGGCACAACTAAAACCCGATGTAGATGCCGCACTCAGAGAATTCCTGCGAGAAAATTGGGACATTTTTGCCTGGCACCCTTCAGACATTCCAGGAATCCCACGCAGGCTGGCTGAACACAGCCTGAACATCCTAAAAGGGTTTAAGCCCATTAAGCAGACTCTGCGGCGTTTCTCCGAACCCAAGAGACAAGCCATGGGAGAAGAGCTAGCAAAACTACTGGAAGCCGGATTCATCAGAGATATAAAACATCCGGACTGGCTAGCAAACCTGGTGATGGTACCAAAGAAGGACAAATCCTGGCGCCTATGTGTCGATTTCAAAGACCTAAATAAGGCCTGCCCAAAGGATCCTTTCCCGCTCCCCCGAATTGATCAAATCATCGACGCCACCGCAGGACACGACTCATTATGTTTCCTCAATGCATACTCTGGCTACCACCAAATCAAGATGGCAGAGTCAGACCAAGCTGCAACGGCATTCATCACCCCATATGGCCCATTCTGCTTCAACACGATGCCCTTCGGGCTCAAAAACGCCGGCGCAACATATCAGCGCATGATTCAGACATGTCCGGCCAACCAGATTGGCAAAACAGTTGAAGCATACGTAGATGACGTGGTCGTCAAAACCAAACACGTCGATACTCTCATCGACGACCTGAGGCTCACGTTCGACAATCTCCGAACATATGACATTAAGCTCAACCCGGAAAAATGCGTTTTCCGCGTACCAGCCGGAAAGCTCTTGGGCTTCATCGTATCCGGTAGAGGAATTGAAGCAAACCCAGCCAAGATCCGAGCTCTGTCACAATTGGATACCCCAAAAGACCTCAAACAAATACAAAAATTGACAGGATGTGTGGCGGCTCTAAGCCGCTTTATCTCCCGCTTAGGAGAAAAGGCATTACCCCTCTATCGCCTCCTGCGCCGCATCGAACACTTCGAGTGGACGGATGCCGCCACGGCCGGACTCGAAGAAATAAAAGCCATAATGGCAACAAATCCAGTCCTGGCCGCGCCCAACACGGGCGAACCAATGCTATTATACATCGCGACAACCCATCAAGTTGTAAGCGCGGTGCTCGTCGTCGAACGAGAAACGGACGGACACAAGTTCCCTCTCCAAAAACCAGTTTACTACGTGTCCACTGTCCTAACTCCATGCAAGTCACGGTACCTGCATTATCAAAAGATAGCATACGCGGTGTTCATGGCATCCCGAAAGCTGCGACACTATTTTCAAGAGTGTTCAATAACAGTGGCATCCGAAGTACCTCTTAATGATATTATAAACAACCGTGACGCAACAGGCCGGATTGCCAAATGGGCCATCGAGTTCCTCCCGTTTGACATAACTTATAAGCCAAGGCGAGCTATTAAGTCACAGGTTTTGGCCGACTTCATCGCCGAATGGACTGAAGCCGAGCTCCCTAAAGAGTACGGCGCATACTCCAACTGGACCATGCACTTCGACGGCTCCAAAATGTTGGCTGGCCTGGGGGCTAGCGTCGTTCTAACGTCCCCAATCGGACATACAGTCCAATACGTACTTCAGATAATGTACACGGATTCCAACAACGCAGCCGAATACGAGGCCCTTCTACATGGTCTCCGGATGGCAGTCTCCGCATTCAGCGCCTAGAGGTCCATGGGGATTCAAACCTCGCAATATCCCAAATAAATGGAGACTTTGACGCCAAGGATCCGAAAATGGCAGCTTACCGCAACGCCGTCTTAAAGATGTCAGCTCGGTTTGAGGGGCTCGAATTTCATCACATAGCCCGGGAGAATAACCAGGCAGCAGACGTGTTGGCACGCATCAGCGCCAAGCGCGATGCCGTCCCTCCCAACATCTTCCTAGAGAGGCTGTTCAAGCCATCCGTATCATGGGAGGGAGAGTCCGGAAACAATAGCCCGGACACAACCGCACTGCCCCTCACCGAACACTCTGACACAGTTGGTGGCTCCACCAACAAAACAACACCGTCAGCCCACACAATAATGGCAGTCATTGCCCCGTGGACAGAACCATTCCTAGCCTACCTAACTAGGCAGGAACTTCCCGAGGACCAAAATGAGGCCCGCTGCATAGTGCGGTGATCTAAAGCCTACAAAGTCCACGAGGGAGAGCTTTATAAGAAAAGCACAACTAGAGTCCTTCAAAGGTGTATCTCCGAAGAGGAAGGGCGAGAACTTCTGGCTGAAATTCACGCTGGACTTGGTGGGCACCACGCCGCAGCCCGGGCCCTTGTAAGCAAGGCCTTCTGTACCGGATTTTATTGGCCAACGGCCCGGGCAGACGCTCAGGACTTAATGCAGCGATGCGTTGGTTGCCAGTTATTCGCCAACCAAAGCCACATGCCGCCTACCGCCCTACAAACTATACCCATTACCTGGCCTTTCGCGGTCTGGGGGCTTGACATGGTTGGACCCCCTTAAAGGAGGAACCCACAAGCAAAAATATCTGCTGGTCATGGTGGACAAATTCACCAAATGGATAGAGGCCAAGCCTGTAAAGACAATCGAATCTGGACCGGTCATAGACTTCATATCCGGGGTCGTACACTGTTACGGCGTCCCCCACAGCATCATAACTGACAACGGCACAAACTTCACGGCCAATGAAGTTAAAATCTGTTGCAAAAACATGGGCATTAAGCTCGACTACGATTCAGTCTATCACCCTCAAACCACTGGTCAAGTCGAGCGAGCCAACGGTCTCATTATGAGTGGCATCAAACCCAGACTAGTGCGATCCCTCAAGGAATCTAACACGCACTGGGTAGAGGAGCTTGACTCCGTACTCCGGGGGCCGCGGACCACGCCGAATCGCACTACCGGATTCACACCATTTTTATGGTATATGGCGCAGAGGCAGTACTGCCATGCGACATAATTCATGACTCACCTCGAGTGCGCATATACGAAGAAAGAGAAGCCGAGCTCGATCGGCAGGACAGCTTGGACGCATTAGAGGAGGAGCGCGATGTGGCAAAAGCTCGTTCAGCATTCTATCAACAGCAGGCTCGAAGATATCAAAGCAGAGAAGTACGGGCCAAAACTTATAACGTTGGCGAACTAGTTCTACGCCTGCCGGACAAGAAAAAGGACAAACTCAAGCCCAAATGGGAGGGTCCCTTCATAATCGACCAAGTCCTGACTGGTGGAGCGTACCGTCTGCGAAACGCATCGGACAACCGACTCGAGCCGAACCCATGGAACGCAGCACGCCTACGAAGATTCTACGCCTAGCGCCGGACTCCGTGTTCGTCTCCTTCCTCTGTCCCCTTTTTTTTCACATTAGCTGTCCGGGATTTCGCTCCCTCTCCCTACCTTTTTTCTCCCAAGTCCTTAGGGGCTTGCATGTGCATTGTTCGCACATACTTGACGCGCCACCCGCGCTCATCATACCTGGGGGCTTCTTTATCAGAAGTTTATATAAAACGGGCCTCATGCCCAAAACATGTGTGACACTTCCGCATGAACCTTTTATACACCATTATATGCATCGATATGACTTAAGTTTTGGCCAAGCTGGGTTGCCTGGCTCCTATGCTTACCCCTACGTTCCCGTTCGTTCAGCTAGGTGGTAAAGGGAGCACGTCTGCGATTGTTACTGTCGGGTCAACCGGATGTGTACCTCAGACTGGGTGAAGCCGAAAGCTAGCATTCTTAAGGGAATATTCGGTCGGTGAACTAAAAGATGATCTTTCGTGTTTATTTATCTGCCCCCAGATGCTTTTCTGCTCTTTTTAGCAGTTCGGACATGCACTTTAGGGCATGCCTCCCAGGGAAAGGAACCCCTAACGGAACTATTCTCCCTGGAAGATGTTTCTTACTAACCATGTAATATAACATAACTAGTTGGGCACTTGTCTGCTAAAGCAATTATGACCCCTACGCCTTGTCTCCATGCATGCCTCGGTTCTTACATAATCGAGAGGGTATTCGGACAGACTCCGGACTATAGGGTCCAGAGGTCGAAGCGAAAAGGTCTGCAATGACAAACGATCTACAATCCGGCTAGAAGGCATTTTCCATGTCATTTTAAATTGCAGAGTCAATCCGACTCGGTATATTCTTCTTCAATACCATCCAACAGGCGGTCTAATTTACAGTCCTGTTGGGAATACTTTGCAGCCAGCTCTACCTGGCCATATACTAAGCTGACAGGGATCTCCTTTCCGTCAGGACCCATAGGGCCGACCTTGGCCATGTGGTTTGGGTCAGCCTTCGTGTACCGAGTCTTCACCATGGCCCAGGCCTCCCTGGCACCTTGACGGCAGGCCGATATCTTCCACAACCGGAAGCGCTGCCGCACTCCCTCCAGCTTCTTTGTAAGCTCCCCAAGGCCTTAGGGCATGGAGAGGGATGGCCACATAGCCTGAATGACGCTCTGCATTGCCTGCCGAACTCATTCATGCAGTTGCAACAGCTCGGGAAGAAGGTCTCCGTTGAACCAGGTATTTCCTCCGCAGGACGACCTGTCAGCAAACCTACAAACATAGCTCTGTTAATCGACTTCCTCGCTGAATTCTTTTTTCGAAGATTCGTTCAAGCACTTACTAAAAATGCCGCGCCGAAGTCGCTGATTCTCCTTTACGGAGGCAGACAGCTGAATACGAACATCCTTTAGTTCCTTGCCCAGCTGGGTATTGGCGTCTTGAAGTTCGTTCTTCTCTTGCCTCACCCTCGTCAGCACGCTCTCGCCAGCCTTTAGTTGGCGTAGGAGTTGTTGCTTCTCCGGATTTGCTCCAGCCCCATCTGCACTATTATAGTCAGAGTTGCACACCTGCCGCACTTCACAACGGAATTATCTTTCGAAGCATATATTACCTGAGGGCGTCTCCTTGGCATTTTCTGAAGTGGCCAATGCGGCCTCGAGTTGGGTCCTGCACTCTTCAAGCTCCTGGGATAGTTGCGTATTCTTCTTTGTAAGACACTGCATAACACATGATCCTTAAAACAGTTATCTTCACTGTTTCAAGTGTCGGGGGCTACTGACATATATAACCTTCAATTTTACTCACCTGTATGTCTTTTACATACTGCTCTGTGGCTCTGGCTAGACCATTTTGAGTGGCACGGAGATACGCATCTCCTGTATTAAAGGCGTCCAACGCCTCTGGGGAAAACATGCGTCACGAAGAACAGTCCGGTGACGCCTATGGTTCAGGGCACTCTCCACCTCTGAATTGGTGGCAGATAGCCCGTCTGCGTCCTCTGTCGGAGGAACGCCCGAGGCGCACCCCGTGCCCGTCTCCGCTTCCGGACCCGGCCTTGAACCTTGGCCGGCGGATATAGTCCGGCGGGCTCTCTTCCTTCTAAGAAAATCATGAGCGTTAGTAAGACTCAAGGGCATAAACCCTAGGCGTTAAATTTGCGCGCCGTATCGTTGCACCGGAATCTCGATCTGGTCCGCACTTCTTTTTCACCCGCCTGGCTTCAGCAGCCCTTGTTGGCTGCCCACCGCGGGCTCGGCCTTCCGCCTCAAGGATTTACCCTGCGAAACAAAAACTATTAGTTCATGGCATTCAAGATAAAGCATGGATGGATCTCCTCGAAAATACTGGGACTTAGGTCTCGGTTACCTTTGAGGATGGAAGCAGTCCGGGATAGTCGGCCGTAATGGCCACTAGGGTGTTGTCCCTACTCAGTTGATGAAACACCCCGTCAATTAACTCCACGCATAAGTCCGGATCCTCTTGGGAGTCCGGATCGAGGGACCATTCCGGGTCCTTGGGTTGTGGAGGAGGATTGTTTATCTCCTTCACAGTCTGGCGCAGCTCCTGTGTTAACATTGTTAGACTAAGTACTCAACTATGGGAATTTCGAAAGTGGGTCGGCAGGTGAAAATGTTCGCTCACCCAACTGGGAGGATTGTACATGGAGAATCCGCCCTTCGGATTGGCACGGAGGAAGTCCTCTTCTTCTCCCTTGTACAAAGCGGATAAGATTCTCGTTAAAGTGGCAGCCGAATCTGGGCCCTTACGACCGCACCGGGTGGCGTCGTCCTTCCCGTTGAAATCCCACATGGGGTGGCCTCTGTATTGAAGCGGCTGCACCCCTCGCATAATGCATATGGCCATGACCTTGATCATGGTCAGTCCGGAATGAGCCAACAACCTTATCCGGCTCATCAGGTAAAGGACGTCCCTGTCAGTTTCCCTCTGAGGGTTCCACGGGCGCCAGCTCAGGCGCTTCTTCAATGGAGCATTGTTGAACTCAGGGAGGCCGATCCGTACAGGGTCCAACGGGGGGACGTCATCTATATAGAACCACTCCAAGGACCAGTCCTCGGACGTCCTCTTTGGGGTACCGGATAGATATCCGGTCCCGACGATGCGCCATAGTTCGGCTCCGTCCACTTGATAAATAGACCCCTCCTGAGAACGGGGCACGAGGCAAAACAACCTCTTCCACAGCGTGAAATGGGCCTCAACGCCCAAGAACAGCTCGCAGAGGGCCACGAAGCCCGCAATGTGCAGAATGGAGGCGGGCATGAGGTTGTGTAGCTGGAGGCCGTAGAACTCTAGCAACCCTCGGAGAAACGGATGAATTGGAAATCCGAGTCCTCTCATCAAATAAGGGACTAGGCATACCCGCTCTCCTTGAGAGGGATTGGGGACGCTCTCTGCCTGCTCTCCGCCGCTATAGGTAGCAATCCCGGCTTGAACTGGGACCATATATGCTGGGGGAGAAGCCCCTTGGACTGAAGCACTACTAGCTCGCTATGCGGGACGGAACACCGCCCCCAATCTCCGGGCCGAGGGCTGGAGAGGCGAGAGGAGGAGCTGCACCGACCGGCCATGGTGGGATGGATCTCTGTTGAAGGCACTCTGACGAAAGCTCGCGGAGGGAAGATGGTGTGAATTGGATCTAAATCCCCGTCTCTTTTATGGGCGGTTCATTAACACAACCGAGGGGGTAAATGAAAAAATCCCCTGGCTTTTCGCATTCGTTTGACACGTGGAAGATGGTCATTATGGGGCACAGAAGCCGAAGAGGGCAGCACGCACTAGAAGCCGGACACTATTCGACGGGTACAGGGAATTTGAAGAAGAACCCGCCTTGCAATGCCGAAGACAACTTGCGCGTCGGACTCGTCGTCGTTGAAGCCTGGTTCAGGGGCTACTGAGGGAGTCCTGGATTAGGGGGTGTCCGGATGGCCGGACTATGACCTTTGGCCGGACTCCCGGACTATGAAGATACAAGATTGAAGACTCCGTCCCGTGTCCGGATGGGACTTTCCTTGGCGTGGAAGGCAAGCTTGGCGATACGATATGAAGATCTCCTCCTATTGTAACCGACTCTCTGTAACCCTAGCCCTCTCCGGTGTCTATATAAACCGGAGAGTTTTAGTCCGTAGGACGAACAACAATCATACCATAGGCTAGCTTCTAGGGTTTAGCCTCTTTGATCTCGTGGTAGATCCACTCTTGTACTACCCATATCATCAATATTAATCAAGAAGGAGTAGGGTTTTACCTCCATCGAGAGGGCCCGAACCTGGGTAAAAACATCGTGTCCCTTGTTTCCTGTTACCATCCGCCTAGACACACAGTTTGGGACCCCCTACCCGAGATCCACTGGTTTTGACACTGACACACTTCTTCAATAAATTAAAAACCAGATATGTTCGGGTCTCCGAACCCCTTGAGCCGGATACCCTTCCATCGGATGGGACTCCGCATCCCCCGAACTGAGGGTCGAACACAGGGTCCTGGGAGCACTTGGATCTTCCCGGACCCGAACTGGTGACCTTGGAGATTTTGCAAGCTCCAGACACAAATTTGGGTCGGGATTCAAGTTTTAGGCCACCCACCCACAATTATCAATACTCTCCAAGTAATTCAGGCCCTCCAGACATAGATGACCTGATGAATGTACAACAGCAACCTCAGGAAACGGTCCATCACTTTTGGGCCAGGTTCCTACTTGTAAAAAACAAGATTAAAGATTGTTGTGACGGTGATGTAGTCTCGGTCTTTCATCGCAATTGCACCGACGAGGGAATCCGGAATGCCCTCGACCGCCATCGCATACAGAGTTTCACGGAACTATAGCATGTAGTACGAAAGTACTTCAGGATGGAAAGCACATGGAAGGCCCAGAAAACCCAACTAGAACCTGCTGCCTTTAAGCAGTGTACTGCCCGGGCTAAACGGATACACCATTACGAGGCATCTGACCAAAAGTCTGTCGGCAGAAAAAGCAAACCCTTTACGGGATACAGGTCCGTTCTTAACGAACTCCTCGACAAGCCCTGTCTAATACATGTGACTCCAAGCACAGACTCAACACACAGCCTCCGAGCATGTTGGGTACTCCTACAGGTAGCTAAAAGTGGGAAGGCCATCCTCACCACTACCACTCCAGAGAAACATTCTCCGGAGGAGGACAATTTTAACGTCCTCATGGTCTTCGAGACTTTCTCTTCAAATAACTGGCATAAAAGGGCACTCCGCGACCTCGTCGAAGTCTAGCAAGTAACCGCAATGAGCCCATGGAACGACACGACAATAACCTTCACCGTCGATGACGAACCAAGGGCCCGACCAGTCCGAGCACCCGCCGCATTAGTTTTAAACCCAATTGTGGATTGCAACATCCCAAATTTTCAATTTGGAATGTTATACATAGATCATCAATGCATATCATATTTTATTGCATTTTGGTTGATCCTAGAAATTCTATGCAACTCAAGGACCCGCGGAGAGAGTTGGGGATTTCGTTATTTTCATATTTGAGTTTTCTCAAATTTTGAAAAGAGGATCGTTTTGTTTTAATTATTTTTCTCTCCGTATATTTTAAATATAAAATAAAAGAGAGGGGATAAAATGACTTTCCCAAATTAAAGAAATATTGGTGGAAAATATTAAAATAAAATAAGTATTTTATTCGGAGTTTTATTGCTATTTTATTTGAATTAGGAAAAAATGCGTTTTCAAAATTGCATTAGAGTCACAAATAAATGTTCATACTTATCCCGTAAAGGGTTTTGAGTTGAGTATGTGCTTGGAGTCACATGTATTAGACAGGGCTTGTCGAGGAGTTCAAAAATTTATTAAACGGACTCAAAAAATCCTAAAGTACAAAACACAGATTTTAGAGGACAGTAAAAATTTATTTCAGGATTTTTGGAGTCCCTTTAATATTTCTTTTCTTTATTTTTCTGCGCGGAATTATTTAAAAAAAGTCAAACCGACCTAGCTGGGTCGTGCCCGACTAGGACTCCAGCCGGCCAACCCTTTAAGAGGCGAAGGCCCGAGCCGCTAGCCCCGCCCCGCCTAACCCTAGCCAACGCCGCCCCAGCCCCGTGCCGCCGCTGCCGGACTCGCCGCCGCCGCGTTTCACCTCCGCC
>NC_041391.1:598389176-598399983 GCF_002162155.2 Triticum dicoccoides
CCGCCGCCGCCCGCCGCCTCCCGCGCCGCCGGAGCCCGCCGCCAGAGTACGCCGACCCTGCAGGAGTTTCCGCCGCCGCCGCCGTCCCGAACCCCGAGGTAGTCGCCGGTTTTCCTCGAAAACCGTTTGTTTTTTTAGAAAACCCTAGGTTTTTTTATTAGATCGTTTTTTTCCAGTTTAGTTAATTAGCAGACATTCATCCGTACGTTCATTTTAACGAACACTGTTCGTCAGTTAGCCGCAAACAGCGAACGTTCGTTGTTAGCCTGTTCATCAATTTTCTTTTTCCCGAGTTTTTCTGCGATTATTTTCGATCGCGATTTCAGCCCATATCTTAGTTTTAGTTTATCTTTTTGCTCGTTTGTCGGAATCAGGCAATTCAAGAGCCCAGATCTTTGTCTCGAAGCCCTCTTTCTGTTTAACCAACTTGAACAAGATTTTGGTACTGTAAAATTTGACTTTAGTCCAGATTAGTAAACTGTGGGGACCCCGACTCATAAGTCGAGATCACCGAATGCACGTGTACAGTGATCCCAGAGATCAATGCTCACTGAACACACAGAAGCTGAATAACAAGAGTCTTACATCCATACATACCGTCTTTCACAAATTACGACCATTATGGTCAAGTCTTACATTGATAAAGCCTTAAGGGCTGAACATCAAATGAAACACAAGCAGCGGAAATCTTCGTCGATAAGTAGAACCCATGCCATCTGCCTTAACCCTACAGGCATTCTGACTGGGAAACGTCCTTGTTTGCATGTTCGTCTCCAAAGAACTCTTCTTCGAACTCCGGTTCTTCCATGCCTGGCTAATTAAATAACCAGTGGCAAGCCAATGAGTACTTTGAATGTACTCGCAAGCAACCCATGTTTTGGCTCAAGATACACCAATGTATGACATAGGTAAATTTTTGCAGAAAGCTAGTTTTGAGTGCAATGACATGTTCAACAATTTGTAAGACATGCATCAGGAGAATTAACGTAACCATGAGGACAGGTTACATATATCAACATAAATAGAGTGGGCACCAACCCAACTCAATCATGTCAAGTTCTTTGACTTGACCCAAGTAGTTCTCCCCAACACACACATTGGTTTGTAAACATGTGGACGTAGCCCAAGAGTGGTTACCCAACTGTCCTTGACCGTGGACACGGCTATTCGAATAGTTTTACACTCTGCAGAGGTTGCACACTTTACCCACAAGATCCGGAGAACTTCCGTGTCATCCACGGCCCGCGATACCTCAAGTACCCGGGGTAAGCACCCGATCACTATCTTTCCCTAGACGACACTAAGAAGGAGTCCACTCATTGTTCCGTATCCTCACGATGTACATCATACGAGACTCACTCGAGATCGTAACATCCGAGAGGGGACACAACGGTGTGTCCGGTGCCCCATAAAAATGTTCTTGGCCGCCCTACATGGCACGACCCCGTCCCGAGAGAGAGCACCAACTCTCCCCCGTCACTAGTAATGTGAGCTCCATGCTAGTATCGGCCTAAGTAATCAATAATGCCCTTTCCCATACAAGGGTAGAGTGGTTGCGCATGTAATGTTGGAATAACGGTCGCAACTTAAACCAATCCATTTGAAAATAACACAGACTTGCCTCGGTACACCACTTCGTCATCAAGTGGCTACCCAACCCATCATCTCCCTGGGCATAAGTGGCACCCGATGCGGTTTTCGAAAAGTCTTTTGAAAATACTTTGTCTCCATCACCATGCATATTCCCATCCCTTTTTGCGTAGCACTACTTTAGCATCCTATCTACCCCACCGGCATAACCCTCATAAGAAGGTAGGGTCATGCACAATGCAAGTATCAATGAGGAAGTACAGTGGCAAAACCACCCCATGTGGTCATCACAGTATCATGTCTCCGATGCAAGCAATAAAAGTGCTATATGACATGCATAAAAGGGTTTCATAGACATGGTCAAAGGGCTGCTTACCTTGGCCTTCAAGTTCTTCAAATCCTTCTCCTTCTTCTTCTTCTTCAGCAACTTCGTCTAATACGGGATCTAATCGTCGCAAGAAAATAACGAGAAAATAAGGCAATAGGAAAACAGAAAAACCAAAGTGCTCAGAAAAATGTCAACTTATTTTTGTTAAATACTAGGGTGAAAAGTAAAAAGGGGAAATTCCTAGTTTTGGATTTGGAGTAGCATAATAGAAGAAATGGATTTTCAGAGGGGTTTAAATATATTCAAATTTGAATTTGAATATGAACAATACATAAAAGTTGGTTGGTCATGAATGAAAGTTATACCATTAAATAGGTGGGATTTTTAGAAAAATATGGGAGTTGGAATTATTGCATTTGGATTAATATTTAATCCTCTGGAATTTTTGCATGTTTGGCAGAAATGAAAAAGGAAAAGGAGCAATGTGCCAGCTGGGCCAGAACAGCCGCAGCGCAGCAGGCCCAGCCAGAGAGGCGACCCAGCGCACTGGTGCACGCGCGCGCGCCAGGTTTAAACCTGACGGGTGGGGCCCAGGCGTCAGCGAGAGAGAGGGGGCGATGGAGGGGAGAGGCTGACAGGCGGGGCCCGCCTGTCATCCCTAACCCTACGACAGAGGGCCGACGAGCTCACTGGCGACGTTTCCGGGCACGGCGGGGTGAGATGATAGCACCGTTGGACTCCTTGTTGTGTCGCCGTTCGGGTGCTGCCGGAGTTGGCCGGAGGGGAGCAGTGGTTCGCCGGCGACAAGGTTCGCGGCGGAGGAGCGTCGGGCGTTGATAGCTCCGGCTATTTCCGACTGCAAAACGAGCGGGAAATAGGGGGGAATCGATCGGTGAGCTATGGGCGTTCCAGAGAAGCAATAAAGAGGGCCGGGGGTGGCCTGTACCGTGAGATCGACGGCGACCCGAGGCGGCGGAGCTCGAGCTCGATCTCGAGCTCGGGCGCTTCTGGAGATGAACTAGGGTGCGGGGGGGCCTAGTTGGAGTGGGATAGGACGAGTGGTGGTGAGGGAGAGGTTCGCGGAGGCCTTTAAGTAGGCGAGCCACGGCTCACCGTAGACCCGTGCACTGGCGAGGTCATCGCCATTGCTGTGGGTCATGGGGGCGCGTGTGGGCATGTCTGGGGTGCTCATGGGTTCGGTCCAGAGCGAGGGAATGAAGAGAGAGGAAGCAGGAGGGTCCAGAGGCGCCGCGCGTGTGAGGCTGCTCATTGGAGCTCTCGGGCGGCCGGTGCGCGTGCGAGCAAGGGCAGAAGGAGGGAGAAGGAGGAGGGGGACAGAGGCGTGGCGTGTCGCAGACGTCGAGGCGCATCGTCGGGCGCGCTGGGGAGGCCCGAGGTGGCCCGAGGCGGTTGGAAGGGGGCGGCTACAGTGCGGGTGTGCACTGTAGCGCGCTCTGGAGTACGCCAATTGCATGCCAGGGCATGCCTTTGTCTTGTAGGGCGCGACCACTTGTGTCTAGGTTGTTTAGGGAGGAATAAACAAAGGGGAGAGGGCCTTGGATGCCCTGGACAGCCAGTAGGAGAGGAGAGAGGTTGAGGGAGAGAGGGAAATGGGCTGTCCAGAGAGAGAAAGTGGGGTTTTACCCCTCCAATAATTGAGCTATGGATTTGCCATTGCTACTGGAGGTGCAAGGGGACTAGGAAGGGCTGTGGTAAAAAGTTGAGGCCATGGAGAAGAGTGGAAGTGGTCAAAACAGGGGTTCTAGTAAAATGGCAGAAGGTGTTTGTTGCTGGTTTGGGCAAGAAGATGAACTCCTCTTGTCATGAGGCTTGACAGGGTCAAATGGCATGAGATAATAATAGGTTCCACCAAGGTTGAGTCCATTTGGGCAAAGTTGCCAATGCAACTTTTGTAAACCCTAGAAATTAGCAGAAATGATCTTGTGTAGATCTAGTTGAGAAAATCACTTCTCCTTGATGCACCACTTGGTTTAGTGGCATCATTTGGTCATGTGAATATGCTCAACAAAGTTGGGGTCAAGGAGAGAAAGTTGGTAGTACAAAGTTGTTCAAATTAGATTCTGGTCAGAGAGGGTTTTGGGGCACTTTGATCAATATAACATTTTCTCCAACTTGTGCCATTTGGTCTAGATGAATGATTAGACCATTTGAGCATGTTCACAAGATTTGAGAGCATTTGGAAATGTTTGGCAATGTAAAGTTGCTCAAACTTCAAAATGGACAGAAATGGGTTTGAGGGGATTTCATGGGGTTATACTATTCTCCATGACATGATACTTGTCAATATCATCCATAATGTCATATGTCACATCCTAGAATTTTCTTGGAATTTTTGGAGAATATTTCCTTTGTAAATATTTCAAAAGCTTGAAATATCCAGAAAGGGTTTTTGAGGGATTTGACCAATATTTTGAACATGACCATGTGTTGAAACTCTTATATATGGACAATATATGTCCACTGAGTTTCCCCAGGTTTTTGTCAAATATTTTTGAAACAATAAAATGATTTTTCCCTATTAAAGACCATTTCTGGCCTTAAGAAAAAGCTTCTAAATAAAATAGGAATATAACTTTTAAAATTTTATTTATGTGGTTTATGGGACTCCTACATCTAATAGGATTCAAATACACCTTTTTAATGATTTTTCACACCCCAAGTCAAGTACTTGTAGTGCAAACCTCAACTCAGGGTTTTTTGAAAAACTAATTTTTAAAATACTATTTGGCCAAATTATTTTTGTAAGAAAATACTATGTTGCTCTATACACATGGCATGATCATTGGGCAGAATCTTGGGGCAAGGAGATGAATTATAGAAGGTGGAGTTGTGTTGACTTTAAAGAGCACTTGAAAAACACAGAGAGAAAACCAACTCAAAATAAAAAGTGAAATAATGCAAAAGTTTTTGTCAAAACCACATTTTATCATAATTTATCATCTTATCTGTTGTGCCATGAAAATCAGGGTGTGACAGACCTACCCCCCTTTCAAGAATCTCGTCCCCGAGATTCCCAAACTAGGCGTGGAAAGGAATATGAAAACTGGATCCGGGGTAGTCTTCAAGTCCTCATGTTGCTTCTGCTTCCGTGTAGTGCTCCATTGAGCTTGAAGTACTTGATGGTGTGGCTTCGTGTATGATGATCTTCTTGATCCAGGTTGCTAATGGGTAGCTCGCGGTAGGTTAGATTGGGCTAGGGGTCGATGGCTCAGTGGTCAATGCCCTCGTAGAGATCGGTCAAGTTAGGAAGTTGGAAACACTTCCGGGGTTGTGATGCATGGAAAGCATTGTGCACATCAGGTAACTCAGGTGGCAACTCCAGCTGGTAACTGTCTTCTCTTTGTCTTGTCGTGATCTCAGAGGGGGTTGTTAAATCTTGGAGTGATCTCGAAGGAGGCCGATGAATCTTGGTGTGGGTCTCCTTGTCATGGAAATGCTTGGTTCCTTAGAGAGGAGTGGCTTGCAGATACACCTGGTCTTCGATGCGGATGTTTACTTCTTGATGATGGTGGTAGTTCTTCCTCCTTGGCATGGTGGTCTTCAAATGTTCCTGGACTAGCTGAACGGCTCTTCTTCCGTCTTCAGGTGGACAAGTAGGTCACCAAATGATGATGACAACTATCTTGTCTAAGCACTCCATGAAGACTTTGTTCACGGGGTACATAAAGTAGGCTGGGGAATTAGTGGTGGTCTTGTTGAGTGTGGGCCAAGGTGGTTCTAGATCTAGTGTCAAGTCCCTAAGGTCCTGATCCGACCATGTTGTAGCTTAGTAGGGCTTAAGGGTTTCAGGGATTATAGTGTGCGAGTGAACATTTATCATCTGATCTTTAAGCACGGTTTCTGAGATGCCAATAGTCTATCTAGTCCTTTAAACAAATCACATCATATCACCGATAGCATCATTTTGCATAGGTCAACTCCAATCATCACTCATGTGATTCATATCCTCATGGCTCCCGAGAGGAGGTCTAACAAAATCATATATGTCTACAATCCCCAAACTCATATGTATGTCTACCTCTAAAAATCCATGGGTAGAACATACAAGCTTCCAAGCTGGAATAAAACAGGACAATCCAAGTGCTCATCCTATTCCTCCAAGGTCCATGCTAGTGCATCTCCATCCTAAGGAAACACGTCGTATGCCACTCCGAAATCTTGTTTCCTTCCTATGAATCAACTTCAACAGCCCGTTAACTTCCATCAATCACTACATAATCCATTTATTCTACAAATCCAACGCCTATGCTGGTGTTCCACATGATCTCCTGAAGTCCTTATAATCTCCAATACTTGAAAGGGCTGCCTTACTATAGTAAGTCCACCAATTCCCGTTATTGTGATCTAGTAATACTCCAAGGTCAAGCTCACAAAGATGCCTAAATAAACTCCGACAATTAGTCCATTCTCCTAGTCTATCGTCCACCGAGAAACATGGTATCAATGATCGAGATCATCAGTCTAAATCCAATTTACTCCGAACCATGTAGACATACTCAGCATCTATATTCAACTAGAATCTCCTACTTAAATCCAAATCTCTAGTCTAACGAGAATTCCTACATGTTCCCCCAAGTCATTTACGTAATATCAACTGTCTTCTATCAATATCACATGGCTAAGTTAAATCCAAATACTTCCAAGAATTCCAGCTTGCGAACACAATTATCCTACTAAATCCAATTTACTTTGGGGTGATGAAAGCTATGCTAATCTATACTCATGATCCCACCAAGTTCATCTATCAACATGAAAACCTCATAATCCACCAAATAGTCTCGGACGATTCCTCAAAGTCATTGATATAAACTCACCAAGTCATTTGTCCTCTGTTCGTACATCCTAAAATTGGTCTTTCCTATGGCATCGTTAGTTCTGGTGCTATATTAGAATGATAATGTGCTCGTTAACTATGTCCACTAGTTCCATAATAAACCCAGTGTTGTGCAAGGTTACGAAGGCTTAACTGGTTCTCTTGCAATACTGCGGGTTAAGCACATGGTGAAGGATTTGAGCTGGGGTATCTTGAGAAGTCTCGAAGGGTCTAGGAATGGGTTTCTAGTCTGGGGGTTAAACGTAACTCTACGGGGTTTTACTTGGTCGAGGAGGCTGTGGAAAAGTTCTTCAGTGCTAGTTGGTTGTCGAAGTAGAATCCTTGGTGTACCTTGTCTCGCCGATCTTCACTTAAGGAGAGAGAGATGAGAGGGAGAAGTAGCATAGAGGAGGGGAATGCCTAAAGGAGGTTTTATAGTGCAGGTGCAAACAAACAAGTGCCAAAAGATCGCACACAATTTCATTAAGATAAGTTAGGTGATATAGTTGCATACATGCTGCCTAAGGCAAAAGTGCAACTTATATCAAAACACAAATAGATAAGAACAAGCAACACTCAACATGGTTTCATTTGAACCATCATATGGACTCGACTGCGCATAGGGGGGTACACAACTCATCCTACCCTAGGGGTCCTCGGATTCAATAGTCGTGCTAGCTTCATCACTTTGAGAGAAAGGCGTTCGGTCTTTGGCTTCTAGGTTCTCCTGGGTGCCAGTGGTCATGCGACAGTCGGCTGCTTGTTGGGACACATCCTATTAATATGCCCGAGTTCACCACACCCGTGACATGTGACAGAAGCAAAAGGGTTGCTATTCAGTCTTGGGTATTGTTGTCGGGGGCCTGACGATGATCCTCTATGAGGTGGATATGGAAATCCATTCCTATGCCTTTTGCGTGTGGTTTGGTTGCGAGCTTTCTGAAGTTCCTTGATTTGCTGCTCCTGATTAAAAATGTGGGCTTCTGGGCAGTGATTTGCTGTTCTTGCTCGACCACCTTCTTCTTCTCGAGGCAGTGGAGGTGCAGAAGTGTAGGGAGATCTTGGCGAGCCTTGAGAAATGCTTCGGTGAGGTGGCGTAGAAGGTAGTCTCCTGCGTTGATGAAACGGTTCTGGTACTTGAGGGTTGGATCCTCATCTTCTGGGGAAAACATCACTTGAGTCGGAGCTCCAAATCTGCTCTTGCCAGGTAGGTAGCGGGTGGCATGTTCTTCTTTCATTTCTGGAAGGAGGTCTCGAAGACGGAGGAGCGCTTCGTATGCCACTTGCTGAATGGCTAGGTCTCTTGTTGGCATAGGTGGTCCAACGAAGAACCTCCCCTGAGCTGAGGTCTTGGAAGGCACAAAAGCCTTGGCATAGAACTCCTTCTCGAACACATCATTTCCAGTTCAGGCAGGGTGTATATGGGCAGCAAGGGATAGTGGCATTGTTGGAGGCAATCTCTTAGGAGGGATGGAAATCCTGTCGTAAGGAGCGTCAAGGGAGCGACGGCCATCTACAAAGGTTGAATGGGAGAGGTCAATAAGGGAAATATATTTTGGATTGGGTAAGCTTTAGAAAAGAAGAAGTTTAGAAGGTCCCAAGCTAACTAACGTCCATGCTAACTAAGGCTTCCTACAGTCACGATGGCTCTGATACCAGCTCTGTGGGGACCCCGACTCATAAGTCGAGATCACCGAATGCACGTGTAGAGTGATCCCAGAGATCAATGCTCACTGAACACACAAAAGCTGAATAACAAGAGTCTTACATCCATACATACCGTCTTACACAAATTACGACCATTATGGTCAAGTCTTACATTGATAAAGCCTTAAGGGCTGAACATCAAATGAAACACAAGCAGCGGAAATCTTCGTCGATAAGTAGAACCCATGCCGTCTGCCTTAACCCTACAGGCATTCTGACAGGGAAACGTCCTAGTTCGCATGTTCGTCTCCAAAGAACTCTTCTTCAAACTCCGATTCTTCCATGCCTGGCCAATTAAATAACTAGTGGCAAGCCAATGAGTACTTTGAATGTACTCGCAAGCAACCATGTTTTGGCTCAAGATACACCAATGTATGACATAGGTAAATTTTTGCAGAAAGCTAGTTTTGAGTGCAATGACATGTTCAACAATTTGTAAGACATGCATCAGGAGAATTCAAGTAACCATGAGGACAGGTTACATATATCAACATAAATAGAGTGGGCACCAACCCAACTCAATCATGTCAAGTCCCTTGACTTGACCCAAGTAGTTCTCCCCAACACATACATTGGTTTGTAAACATGTGGACGTAGCCCAAGAGCGGTTACCCAACTGTCCTTGCCCGTGGACACGGCTATTCGAATAGTTTTGCACTCTGCAGAGGTTGCACACTTTACCCACAAGATCCGGGGAACTTCTGTGTCATCCACGACCCGCGATACCTCAAGTACCCAGGGTAAGCACCCGATCACTATCTTTCCCTAGACGACACTAACAAGGAGTCCACTCGTTGTTCCGCATCCTCACGATGTACATCATACGAGAGTCACTCGAGATCGTAACATCTGAGAGGGGAAACAACGGTGTGTCCGGTGCCCCATAAAAATGTTCTTGGCCGCCCTACCTGGCACGACCCCGTCCTGAGAGAGAGCACCAACTCTCCCCCATCACTAGTAATGCGGGCTCCAAGCTAGTATCGGCCTAAGTAATCAATAATGCCCTTTCCCATACAAGGGTAGAGTGGTTGCACATGTAAGGTTGGAATAACGGTCGCAACTTAAACCAATCTGTTTTCAAAACAACACAGACTTGCCTCGATACACCACTTCGTCATCAAGTGGCTACCCAACCCATCATCTCCCCTGGGCATAAGTGGCATCCGATGGGGTTTTCGAAAAGTCTATTGAAAATACTTTGTCTCCATCACCATGCATATTCCCGTCCCTTTTTCATAGCACTACTTTAGCATCCTATCTACCCCACCGGCATAACCCTCATAAGAAGGTAGGGTCATGCACAATGCAAGTATCAACGAGGAAGTACGGTGGCAAACCACCCCATGTGGTCATCACAGTATCATGTCTCCGATGCAAGCAATAAAAGTGCTATATGACATGCATAAAAAGGGTTTCATAGACATGTTCAGAGGGCTACTTGCCTTGGCCTTCAAGTTCTTCAAATCCTTCTCCTTCTTCTTCTTCAGCAACTTCGTCTAATACGGGATCTAATCGTCGCAAGAAAATAACGAGAAAATAAGGCAATAGGAAAACAGAAAAACCAAAGTGCTCAGAAAAATGTCAACTTATTTTTGTTAAATACTAGAGTGAAAACTAAGAAGGGGGAAATTCCTAGTTTTGGATTTGGAGTAGCATAATAGAAGAAATGGGTTTTTAGAGGGGTTTAAATATATTCAAATTTGAATTTGAATATGAACAGTACATAAAAGTTGGTTGGTCATGAATGAAAGTTATACCATTAAATAGGTGGGATTTTTAGAAAAATATGGGAGTTGGAATTATTGCATTTGGATGAATATTTAATCCTCTGGAAATTTTGCAAGTTTGACAGAAAAGAAAAAGGAAAAGGAGCACTGTGCCTGCTGGGCGAGAACAGCCGCAACGCAACAGGCCCAGCCAGAGAGGTGGCCCAACGCACTGGTGCACGCGTTCGCGCCAGGTTTAAACCTGATGGGCGGGGCCCAGGCATCAGCGAGAGAGAGAGGGGGCGATGGAGGGGAGAGGATGACAGGCGGGGCCCGCCTGTCATCCGTAACCCTGCGACAGAGGGCCGGCGAGCTCACCGGCGACGTTTCCGGGCACGGCGGGGTGAGATGATGGCACCGTTGGACTCCTTGTCGTGTCGCCATTCGGGTGGTGCCGGAGTTGGCCGGAGGGGAGCAGTGGTTCACGGGCGATGAGGTTCGTGGCGGAGGAGCGTCGGGAGTTGATGGCTCCGGCTGTTTCCGACTGCAAAACGAGCGGGAAAGAGGGGGGAATCGATCGGTGAGCTATGGGCGTTCCAGAGAAGCAATAAAGAGGGCCGGGGGTGACTTGTACCATGAGAT
>NC_041391.1:598400428-598453582 GCF_002162155.2 Triticum dicoccoides
TGGTGGTGAGGGAGAGGTTCGGGGAGGCCTTTAAGTAGGCGAGCCACGGCTCACCGTAGACCCATGCGCTGGCGAGGTCATTACCGTTGCTGTGGGTCACGGGGGCACGCGTGGGCATGTCTGGGGTGCTCGTGGGTTCGGTCCAGAGCGAGGGAAGGAAGAGAGAGGAAGCAGGAGGGTCCAGAGGCATCGCGCGTGTGAGGCCGCTCATTGGAGCTCTCGTGCGGTCGGTGCGCGTGCGAGCAAGGGAAAAAGGAAGGAGAAGGAGGAGGGGGACAGAGGCGTGGCGTGTCGCAGACGTCGAGGCGCATTGTCGGGCGTGCTGGGGAGGCCCGAGGTGGCCCGAGGCGGTTGGAAGGGGGCGGCTATAGTGCGGGTGTGCATTGTAGCACGCTTTGGAGCATGCCAATTGCATGCCAGGGCATGCCTTTGGCTTGTAGGGCGCGACCACTTGTGTCTAGGTTGTTTAGGGTGGAATAAACAAAGGGTAGAGGGCTTTGGATGCCCTGGACAACCAGTAGGAGAGGAGAGAGGTTGGGGGAGAGAGGGAAATGGGCTGTCCAGAGAGAGAATGTCGGGTTTTACCCCTCCAATAATTGAGCTATGGATTTTCCATTGCTACTGGAGGTGCAAGGGGACTAGGAAGGGCTGTGGTAAAAAGGTGAGGCCATGGAGAAGAGTGGAAGTGGTCAAAACAGGGGTTCTAGTAAAATGGCGGAAGGTGTTTGTTGCTGGTTTGGGCAACAAGATGAACTCCTCTTGTCATGAGGCTTGACAGGGTCAAATGGCATGAGATAATAATAGGTTCCACCAAGGTTGATTCCATTTGGGCAAAGTTGCCAATGCAACTTTTGTAAACCCTAGAAATTAGCAGAAATGAACTTGTATAGATCTAGTTGAGCAAATCACTTCTCCTTGATGCACCACTTGGTGTAGTGGCCTCATTTGGTCATGTGAATATGCTCAGCAAAGTTGGGGTCAAGGAGAGAAAGTTGGTAGTACAAAGTTGTTCAAATTAGATTCTGGTCAGAGAGGGTTTTGGGGCACTTTGATCAATATAACATTTTCTCCAACTTGTGCCACTTGGTCTAGATGAATGATTAGACCATTTGAGCATGTTCACAAGATTTGAGAGTATTTTGAAATGTTTGGCAATGTAAAGTTGCTCAAACTTCAAAATGGACAGAAATGGTTTTGAGGGGATTTCATGGCGTTATACTATTCTCCATGACATGATACTTGTCAAGATCATCCATAATGTCATATGAGACATGCTAGAATTTTCTTGGAATTTTTGGAGAATATTTCCTTTGTAAATATTTCAAAAGCTTGAAATATCCAGAAAGGGTTTTTGAGGGATTTGACCAATATTTTGAACATGACCATGTGTTGAAACTCTTATATATGGACAATATATGTCCACTGAGTTTCCCGAGGTTTTTGTTAAATATTTTTGAAATAATAAAATGATTTTTCCCTATTAAAGACCATTTCTGGCCTTAAGAAAAAGCTTTTAAATAAAATAGAAAATAACTTTTAAAATTTTATTTTTGTGGTTTATGGGAGTCCTACATCTAATAGGATTCAAATACACCTTTTGAATGATTTTTCACACCTCAACTTAGGGGTTTTTGAAAAACTAATTTTTGAAAATACTATTTGGCCAAATTATTTTTGTAAGAAAATACTATGTTGCTCTATACACATGGCATGATCATTGGGCAGAAGCTTGGGGCAAGGAGACAAAGTATAGAAGGTGGAGTTGTGTTGACTTTAAAGAGCACTTGAAAAACACAGAGAGAAAACCAACTCAAAATAAAAAGTCAAATAATGCAAAAGTTTTTGTCAAACCACATTTTATCATAATTTATCATCTTATCTGTTGTGCCATGAAAATCAGGGTGTGACAGACCTACCCCCCTTACAAGAATCTCGTCCCCGAGATTTCCAAACTAGGCGTGGAAAGGAATATGAAAACTGGATCCGGGGTAGTCTTCAAGTCGTCATGTTGCTTCTGCTTCCGTGTAGTGCTCCATTGAGCTTGAAGTACTTGATGGTGTGGCTTCGTGTATGACACTCTTCTTGATCCAGGTTGCTAATGGGTAGCTCGCGGTAGGTTAGATTAGGCTAGGGGTCGATGGCTCAGTGGTCAATGCCCTCATAGAGATCGGGCAAGTTAGGAAGTTGGAAAAACTCCCAGGGTTGTGATGCATGGAAAGCATTGTGCACATCAGGTAACTCAGGTGGCAACTCCAGCTGGTAACTGTCTTCTCTTTGTCTCGTAGTGATCTCAGAGGGGGTTGTTAAATCTTGGAGTGATCTCGAAGGGGGCCGATGAATCTTGGTGTGGGTCTCCTTGTCATGGAAATGCTTGGTTCCTTAGAGAGGGGTGGCTTGCAGATACACCTGGTCTTCGACGCGGATGTTTACTTCTTGATGATGGTGGTAGTTCTTCTCCGTGGCATGGTGGTCTTCAAATCTTCCTGGACTAGCTGAACGGCCCTTCTTCCATCTTCAGGTGGACAAGTAGGTCACCAAATGATGATGACAACTATCTTGTCTAAGCACTCCATGAAGACTTTGTTCACGGGGTACATAAAGTAGGCTGGGGAATTAGTGGTGGTCTTGTTGAGTGTGGGCCAAGGTGGTTCTAGATCTAGTGTCAAGGCCCTAAGGTCCTGATCCGACCATGTTGCAGCTTAGTAGGGCTTAAGGGTTTCAAGGATTCTAGTGTGCGAGTGAACATTTATCATCTTATCTTTAAGCACGGTTTCTGAGATGCCAATAGTCTATCTAGTCCTTTAAACAAATCACATCATATCACCGATAGCATCATTTTGCATAGGTCAACTCCAATCATCACTCATGTGATTCATATCCTCATGGCTCCCAAGAGGAGGTCTAACAAAATCATATATGTCTACAATCCCCAAACTCATATGTATGTCTACCCCTAAAAATCCATGGGTAGAACATACAAGCTTCCAAGATGGAATAAAACAGGACAATCCAAGTGCTCATCCTATTCCTCCAAGGTCCATGCTAGTGCATCTCCATCCTAAGGAAACACGTCATATGCCACTCCAAAATCTTGTTTCCTTCCTATGAATCAAGTTCAACAACCCGTTAACTTCCATCAATCACTACATAATCCATTTATTCTAGAAATCCAACGCCTATGCTAGTGTTCCACATGATCTCCTAAAGTCCTTATAATCCCCAATACTTGAAAGGGCTGCCTTACTATAGTCAGTCCACCAATTCCCGTTATTGTGATCTAGTAATACTCCAAGGTCAAGCTCACAAAGATGCCTAAATAAACTCCAACAATTAGTCCATTCTCCTAGTTTATCGTCCACCGAGAAACATGGTATCAATGATCGAGATCATCAGTATAAATCCAATTTACTCCGAACCATGTAGACATACTCAGCATCTATATTCAACTAGAATCACCTACTTAAATCCAAATCTCTAGTCTAACGAGAATTCCTACATTGTTCCCCCAAGTCATTTATGTAATATCAACTGTCTTCTATCAATATCACATGGCTAAGTTAAATCCAAATACTTCCAAGAATTTCAGCTTGTGAACACAATTATCCTACTAAATCCAATTTACTCAGGGGTGATGAAAGCTATGCTAATCTATATTCATGATCCCACCAAGTTCATCTATCAACATGAAAACCTCATAATCCACCAAATAGTCTCGGACAATTCCTCAAAGTCATTGATATAAACTCACCAAGTCATTTGTCCTCCGTCCGTACATCCTCAAATTGGTCTTTCCTATGGCATCGTTAGTTCTGGTGCTATATTAGGATGATAATGTGCTCGCAAGTTCCTATGGCATCCTCAAATTGGTCTTTCCTATGTCCTCAAATTCGTCTTTCCTATGGCATCCTCAGATTTGAGAGCATTTTGAAATGTTTGGAAATGTAAAGTTGCTCAAACTTCAAAATGGACAGAAATGGTTTTGAGGGGATTTCATGGGGTTATACTATTCTCCATGACATGATATTTGTCAAGATCATCCATAATGTCATATGTGACATGCTAGAGTTTTCTTGGAATTTTTGGAGAACATTTCCTTTTTAAATATTTCAAAAGCTTGAAATATCCAGAAAGGGTTTTTGAGGGATTTGACCAATATTTTGAACATGACCATGTGTTGAAACTCTTATATATGGACAATATATGTCCACTGAGTTTCCCTAGGTTTTTGTCAAATATTTTTGAAACAATAAATTGATTTTTTCCTATTAAAGACCATTTCTGGCCTTAAGAAAAAGCTTTTAAATAAAATAGGAAAATAACTTTTAAAATTTTATTTTTGTGGTTTATGGGAGTCCTACATCTAATAGGATTCAAATACACCTTTTGAATGATTTTTCACACCCCAAGTCAAGTACTTGTAGTGCAAACCTCAATTCAGGGGTTTTTGAAAAACTAATTTTTGAAAATACTATTTGGCCAAATTATTTTTGTAAGAAAATACTATGTTGCTCTATACACATGGCATTGGGCAGAAGCTTGGGGCAAGGAGACGAAGTATAGAAGGTGGAGTTGTGTTGACTTTAAAGAGCACTTGAAAAACACAGAGAGAAAACCAACTCAAAATAAAAAGTCAAATAATGCAAAAGTTTTTGTCAAACCACATTTTATCATAATTTATCATCTTATCTGTTGTGCCATGAAAATCAGGATGTGACATAAACGGATATTGTTTCTTTTGCAGTTTGAGTTTCATTGCTTCGTTTGATTTGATTCTTTTTGCAAATCGGAGTTCTTAAGTTAAACTTTCTGGTTAGATCTGTTTTGTTTGAGTTTTACCTGATCTTTTAGTTGAGTGCTTATGTATGTTATTATTTGTTTGCGATAGAGTACCCGGAGTGCGAAGCATGCTACTATGAGTCTCTAGGTTTTGCGGATCATCAGCAAGGCAAGTAACACTTTGATCATACATCTTTACTACCCAGTTTTATTGCATTAGCTCAATCCTCAAACATTGCATGGTTAGGATCTGATTAACATGTTGGTTCTGGGAAGTAATTGATGAGGTAGAACCTATTGCCCTGTTTATTACTAAACCTTTGGGAGTTACATCTACGATATGCTTATACTACTATGTTATGCTCGTAGACGTGGTTTGGGTGAGTGTATCCATGACAGATGTGAGTATTGCTAATTAATGGTTAACTTAAGGTGGCTACTTAAATACACATCTGGGTGGATTGTTTGTGGGCACCTGGAGAATCCAGTGTTGTCCTAGGATATCCCGGGGTTCCGTGTGATCATCCTAAGGTCCGCCACCCAGGCTCAAAGGGATCACAAGATTATTCATGCTAGAAACTTCCGTGTGCAGCCACAAGCTATTATGGGATCTAGCATAGTTGATTAAGTTGCATGACCACTTTCAGTGGTGGGCTAGTAGATGTAGGGGAAAGTCGGTGTAACTATCCATCCAGAGTAAAGATTTATTGTTTCTGAAAGACCGTGTCTCGGTCATCCGTTTCTCAAACTCCATGTAGTGCGAGAAATCCAACGAAGGAGATCGAGTCTTGTGGGGAAAAGTGTGCAAACCTCTGCAGAGTGTACAAACTAATCATGGTTAGTCGTGTCCCCGGTTAGGGACATCTTGAGTATCTGGTTCTTGGATTATCATGTTGATCTCATCACTCTAAAGTAAATAATTTGATTGGGTTTAATAATGGTGCTTAATTGGGATTGAGTTGGAGGAACCTTCTCAATGTTTAACAACCACCATGATAGTTAAATAAAATTTATTCCTTTGTTGTAGGGAAAATTTGGCTTTATGCAAAACTGTAACCATATAGTTTTCCACCAGCCATATTGCATGTAGTGATAGCAATTATTTTGTTCATTACTCTATGTGTTACATTGCCAGCATATTCCATGTGCTGACCCGTTTCGGGCTGCAACATTTCATGTTGCAGACTTTTCAGATGACGAGTGTGGTGCCATAGGTCGTTGTCTTTCACTCAAGTATGTTGTTGGAGTTGATGGACTCACTTTATCTTCCAAGCCTTCCGTTGTTATCGTTTTAGATGGCCTTAAGCCATATTTTTTGTAATAAGTTCTCTTTTGAGACATTCGATGTAATAAGTGTGTGATTGCTACTCTGTTATAAATCCTCGAGTACTATGCGTGTCAGCATTACCGATCCAGGGATGACACTGATGCACAGAGATCAGACTGTTTGAGGTCTGGTCGCTACAAGATGGTATCAGAGTACACACTGACTGTAGGACACGACCACTAAGATAAGACCATTGTACACTCTTCTCTACTCATTTTTGACTCCTCTCCCTTTTCTACTCTATAGGATGACGGATGGCAGGAATAAGTTCGCGCAACCGGATGAAGACACACCTTTTGGACGGCACTTGAAGGAAGTCACTAGGTACCTGAACATAGGAATACCAAGATTCACCGGGACCTACATCGCCACTTTACCAGAAGAGGAGCGTTGGATGATTCAAGTACAAATTCCAGGAAGGACGTTCACGACAGTCATTGAGCCCATAGAATTTTCCTTTGATGCACCAACCTGGAGTCTAGGAAAGAGCATGGCAACCCACATGGCCATGGGACGCATTGGAGAAGTTTACCACACGGATCTCAAGGATACTATCTACCAGATATGTGGGCGCCGAGATGAGCAATGGGAGATGATCAGCACCAGGAGGGATAGATCTATTGCAGCATTCATCCAGGAGTTAAACCAGCACATGCATCGCCAGGAGAACCAGATGTGCGCAGGCATGCTAGATCCGAAGAATGCAATGACCAAGATTTCGGAACTGGAGGAGGAACTCAAGTCTACACGCAATGGATATGAGGAGGAAATGATGATACTCGTGGAGAAGAATGACGACCTGACGAGGAAACTAGGAGTATTCATGGGAGACCCCGTGCCAGGAGGAGATGACGACGAAATCAAGGACTACATCATCATCGACGACACCGACTCGGACGCCGACGATAGCGATGATGACTATGTTGATGAAGCTGGAGCAGATATCATGGAGTCTTCCACTGATCAAACTTTCTAGTCGACCACCATATCAGTAGTAGTATTCCCCCATGTATATAGTATAGTCCGAGCACTTTTGTAACGATAGTTAGACCGATTGTATGCCCTTGTTTGAATTGATTGAAGTGATATTGATTGTGTTTGTCTCATGAGCATATGGGCAGTGTTTTCCCTCTAGACCTCATTCTGTTATGTTTTCTCACCTTTTCTAAACCTATCAGATGCCTCTAAGACGTGACAATGGATTTGCTTTCCCACCGGAGCTCACCCAGTTGATCCAGCAGCAGAATACCCTGATGTAGCTAGTAGTCCAGAACCAGAACCAAGGCAAAAAAACAACAACCCACCACCACCACCACCACATGTTGATCACTTAGCCCATTTCCTAAGGCTGAACCCGCCGATGTTTTCCAGTAGGACCGAGCCGATTGTTGCAGATGATTGGCTCCCAAGATTGGAAGGGAGATGACCACTGCATGATGCATAGATGCAGAGAGGGTGCATTTTGCCGCACACCAGCTTGATGGACCCGCAACATCATGGTGGGAGAATTTCACAGCCACTTAACCCATTGACACTGTTACATGGGATCAGTTCCAGTAGGCTTTCCACATTGCCCATGTTTCAGCAGGAGCTATGGCCATGAAGAAGCGTGAGTTTCACAACTTGCGCCAAGGAGGACGCACAGTAGGCCAGTATGTGGATGACTTTAGTAAGTTAGCATGTTATGCCCCTGATGACGTTGCTACCCATGCTGCTAAGCAGGAGAAGTTTCTGGAAGGACTAAATGATGAGCTGAGCATGCAATTGATGGTGGAAAACTTCAACAACTACCAGGAGTTGGTAGATAGAGCTCTCATGATTGAAGGGAAGTAGCAGTAGATAGACAGCCGTAAGAGCAAGTATGGACAAGGGAGGTACAATTCGGGAGCTCAGCAGAAACCCTGTTTTTACCTCGAACTCGGGAGGACACATTCACCATAACCATGGAGGCCATAATTCTATTGGAGGGATTCCGCATAACCATAGTGGCCCCAAGAATGGAAATGGGAATGGAGGAAGCAACGGTCAGAACCGTTCCAACACAGCAATGCCCGCCAAGAAGGATCTAAGTCACATTACTTGTTTCAAGTGCCGGAAGAATGGACATTATGCCATGGAGTGTTCTTAAGAAAAGAACAGAAATGGCAATGGAAGAGCTGGGAAGAAGCCCAACCCTTTCAACAGGGGACAAATGAACCATGTTAGCATGGAGGAGGTTGAAGCACAGGAGGATGCAGTAATAGGTAAGTTTTTGGTTAAGTCATTTACTGCAATCGTTCTTTTTGATACTGGTGCATCGCATTCATACATATCAAGGAGTTTTGTGGATAAGTATAAGTTGCCCACCAAAGTTCTTAGAACACCTATGTTAGTAAGTTCGCCAGGAGTAGAGCATATGGCAAGCCAAGGATGTTTTCAGATGCCATTGACCATAGGAAGACATGTTTTCCCCTCGGATCTGATAATTTTGGAGTCGCAAGGATTAGATGTGATTCTGGGCATGGGTTGGCTATCAATGTATGGAGGAAACATTGATTGCGCCAGTAAGTCGATTATGCTCACCACCCCAGAAGGAAGAAGGATTAAGTATGTATCCCGACATGTATCCAAAAGGACTCAAGTAAATTCCTTATCAGGAGTTGTACAGGAGGAAGTAACAATGGTGAAGGATTACCCCGATGTGTTTCCCGAGGAGTTGCCAGGCATGCCACCGGATAGAGACATTGGGTTTTTTATTGAACTTTTGCCAGGCACCGGGCCAATATCTAAGAGACCATATCGGATGCCCGCATAGGATTTGGAGAAGATCAAGAAGAAGGTTAAGGAGTTATTGGATAAAGGATTCATTCGACCAAGTTCGTCACCTTGGGGATCACTAGTACTTCTAGTGGATAAGAAGGATGGATCGTTAAGGATGGTTGTTGATTATCGTGGATTGAATGAAGTAACAATCAAGAACAAGTACCCACTGCCGATGATCAATGATTTGTTTGACCAGTTGCAAGGAGCTAAAGTATTTTCCAAGATCGATCTGGGATTAGGATACCACCAGCTAAAGATTTGAGAGCAGGATATACCTAAGATAGATTTTACCACAAGGTATGGGCTATATGAGTATACCGTTATGTCATTTGGTCTAACTAACGCGCTTGCCTATTTCATGAACATGATGAACAAGGTGTTTATGGAGTTTTTGGACAAGTTCGTCATCGTGTTCATTCACGATATTCTGGTCTACTCGAAGAATGAAGAGGAGCATAAAGAACATTTGTGTTTGGTTCTCGAGAAGCTTAGGGAACACCAGCTATATGCCAAGTTCAGCAAATGTGAGTTTTGGTTGAAGGAAGTGGGATTCCTCGGACATGTTATCTCCGGAGAAGGGATAGCAGTAGACCCCACCAAGGTTGTCACTGTGACAAATTGGGAAGCACCCACGTCAGTTGGAGAGATCCGGAGTTTTCTTGGACTCGCAGGGTTCATTGAGAATTTCTCAAAGATTGCGAAACATATGATGGAGTTGCTGAAGAAGGACACCAAGTTCAAATGGGCTGTGGAGTGTGAGACTAGTTTTTAGGAGTTGAAGAAACATTTGGTTACAGCCCCAGTGTTGATTCTTCTAGATCAACAGAAGGATTATCAAGTGTATTGCGATGCTTCACATCGAGGACTTGGAGCAGTGCTTATGCAGGATGGAAGAGTTGTTTCATATGCCTCACGACAGCTTAAACCACATGAGTTGAATTATGCTACCCACGATTTGGAATTAGCAGCCGTAGTGCATGCGTTGAAGACATGGAGACATTTTCTCATCGGAAACCATTGTGAGGTGTACACGGATCATAAGAGTTTGAAGTACATTTTCACACAGAAGGAGTTAAATCTCAGGTAAAGGAGATGGTTGGAGCTCATTAAGGATTATGATATGAAGTTGCATTTTCATTCCAGAAAGGCTAACGTAGTAGCTGATGTGTTGAGTCGCAAGAGTCATGTCAATACGCTCATAACCAGAGAATTACCCAAGGAGTTAGCAGAGGATCTTTGTGAGCTATGTTTGGAAATAGTTCTGAGAGGTTATGTAGCAGCATTGGAAGTTCAGTCTACTTTGATGGATAAGATCAGAGAAGCTCAGAAGTCGGACAAGGATATTGCCGAGATAAAGGAAAGAATGAGTAAAGGAAAGGCCAAAGGATTTCATGAGGATGAGCACGATACTTTATGGTTTGGTGACCGCGTATATGTGCCTAATGACCCCAAGATCAGGAAGTTGATTCTACAGGAGGCCCATGATTCGCCATATTCGATTCACCCAGGAAACACCAAGATGTATTTGGATTTGAAGGACAATTTCTAGTGGACCGGAATGAAAAAGTATATTGCGAAATATGTAGCCGTATGTGATGTTTGTCAGAGAGTGAAGGCAGAGCGTCAGAAGCCAGCAGGATTGCTACAACCATTGCCAATACCCGAATGGAAGTGGGACAAGCTTGGCATGGATTTTATCACGGGATTGCCCAGGACTCGTTCAGGCTGTGACTCGATATGGGTTGTAGTCGATTGGTTGACGAAGGTAGCTCATTTCATCCCAGTAAAGACCACCTATACAAGTGCTAAGTTGGCAAGGATATACATGACCAAGATCGTATGTCTGCATGGAGTTCCAAGGACCATTGTATCAGATAGAGGAACACAGTTTACCTGAAAGTTCTGGAATCAGTTACATGAAACTTTGGGTACTAGGCTAGAGTTAAGTACAACCTTTCATCCACAGACAGATGGACAGACTGAGAGAGTCAATCAGATTCTGGAGGACATGTTGAGAGCTTTTGCACTAGACTATGGATCTACTTGGGACGACAATTTGTCGTATGCCAAGTTTTCATACAATAACAACTATCAAGCTAGTTTGAAGATGGCCCCTTTCGAAGCCTTGTACGGAAGGAGGTGCAGGACACCATTGTTGTGGGACGAAGTAGGAGATCGTTAGTTGTTTGGACCGGATTTGATTGAAGAGTCGGAAGAGAAGGTTAAGTTGATTCGCGATAGGCTCAAGGTAGCCCAGTCCAGGCAGAAGAGCTATGTAGATTCTAAACGCAAGGAGACAGTTTATGAAGTCAGAGACGAAGTATATCTTCGTGTGTCCCCACTTCGAGGAGTTAAGGGAAAGTTAGCACCACGATTTGTGGGACCATACAAAGTTTTGGAGCGTATGGGAGAAGTTGCTTACATGTTGGAGTTACCCAAAGGATTGTCAGGAGTTGACGATGTGTTCCACGTTTCCTAGTTGAAGAAGTGCCATGCAGAGATGGCTGATATTCTTCTGAGAGACATAGTGCCACCGGAAGCAATTCAGTTGGATAGTGATTTGACTTATGAGGAGAAACCCGTGAAGATTCTCGAGTTTGCCACCCGAGTCACACGCAGCAAGGTTATCAAGTTTTGCAAAGTTCAGTGGAGCCACCATACCGAGGAGGAAGCAACCTGGGAACAAGAGGAAGACCTACGGAAGGACCACCCACACCTATTTTCTAGCCAACCCGAATCTCAAGGGCGAGATTCATCTTAAGGGGGGTAGATTTGTAACATCCCAAATTTTCAATTTGGAATGTTATACATAGATCATCAATGCATATCATATTTTATTGCATTTTTTTTGATCCTAGAAATTCTACGCAACTCAAGGACCCGCAGAGAGAGTTGGGGATTTCGTTATTTTCATATTTGAGTTTTCTCAAATTTTGAAAAGAGGATCGTTTGGTTTTAATTATTTTTCTCTCCATATATTTAAAATATAAAATAAAAGAGAGGGGATAAAATGACTTTCCCAAATTAAAGAAATATTGGTGGAAAAATATTAAAATCAAACAAGTATTTTATTCGGAGTTTTATTGCTATTTTATTTGAATTAGGAAAAAAATGTGTTTTTCAAAATTGCATTAGAGTTCCAAATAAATGCTCATCTTGTCCGGCGTATTTTTAGGGGACGGCGAAAATTTATTTAAGGATTTTTGGGTATTTCTTTTCTTTGTTTTTCTGCGCGGAATAATTTAAAAAAAAGTCAAACCGACCTAGCCGGGCCGTGCCCGACTAGGACTCTAGCCGGCCGGCCCTTTAAGAGGTGAAGGGCTGAGCCGCCAGCCCCGCCCCGCCTAACCCTAGCCGCCACCGCCCCAGCCCCGTGCGGCCGCCACCGGACTCGCCGCCGCCGCCGCCGCCATGTTCCGCTGCCGCCGCGCCGTCTCGCCGTCGCCGCCTGCCGCCGCCTCAGCCCCGCGCCATGCTGCCACGCCACCCCACGCCACCCGCTGCTGCGCCGCCTCCCGCGTCACTGGAGCCCACCGCTGGAGTACGCCGACCCCGCCAGAGTTTCCACCGCCGCCGCCGCCCCGAACCCCGAGGTAGCCGCCGGTTTTCATCGAAAACCGTTCGTTTTTTAGAAAACGCTAGGTTTTTTTATTAGATCATTTTTTTCGGTTTAGTTAATTGGGACAATTGCATTTTTACCCCTAGTTGGTTCCTACCCACGGGTTTTGCCCTTACTTTTCGAGCTTGCTCAGTTTTGCCCTTATTTTTTCCATCGAGGTCCCTCGAATGCCCTTTGACCGTTTGACCAAAACTTTGAAAATTCATAACTAATTCACATGAACTCAGAAAAATGCAAATAAGATATTAAAATGTCCAGATAAACATTACCTTTATGGGCATATCATTTGCATTCAGGACAAAAGCATCGTTTAAACTACCCGAGGTAATTAATGTTATTAACATTATTAAAAATAAATAGGTAAAAACAATATTGTTTCCGTGAATAAAAATTATATACAAATGTAGGTGATGTTTTCTGAACATCCTGATACCTTATTTGCATTTTCCTGAGTTCGTATCAACTTGTTATGAAGTTTCCAAATAATGGTCAAAGTCGTTAGAACATTCATAACAAGTTGATACAAACTCTGAAAAATGCAAATAAGTTATCAGGATGTTCAGAAAACATCACCTACATTTGCATGTAATTTTTATTCATGAAAAAAATATTGTTTATACCTATTTATTTTTAATAATGTTAATTACACTAATTACCTCGGGTAATTTAAATGATGCTTTTGTCTTGAATGCAAATGATATGCCCATAAAGGTAATGTTTATCTGAACATTTTGATATCTTATTTGCATTTTTCTGAGTTCATATGAATTAGTTATGAATTTTCAAAGTTTTGGTCAAACAGTCAAAGGGCATTCGAGGGATCTCGACAGAAAAAGTAAGGGAAAAACTGAGCAAGCTCGAAAAGTAAGGGCAAAACCCGTGGGTAGGAACCAACTAGGGGTAAAAATGTAATTGTCCCTAGTTAATTAGCGGACGTTCGTTCGTACGTTCGTTTTAACGAACACTGTCCGTCAGTTAGCCACAGACAACGAACGTTCATTCATTAGGCTGCTTGTCAGTTTTCTTTTTCCCAGGTTTTTCCGCGATTATTTTCGATCGCGATTTCAGCCCAGATCTTAGTTTTAGTTTATCTTTTCGCTCGTTTGTCAGAATCAGGCGATTCAAGCACCTAGATCTTCATCTCGAAGCCCTCTTTCTGTTTTACCAACTTGAACAAGATTTTGGTATAGTAAATTTGACTTTAGTCCAGATTAGTAAACGAATCTTGTTTCTTTTGCAGTTTGAGTTTCGTTGCTTCGTTTGATTTGATTCTTTTTGCAAACCGTAGTTCTTAATTTGAAATTTCTGGTTAGATCTGTTTTGTTTGAGTTTTACCCGTGATTCTAGTTGAGTGCTTATGTATGTTATTGTTTGTTTGTGATAGAGTACCCAGAGTGCGAAGCGTGCTACAACGAGTCTCTAGGTTTTGCGGTTCATCAGCAAGGCAAGTAACACTTTGATCGTACCTCTTTACTACGCAGTTTTATTGCATTATCTCAATCCTCAAACATTGCATGGTTAGGATCTGATTAACATGCGGGTTCTGGGAAGTAGTTGATGAGGTCGAACCTATTGCTCTGTTTATTACTAAACCTTCGGGAGTTACATCTACGATATGCTTATACTGCTATGCTATGCTCGTAGACGTGGTTTGGGTGAGTGTATACATTACATATGTGAGTATTGCTTATTAATGGTTAACTTAGGGTGGCTACTTAAATACACATCTGGGTGGATTGTTTGTGGGCACCTAGAGAATCCAGTGTTGTTCTAGGATATCGCGAGGTTCCGTGTGATCATCCTAAGGTCTGCCACCTAGGCTCAAAGGGATCATAAGATTATTCATGCTAGAAACTTCCGTGTGCAGCCACAAGCTATTATGGGATCTAGCGTAGTTGATTAAGTTGCATGACTTCTTTTAGTGGTGGGCTAGTAGATGTAGGGGAAAGTAGGTGTAACTGTCCATCCAGAGTAAAGAGTTATTGTTTCTGAAAGACTGTGTCTCGGTGATCCGTTTCTCAAACACCATGTAGTGCGAGAAATCCAATGGAGGAGATCGAGTCTTGTGGGGAAAAGTGCGCAAATCTCTGTAGAGTGTACAAACTAATCATGGTTAGCCGTGTCCCCGATTATGGAAATCTTGAGTATCTGGTTCTTGGATTATCATGTTGATCTCATCACTCTAAAGTAAATAATTTGATTGGGTTTAATGATGGTGCTTAATTGGGATTGAGTGGGAGGAACCTTCTCAATGTTTAACAACCACCATGATAGTTAAAATAAAATGTATTCCTTTGTTGTAGGAAAAAATTGGCTTTATGCAAAGATGTAACCATACAGTTTTCCACCACCCATATTGCATGTAGTGATAGCAATTATTCTGTTCATTACTCTATGTGTTACATTGCCAGCATATTCCATGTGCTAACCCGTTTCGAGCAGCAACATTTCATGTTGCAGACTTTTCAGACGACGAGTAAGGTGCCATAGGTCGTTGTCTTTCACTCAGCTATGCCGTTGGAGTTGATGGACTCACTTTATCTTCCAAGCCTTCCACTATTATCGTTTTAAATGGCCTTAAGCCATATTTTTTTGTAATAAGTTCCCTTTTGAGACATTCGATGTAATAAGTGTGTCATTGCTACTCTGTTATAAATCCTCAAGTACTGTGCGTGTCAGCATTACCGATCCAGGGATGACACTGATGCACAAAGATCAGACTGTTTGAGGTCTGGTCGCTACATGGACGGCTTTCGACTTACCAAAGTGCTCATGGACGGCGGTAGTGGGCTTAACATCATTTACGAAGACACGCTTGATAAAATGCAGGTTGATAGAACATGCATCGAGAGAAGCAGTACCACCTTTCGAGGCATCATCCCCAGTCGAGAAGCATGATGTTTGGGGAAAATTAAACTTGACGTAGTATTCGGCACACCTGAAAATTACAGGTCGGAAGAGTTGCTCTTTCACATTGCTCCCTTCAATAGCGGATATCAGGCCCTTCTAGGGCGGGGCGCTTTTTCATGCTTCCAAGCCGTACCCCATTATGGGTACATGAAGCTTAAAATGCCAGGGCCCAATGGAATAATCACAGTTACAAGTGATCCAGATAAAGCACTCCGCGCCGAAAATAAAACCGCATCCTTGGCCCTTGAGGCACTATCTGAAGCCCTTGCGGCCGAAGAACTAACCACCCTACGATCCACAGTGGGAAAGGATGATGTGATTCTCGATAAGAGACCTAAATCCACCTCTTTCAAGCCTGCAGATGAAATAGTTAAATTTCAAGTGCACCCGATGGACCCCAATAAAACAATGTCCATTGGAGCACAGCTGGATCCGGTGATAGACACCGCCTTACACGCGTTCCTACGCGAAAATTAGGATATCTTCGCCTGGCACCCTTCGGACATGCCCAGGATCCCATGCAGACTGGCCAAACACAACCTCAACATAAATCAAAGGGTTCAAGCTAGTCAAGCAAACGTTGCGGCGATTTTCCGAACACAAACGACAAGCTATGTGGGAGGAGCTAGTCAAATTGCTCAAGGTCGGGTTCATCAGAGAAATCAAACACCCGTATTGGTTAGCCAACTTGGTCATGGTGACGAAGAAGGATAAATTCTGGCGCCTTTGTGTCAATATCAAAGACCTCAATAAGGCTTGCCCTAAAGACCCTTTCATGTTGCCCCGCATTGACTAGATCATTGATGCGACCGCAGTACACGACTCATTGTGTTTCCTCGATGCTTACTCTGGATACACCATCACATTAAAATGGAGGCCGACCAGGCCGCAACGACGTTCATCACCCCGTATGGGCCTTTCTGTTTCAACACTACGCCTTTTGGGCTTAAAAACGCTGGTGCCACTTACCAACACATGATTCAAACATGCTTGGAAAAACAAATCGGCAAGACAGTTGAAGCATATGTGGACGACGTGGTCATCAAAACTAAGCACGTCAAATCATTGGTGGACGATCTCCGCCTCACATTTGAAAACCTCCGAACGTACGACATACGGCTCAATCCGGAAAGATGTGTCTTCGGCGTCCCAGCCGGAAAGCTACTAGGGTTCATCATTTCCCATAGAAGAATTGAAGAAAATCAAGCTAAGATCCGAGCCTTATCGCAATTGGCTACACCAACAGACTTAAGACGGGTCCAAAAGCTAGCAGTGTGTGTGGCGGCTTTCAGCCGCTTTATCTCAAGATTAGGAGAAAAAGCATTACCACTTTACAGACTACTTAGACGCATCGACAACTTCGAATGGACAGATGCGGTCACAACTGGATTGGATGAAATGAAAACCTTACTAGCAGGCAACCCAATCCTAACTGCCCCAGGTATTGGCGAGCCTGTATTGCTTTATATCTCCGCAAGTCACCAAGTAGTAAGCGATGTACTCGTTGTCGAGAGAGGGGAAGAGGGACATAAATTCCCCATCCAAAAGCCAATCTATTACATATCGAAGGTCCTCACGCCATGCAAATCCCGATAACCTCACTACCAAAAGATAGCTTACACATTCTTTATGGCATCCGAAAACTCTGACACTATTTTCAAGAGTGTTCGATCATGGTGGCATCTGAAGTACCACTTAACGACATTATAAATAATAGGGATGCCACTGACCGCATAGCTAAATGGGCCATTGAGCTCTTACTTTTCGAAATAACATACAAGCCACACTGAGCTATTAAATCTCAGGTGCTGGCCGACTTCGTCGCCGAGTGGGCGGAAGCCTAGCTCCTCAAAGACTACAATTCATACTCCAACTGGATCATGTACTTCGGCGGCTCGAAAATGCTAGCCGAACTGGGGCCGACGTCATCTTGACATCCCCTACTGGGGACACAGTCTGCTATGTGTTGCAAATCATGTATACGAACTCCAATAATGCAGTCGAATATGAGGCGCCTCTAAATGGTGTCCACATGGCCGTCTCCATGGGTATACAACGCCTAGAGGTGTGCGATGACTCAAACCTTGCAATATCTCAGTTAAATGGAGAGTTCGATGCAAAAGATCCAAAAGTGGAGGCATATCAAATTGTCATACTAAAAATATCGGCTCGGTTCGAGGGGCTTGAATTTCATCATGTCGCTCGAGACAGTAACCAGGCAGCCGACATCCTCGCTTGCATGGGCGCTAAGCGCGACCCCGTACCATCTAATACCTTTGTGGAAAGGCTCTTTAAGCCATCAGTGGTATGGCAGGACAAGAGCAGAGACACCAGTACAGACCTGGTCACGCCCCCAGCGGCCGAACACAATACAGATATCATCGGGGGTTCGGGTGCCGAAATAACACCCTCTTCTCATGAGATCCTGGCTGTTATTGGTCCATGGACCAAACCTTTCCTGGCCTACCTTAATAGGTAGGAGCTTCTTGATGATCAAAACGAGGTCCGTCGCATAGTTCAGCGTTCTAAAGCCTACAAACTTCACGAAGGTGAACTATACAAGAAAAGCACTATTGGGGTTCTCCAATGGTGCATCTCCGAAGAGGAGGGGAAGCAGCTCTTGGCGGAAATACATGCTGGTCTGGGCGGCCATCACGCTGCAGCTCGAGCCCTTGTAAGCAAAGCCTTTCGAACAGGTTTCTTCTGGCCAACGGCCCAAGCAGACGCACAAGCCCTTGTCCAACGTTGTGTGGGCTGTCACTTTTCGCTAATCAAAGTCATATGCCTCCCATTTCCTTAAGAACAATCCCCATCACTTGGCCCCTCATGGTCTGGGGGCTCGATATGGTTGGACCCCTTAAAGGGGAAGCCACAAAATGAAATATTTACTGGTTATTGTGGATAAATTCACTAAGTGGATAGAGGCCAAACCAGTAAAAATAGCTGAAGAAGGGCTAGTGATTGAATTTATATTCGGTGTGGTACACCGCTATGGTGTACCGCATAGCATCATCACTAATAATGGCTTCAATTTTATAGCTGATGAGGTGAAAAACTGGTGTGCTAACTTGGGCATTAAAACTCGACTATGTATTCATCTACCACCCTCAAACAAATGGTCAGGTTGAACAGGCCAACAACCTGATAATGAGCGGCATTAAACCCAGACTAGTCCGCTCCTTATGGGAGTCAGATAAGCATTGGGTCGAGGAATTCGATTCCGTGCTCTAGGGGCTGTAGACTACACCTAATCGAACGACCGAATGCACATCTTTCTTCATGGTGTACGGCGAAGAAGCTGTCCTTCCCTGCGACATTATTCATGACTCACCTCGAGTGCACATGTACAAAGAGCGAGAAGCCGAGCTCGATCGGCAGGATGACCTAGACGGCCTTGAAGAGGAGCGCGACATTGCACAAGCCCGTTCTGCATTTTTTCAACAACAGGCCAGGCGATACCAAAGCAGATAAGTGCGAGCCAAGACATATAACGTCGACAACCTTGTCTTGCGTTTCCCGGAGAAGAAGAAGGATAAGCTCAAACCAAAATGGGAGGGCCCCTTCATCATAGATGAAGTTCTCACAGGAGGAGCCTATCGCCTTTGTAATGCATCGGATAATCGCCTTGAGCCAAATCCATGGAATGCTGCCCGGCTGCGAAAATTCTATGGATAGTTCGATCACAGTCTTTTTATTTTTAATTTGACTAGGTTCCTCTTTCTCCTCTCCTTATTTTTCCTTTTTATATCCCAGTGTATTGCTACCTCTTGAGCATGCGTTAGTTTTCCCTTGAAGAGGAAAGGGTGATGCAGCAAAGTAGCTTAAGTATTTCCCTCAGTTTTGAGAACCAAGGTATCAATCCAGTAGGAGAAGACACACAAGTCACCTAGTACCTGCACAACCAATCAAGAACCTTGCAACCAACGTGATAAACGGGTTGTCAATCCCTTCACGGTCACTCGCAAAAGTGAGATCTAATAGAGATAGTAAAGTAAATATTTTTGGTATTTTTGTTGTATAGATTGGAAAGTAAAGATTGCAAAATAGTAAACAAGATGCGATGTAAATAAAAGAGATTTAATATAATAGAAAAGAGACCCGAGAGCCATAGGTTTCACTAGTGGCTTCTCAAAAGATAGCATGTATTAGGGTGGGTGAACAAATTTCTGCCGAGCAATTGATAGAAAAGTGCATAATTATGAAGACATCTAAGGTAACGATCATGAACATAGGGATCATGTCCATGTCAAGTAGACCGAAATGATTCTGCATCTACTACTATTACTCTACACATCGACCGCTATCCAGCATGCATCTAGAGTATTAAGTTCATAAGAACGGAGTAACGCATTAAGCAAGATGACATGATGTAGAGGGATAAACTCAAGGAATATGATATAAACCCCATCTTTTTATCGTTGATGGCAACAATACAATATGTGCCTTGCTGCCCCTACTGTCACTGGGAAAGGACACCGCAAGATTGAACCCAAAGCTAAGCACTTCTCCCAATGCAAGAAAGATCAATCTAGTAGGCCAAACTAAACCGATAATTCTAAGAGACTTGCAAAGATATCAAATCATGCATATAAGAATTCAGAGAAGAACCAAATAATATTCATAGATAATCAAGTTCATAAATCCACAATTCATTGGATCTCGGCATATATTACATCGAATATATCTCCAAGAACATCGAGGAGAACTTTGTATTGAGAATCAAAGAGAGAGAAGAAGCCATCTAGCTAATAACTATGGACCCGAAGGTCTGTGGTAAACTACTCACGCTTCATCGGAGACGCAATGTTGTTGATGTAGAAGCACTCCATGATTGATTCCCCCTCCGGTAGATCACCAGAAAAGGCCCCAAGATGGGATCTCACATGTACAGAAGGTTGTGGTGGTGGAAAAGTGGTTTCGTGGCTCCCCCTGATGTTTCTAGGGTATAAGAGTATATATAGGCGAAAAAGTATGTCGGTGGAGCTATGAGGGGCCCACGAGGGTGGGGGCACCCCCTCCTGCCTCATGGCCTCCTCGTAGAATCCCAGACTTCAACTCCAAGTCTTTTGGATTGCTTTTGGTCCTAGAAAGATCCCCGCGAAGGTTTTGTTCTATTTGGACTCCGTTTGATATTCCTTTTCTGTAAAACTCTAAAATAGGCAAAAAAACAGAAACTGACACTGGGCCTCCGGTTAATAGGTTAGTCCCAAAAATAATATAAAAGAGCATATTAAATCCCATTAAACATCCAAAACAGATAATATAATAGCATGGAACAATCAAAAATTATAGATACGTTGGAGACGTATCAAGCATCCCCAAGCTTAATTCCTGCTCGTCCTCGAGTAGGTAAATGATAAAAACCAAATTTTTGATGTGGAATTCTACCTAGCATATTTCTCATAATTTTCTTTATTGTGACATGAATGTTCAGATCCGAAAGATTCAAGACAAGAGTTTAATATTGACATAAAAATAATAATACTTTAAGCATACTTAACAAAGTAATCATGTCTTCTCAAAATAACATGGCCAAAGAAAGTTATCCCTACAAAATCATATAGTCTGGCTATGCTCTATCTTCATCACATAAAGTATTTAATCATGCACAACCCCGGATTTAGCCAAGCAATTGTTTTAGACTTTAGTATTTTCAAACTTTTTCAATCTTCACACAATACATGAGCGTGAGCCATGGACATAGCACTATAGGTGGAATAGAATGGTGGTTGTGGAGAAGACAAAAAGGAGAAGATATTCTCACATCAACTAGGCATATCAATGGGCTATGAAGATGCCCATCAATAGATATATATGTGAGTGAGTAGGGATTTCCATGCAACGGATGCACTAGAGCTATAAGTTTATGAAAGCTCAACAAAAGAAACTAAGTGGGTGTGCATCTAACTTGCTTGCTCACGAAGACCTAGGGCAATTTTGAGGAAGCCCATCATTGGAATATACAAGCCAAGTTCTATAATGAAAATTCCCACTAGTATATGAAAGTGACAACATAGGAGACTCTCTATCATGAAGATCATGGTGCTACTTTGAAGCACAAGTGTGGTAAAAGCATAGTAGCATTGTCTCTTCTCTCTTTTTTCTCTCTCTTTTATTTTATTTGTTTGGGCCTTTTTTATGGCCTCATTTTTTATTTAGTCCGGAGTCTCATCCTGACTTGTGGGGGAATCATAGTCTCCATCATCCTTTCCTCACTGGGACAATGCTCTAATAATGAAGATCATCACACTTTTATTTACTTACAAATCGATACTTAGAAAAAAATATGACTATATGTGAATGCCTCCGGCGGTGTACCGGGATGTGCAATGATTCAAGAGTGACATGTATGAAAAATTATGAATGGTGGCTTTGCCACAAATACGATGTCAACTACATGATCATGCAAGGCAATATGACAATGATGGAGTGTGTCATAATAAATGAAACGATGGAAAATTGCATGGCAATATATCTCGGAATGGCTATGTAAATTCCATTATAGGTAGGTATGGTGGCTGTTTTGAGGAAGGTATATAGTGAGTGTATGGTACCAACGAATTTTGCGCGACACAAGAGAGGCTAGCAATGATGGAAGGGTGAGAGTGCGTATAATCCATGGACTCAACATTAGTCATCAAGACCTCACATACTTGTTGCAAAAATCTACAAGTAATCAAAACAAATTTTTACACGCATGCTCCTAGGGGAAGGGTTGGTAGGAGTTAACGATCGCGCGATCCCGACCTCCACACATAAGGAAGGAAATCAATAAATAAATCATGCTCCAACTTCATAACATAACGGTTCACCATACGTGCATGCTACGGGAATCACAAATTTAAACACAAGTATTCCTCAAATTCACAAGTAATATACTAGCATGTCTCTAATATCACCATCCTCATATCTCAAAACCATCAGCAAGCATCGAACTTCTCATAGTATTCAATGCACTTTATATGAAAGTTTTTATTATACCCGTCTTGGATGCCCGTCATATTAGGACTAATTTTATAACCAAAGAAAATTACCATGCTGTTCTAAAAGACTCTGAAAATAATATAAGTGAAGCATGAGAGATCAATAATTTCTATAGAATAAAACCACCACCGTGCTCTAAAACGATATAAGTGAAGCACTAGAGCAAAATTGTCTATCTTCAAAGATATAAGTGAAGCACATAGAGTATTCTAATAAATTCCAATTCATGCGTGTCTCTCCCAAAAGGTGTGTACAACAAGGGTGATTGTGGTAACCTAAAAAGCAAAGACTCAAATCATACAAGATGCTCCAAGCAAAACACATATCATGTGGTGAATAAAAATATAGCCTCAAGTAAAGTTATCGATAGACTATGACAAAAGAGGGGATGCCTTCTAGGGCATCCCCAAGCTTAGGCTTTTGGTTGTCCTTGAATTATATTGGGGTGCCTTGGGAATCCCCAAGCTTAGGCTCTTGCCACTCCTTATTCCAAAATCCATCAAATCTTTACCCAAAAACTTGAAAGCTTCACAACACAAAACTTCAACAGAAAATCTCATGAGCTCTGTTAGTATAAGAAAAAAACCACAACTTTAAGGTACTGTAATGAACTCATTCTTTATTTATATTGGTGTTAAACCTACTGTATTCCAACTTATCTATGGTTCATACCCCCCGATACTACTCATAGATTCATCAAAATAAGCAAACAACACACGAAAAACAGAATCTGTTAAAAACAGAACAGTCTGTAGCAATCTGTAACTTTTGAATACTTATGTCACTCCAAAAATTCTGAAATAAATTGGTTGACGTGAGGAATTTGTCTGTTAATCTTCTTAAAAAATAATCAACCTAAAAGCACTCTCCAGTAAAAAATGACAGCTAATCTCGTGAGCGCAAAAGTTTCTGTTTTTTACAGCAAGATCTTAAAGACTTCACCCAAGTCTTCCCAAAGGTTCTTCTTGGCACAAACACTAATTAAAACATAAAACCACATCTAACCAGAAGCTTGATGAATTATTTATTACTAAACAGGAGAAAAAAGTAAAGAACAAAAATAAAATTGGGTTGCCTCCCAACAAGCCCTATCGTTTAACGCCGTTTTAGCTAGGCGTTGAGATTTCGATGATGCTCACATAAAAGAAAAGAATTGAAGCACAAAGAGATCATCATATAGCACGTGACAAACACATCTAAGTATAACATACTTCCTATTGTTGGGGAACGTAGTAATTTCAAAATTTTCCTATGCACACGCAAGATCATGGTGATGCATAGCAACGAGAGGGGAGAGTGTGTCCACGTACCCTCGTAGACCGAAAGCGGAAGCGTTATGACAACGCGGTTGATGTAGTTGTACTTCTTCATGATCGAACGATCCTAGTACCGAACATACGGCACCTTCGTGATCTGCACACGTTCAGCTCAGTGACGTCCCACGAACTTAGGATCCAAGACAGTGTCGAGGGAGACCTTCGTCAGCACGACGGCGTGATGACGGTGCTGATGAAGCTATCGACACAGGGCTTTGCCTAAGAACTACGACGATATGACCGAGGTGGATTATGGTGGAGGGGGCACTGCCCATGGCTAAGAGATCGATGATCAACTTGTGTGTCTATGGGATGCCCCCCTCCGCTGTATATAAAGGAGTGGATCAGGGGGATGGCCGGCCCTCTACTATGGCGCGCCCTGGGGAGTCCTACTCCCACCGAGAGTAGGATTCCCCCCTTCCAAATAGTATGAGTAGGAGAGAAGGAAGGGGAAGAGAGAAGAGAAGGAAGGAGGGGGCGCCGCCCCTCCCCCTAGTCCAATTTGGACTAGGCCTTGGGGGGCGCGCGGCCTGCCCTAGGCAGCCCCTCTCTCTCTCCCTTAAAGCCCAATAAGGCCCATATACTCCCCGGCGAATTCTCGCAACTCTCCGGTACTCCGATAAATACCCGAACCACTCAGAACCTTTGCGATGTCCGAACATAGACTTCTAATATATCGATATTTATGTCTCAAACATTTCGAGATTCCTCGTCATGTCCCTGATCTCATCCGGGACTCAGAACAACCTTCGGTACAGCAAAACACATAAACTCATAATACCGATCGTCACCGAACGTTAAGCCTGTGGACCCTACGGGTTCAAGAACTATTTAGACATGACCGAGACTCATCTCCAGTCAATAACCAACAGTGGAACCTGGATGCTCATATTGGCTCCCACATATTCTACGAAGATCTTTATCGGTCAAACCGCATAACAACATACGTTGTTCCCTTTGTCATCGGTATGTTACTTGCCCGAGATTAAATCGTCGGTATCTCAATACCTAGTTCAATCTCATTACGGGCAAGTGTCTTTACTCGTTCCGTAATGCATCATCCCGCAACTAACTCATTAGTCACATTACTTGCAAGGCTTATAGTGATGTGCATTACCGAGAGGGCCTAGAGATACCTCTCCGACAATCAGAGTGACAAATCCTAATCTCGATCTATGCCAACTCAACAAGTACCATCGGAGAGACCTGTAGAGCACCTTTATAATCACCCAGTTACGTTGTGATGTTTGATAGCACACAAAGTGTTCCTTCGGTATTCGGGAGTTGCATAATCTCATAGTCATAGGAACATGTATAAGTCATGAAGAAAGTAATAGCAATATACTAAATGATCAAGTGCTAAGATAACGAAATGGCTCAAGTCAATCACATCATTCTCTAATGATGTGATCCCGTTAATCAAATGACAACTCGTCTCTATGGCTAGGAAACTTAACCATCTTTGATTCAACGAGCTAGTCAAGTAGAGGCATACTAGTGACACTCTATTTGTCTATTTATTCACACATGTACTAAGTTTCCGGTTAATACAATTCTAGCATGAATAATAAACATTTATCATTAAATAAGGAAATAAATAATAACTTTATTATTGCCTCTAGGGCATATTTCCTTCAGTCTCCCACTTGCACTAGAGTCAATAATCTACTTCATCGCTATGTGATTTAACACCAATAGTTCACATCACCATGTGATTAACACCCATAGTTCACATCGCCATGTGACCAACACTCAAAGTGTTTACTAGAGTCAGTAATCTAGTTCACATCGCCATGTGATTAACACCCAAAGAGTACTAAGGTGTGATCATGTTTTGCTTGTGAGAGAAGTTTAGTCAATGGGTCTGCCACATTCAGAGTCGTATGTATTTTGCAAATATTCTATGTCTACAATGCTCTGCATAGAGCTACTTTAGCTAATTGCTCCCACTTTCAATATGTATCCAGATTGAGACAAAGAGTCATTTGGATCGGTGTAAAGACTTGCATCGACGTAACTCTTTACGACGAACTCTTTATCACTCCCGTCACCGAGAAACATTTCCTTAGTCCTCACTAAGGATAATTTTGACCGATGTCCAGTGATCTACTCTTAGATCACTATTGTATCCCCTTGCCAAACTCATGGCATGGTACACAATAGGTCTGGTACACAGCACATCATACTCTATAGAACCTATGACCGTGGCATAGGGAATGACTTTCATTCTCTTTCTATCTTCTGGCATGATCGGGCTTTGAGTCTTACTCAACTTTACACCTTGTAATATAGACAAGAACTCCTTCTTTGACTGATCCATTTTGAACTCTTTCAAAAACTGGTCAAGGTATTTACTCATTGAAAAATCTTATCAAGCGACTTGATCTATCTCTATAGATCTTGATGCCAAATATGTAACTAGCTTCACCGAGGTCTTCGATCGAAAAACTCTTATTCAAGTATCCCTTTATGCTATCCAGAAATTCTATATCATTTCCAATCAACAATATGTCATCCACATATAATATTAGAAATTCTATAGAGCTCCCACTCACTTTCTTGTAAATACAAGCTTCTCCAAAAGTCTGTATAAACCCATATGCTTTGATCACACTACCAAAGCATTTATTCCAACTCCGAGAGGCTTGCACCAGTCCATAAATGGATCGCTGGAGCTTGGACACTTTGTTAGCACCCTTTGGATCGACAAAACCTTCCGGTCGAATCATATACAACTCTTCTTCTAGAAATCCATTCAGGAATGCAGTTTTGACATCCATTTGCCAAATTTCATAATCATAAATTGCAGCAATTGCTAACATGATTCGGATAGACTTAAGCATCGCTACGGGTGAGAAAGTCTCATCATAGTTGTCGGGGATATACCCAGCGGTATGACCCGGCCGAACTTGGCGCTTCACTGATGACCCGCCGGAGGACTCACGACTCACGGGTCTGGCGGCTCACTGGTGTGACGACTCATGAGCCTGAAGACTCATGGGTGACCCAGTGGGTGCTTCAGATGGAGGACAAGGCCCAAGGCCCAGTATGCGGGTTCATATAAAAGTGGGCCGGCTTAAGAGGAAAGGGATGATGAATATTTCCTTTACGAGGAAGCAAGACCCAGACTTGTATTCAACTTGTAAGAGAAGATAGACTAGTCTTAGTCCTACTAGGACTCCACATGTAACCCGCCCCTCTAACTTATATAAGGAGGGGCAGGGCTCCCCAAAGGGGGACAAGGAACAAGAAACAATATCTAGGGCTAGACACAAGGAGGAGAGCCGGCTTACGGCGACTCCCTCATGATCATAATGAGACCTAGCCACAAACAGCATGTTGGGTTATTACCGGATGATGTTTCTCGAGGCCCGAAGCTGTCTAAATCCTCGTCTTGTGTGTTGCGTTTCTCGATTCCGCTCAACCCCTTCAAGCTACCACATAGATGCGTTGGCCTCGCGACTAAGTCCTTACATTAGGACATCTGCCGTGACAATTCCACGACAGTTGGCGCCCACCGTGGGGCTAGCGCATGGTGGTGATGCGTTCTTGAAGGGATTTCTTTAAGGGATCGAGAAAGCTCGTGATGTGTCGGATGAAAAAGAACTGGCGCAGAAGATATCATTGTCGAACGATCAATCGAGCTAGGTTTGAGAATCTACATCATTGTTATGACAGACAGTCGGAACGCCATAAGGCGGCGAGATTTATTCCGATTAGAAGTGCAAGTCGCTGTAACCAAAATTCACACGGTTTCGATCTCTTGGTCATCGCTAGCTGCCAAAGACATAAGCCGGATACAGCCGCTCGTGTCCGATGCGCTGAGTGGCTGTTGTTTTTTGCTATCTACAAAATTAAGTCTGGAGGTAGCAACCAGGACTAGTCGTATTAAGCATCAGATCAGATTCAAGTGCTACCTATTCCTCATTACGTCAAAGCATCAAGTTTGACCAAAAAATAGAGATAGACCACGACACGGACACGGATGGGTCACGGGCTCGGACTATTCAGGCGACCTGCCTTGTTCACCCACGGCGCATCCAGTTTCGCAGGTTCACGCCTCCAACTCACGACGCCGCCGCAAGCCACCGGTCTCACGGCCTTGCCCTTGTCACGAGTCGCCGGTGTGACTCCTCATCCGCCCAGTTCACCTGCGCCACCTCCATACCTTGTCACGGCGCCGCCTGAATGATCCGCCGTTGCCATGAGGCCGCCCTGGTTGAGTCGCCTCGTCGCTGACTCGCCGCGCCTCCGGCCCGTCAAAGCCGCCCGGCCGCCTCTTAAACTTCAGCTATGCCGAGCAAGCTGTCGCCATGGACCACCTCGTCAAATCGCCAGCGCTTCCTCTACCACGGCTCCTACCTCCAGCTCGCCTGTCGCTATGCCCCGCCAGCGGTTGCCCCGTCCTCCTTCTCAAGACACTGGGTCACCGTTGTCGCGTCCGCAGCTACCGCGGTGCCCCCGCGAGTCACCACTTCCGCTTGCAAGTCACTTCCACCACCATGGCCCGCTTGTCTCCGTGTGACCTTCCACGAGCCGGTTATGTAAACCGCTGCGACCTGGTTGGTTCTGTCTGAGCTGCCGCATCTAGCACCCCACTGCTATGGGTTATGGCCGTAATCCGCCAAGGCCTTTACTCTCGTGCGTTTCCCTGTCAGAGAAAAGAAAGATATAAGAGGAGATTGTCTGGGTAAAAAGTCAAGTGGCCAGGTCCTTAGGCTATAAGTGAAAGCTCAAATTGCCAAGACATCAATAGAGTGAACGTCTGATGCTGATTGAGCAAAGCAAGTTCAGAAGGCTACCAGAAACATAAGCCAGTGGCTAGCTAGCTGCCGTATTACCGTCATGCGGAGACGTGGCGGAGGCCTGGCACAGTACTGCAAGTACTATGATACTCATTCATCCAACAAATGCCAGGTGCTATTTTTTCTGGTTATTTTTAGCACATATTTTTTTTGTAAAAAGAACAATTACTTTGTTTGTATATTTTTATATATGCAGGACAATGATTTATCATTTGCTGTTGGACGGGTGTGCACAAGCCGCCGCCCGTGCGGCTTAATCTACATCAACCCGTCGGAGCCGCGGTTAGCCGCCCTTGCCGCTTTAAGCCACCGGGGTTATATTAAGTCGCCGGTTTGCCTGAGCCACTGGAACTATATTGAGCCGCTGGTCTGCCTGAACCACCTCTGTCGCGATAAACGGATCATCCGTCGTCCAAACAAACCAAGTGATATCCATCCAAGTTTGTTTTATTAGCACATGTTGTTTTGTTTTTGTCAAAGAACAAGTTTATCTTTGCCTTGGTCTGCAATATTGTTTATGCAGGGCAATTATTTATGACAAAAAGTGATATTATACCGCGGAGATGGAGGCACGCCAACATCTTTTGGCACAGGTAGTCATCGTTACTCAACGGACTCCCGCACCGGCTTACAATGCCGTGGCCATCTCTCGCGACCATGTTAGTTTACAATGTCGTGGACGTCTCTCGCGACCACGCCGGCTTACAATGAGGAGGACAACTTGCCCGTCTGCACCGGCTTATAATGCCATGGCCGGTTCATCTGCCTATGCCGCCTCTAATGTTACGGTCGTCTTTACCGTCCGTCTCTCACGGCCTGGTCTACGTCAACACACCGGGCCGCGCTTGTCTATGTGAGCTGTTCCTTGAGTATGAGCAAGTCACTACTTGGAGGCAGATTATCATATATTATTAGCCGCCGGCTGCACTGGATGGTTCAATGGGGAGGCGCACAAGTCGCTGCCACTACAGTTTGGTTAACTTCAAACAGCCAGTTGGAAGGAGCCATTGGCCGAGTTACTGACATGGCTCATACGGGATCATTTATAACCCGCGGCAGTCACCTCAACCTTCTATGGGTTCACATCACGCTATCACCGCCAGTGATATGTACCTTCTACTATGGTCAAATATGGAGAATCTCAAGCCAACTCCTTGAGTCGTCTTGAGACTCGAGGGCTACAATGGTATGACTGGGCAAAATTAGCCGGTTTCAACAAATTCAAGAACAGTGGGTCATTGAAGGGAAAAGTAACCCGGCCCCGGAGATTACTGCTAGATCGATGAAAATTTAAAAGCCATCAGAAGATTTCCGGCTCAAAATAAGGATTTTGGTTTAAAATCCAGTTCAAGAGACATCTTTCTCCCACAAAGCTCTGAAGCTCTCAAATCCGGTTCAAAATCCAGCTCAAGGTAAATTTGTCCCTCACAAATTTTTGAAGCTTTCAAATCCGGTTTAAAGTTCCGGTTCAAAAAGAATTAATCTCTCGCAAGTTCGAGTTCTAAGAAAAATTAAAGGTTGCCAAAAAAGAACTTGCTGCCATGATGCGCGGTTCAAACATAGGTATCCTGCCTTACGGCTTATCTTATTATGGTCACTTGGGGGCTTCCTGCTCATCGAGCATAGCTGTCGGTACCCTCTTGATCGGTGCAATGCTAATATATGGTCACTTGGGGGCTTCCTGTTCAAACATAGGTCGTATTCGAACCTAAGAGATCATAGCTGTCGATACCCTTTTGATTGGTAAACTGCCCAACCTACTTGGGGGCTTCTTGATCGTATCCGAATCATAGCTCAACCCCTTTGGGAATCGACGTGGATCGTATTCGAATAAGCGTCGCTAAACAACTCTTAAGGTCATTTGGGGGCTTCCTGTTCAAACATAGGTCGTATTCGAACCAAAGAGAGCATAGCTGTCGATACCCTCTTGATCGGCAATGCCAATGCCACTGGGGGCTATATGATCATATTCGAATCTTAGCTTAACCCCTTTGGAAATGTTTTCTGATCATATTCGAATCAGAAGCCTCAATATTTTTTGAAGTTTCTTTTTGCAAACACAATTTTGGGTTTGACTTGAGACCTTTTTTGGATTATATCTCAAATGTATGTAAGTGTTTAACCCGGCTTGACTTTTGACTATAAGTCACCAGCTTATGACAATAATCATCTATGTGGAAGCATTAGCTTCAAAAGATTGGGTTATCACCCTTCCTACACAGGTCATGTGAACCGACAGTACAAATTCAATATCATAGTGGTTATATGTGAGATATTATGACCCATCCTGGCTTTGACGCTAAGTCGCCAGGGCATATGTTGTTTAAACTCTTTGCAGGATTTGCAAAAATATGACATATAAATGATTAAGTTCAAGCTCATTACCAAAGTTGATGCTTCAAAATGATTATCCATTCTGGATTTTTCTCAAAGGCTATAAGCCACCGGTTTATAAAAATTCTGGCTTAAAATGGAGGCGTATTAAATCGCCATCGGCCAAGAGCCGCTAGGTATTTAAACTCTGGATTTACTTGTCAACCGATGAGGTATTCAAATCTTTAATAGCCAAAACTGGCTGGATTTTCATGATGATATTGAATGATTGAGGTTTTCAAAGTCGCTTTAGCGCAACGACTATTATTTTTATCAATGGGCATGATTTATTTTACAATGGAGGAAATTGTCCCAAGTTGCTGCAGGCTTACGACCCGGCACTTGGGGGCTACATTATTCAAATTGAGGTTACATCAAATATGCAAGTCTCGTGTCGCTGCAAGTATGCAGCATGACACTTGGGGGCTAATGTAAAGTCATTTTTTGCTCAAATTTATTGAAGATCCGACTCATCACATTTTAAATGAGCCAGCCCTTGGGGGCTACCAATTGCTCCTGTCAAAAATTCAAGGTACACAAGCATTAATCAATTATATTGAACGGTCCACTATTGTGTTGGTGGAGTACAAAGCTCTTAACCTTGCGGACGTGGGTTGAAGCCCCATGGTCGAGACTATATTATATGATGTTATTATCAATTATATACAAAGTCTCAGCTGAGTATTATCTTACTAAGCCGGCCCTTGGGGGCTACACATTGCTGTTCAAATTTACATGGTTATATCTACAAAGTTCCTGCTCATTATTGTATAATGACCCGGCCCTTGGGGGCTACACTAGTTGAAGTTTTCATGAGCATAAAGCAATTACAAGTCCTAGGTTGCTGCAAGCATGATAACCCGACACTTGGGGGCTACATGTGTGGAATATTCAGTTTATATGATTGAGATGAATACACCGGATTTCTTCAAAGTTGCAACATTTATTGGAGCAAGTCTTAAACCATCACTTTGTTCTGCTCAAGACTTGGGGGCTACATGTAATATGGATATAAGGGAGAACAATCTTCAAATTATCAGTTTTGAGAAAATCAGGAGGATCAATTACATAAACCGGTGTCAACAACTATTATGACCCGACATCATCTGTTTTATAATCAGGCAGTTTTTGGTAATGATAAACCGGCAAGTTTTACATCTTCAAGCCGGCTGAATATCAGATGAGTATTTGAAGACCAAAATTATTTAACCCTGCGCCTTGGAAGCCGACTCAAGTGGATTATTCTTCACAATATTTTTCTGTGAGAAACCAACATCAGCAAATTGAGTATGAAGCTAGCTGCCGCAGGTATTGGCGAGCCTGTATTGCTTTATATCTCCGCAAGTCACCAAGTAGTAAGCGATGTACTCGTTGTCGAGAGAGGGGAAGAGGGACATAAATTCCCCATCCAAAAGCCAGTCTATTACATATCAAAGATCCTCACGCCATGCAAATCCCGATAACCTCACTACCAAAAGATAGCTTACACATTCTTTATGGCATCCGAAAACTCTGACACTATTTTCAAGAGTGTTCGATCATGGTGGCATCTGAAGTACCACTTAACGACATTATAAATAATAGGGATGCCACTGACCGCATAGCTAAATGGGCCATTGAGCTCTTACTTTTCGAAATAACATACAAGCCACACTGAGCTATTAAATCTCAGGTGCTGGCCGACTTCGTCGCCGAGTGGGCGGAAGCCTAGCTCCTCAAAGACTACAATTCATACTCCAACTGGATCATGTACTTCGGCGGCTCGAAAATGCTAGCCGAACTGGGGGCCGACGTCATCTTGACATCCCCTACTGGGGACACAGTCTGCTATGTGTTGCAAATCATGTATACGAACTCCAATAATGCAGTCGAATATGAGGCGCCTCTAAATGGTGTCCACATGGCCGTCTCCATGGGTATACAACGCCTAGAGGTGTGCGATGACTCAAACCTTGCAATATCTCAGTTAAATGGAGAGTTCGATGCAAAAGATCCAAAAGTGGAGGCATATCAAATTGTCATACTAAAAATATCGGCTCGGTTCGAGGGGCTTGAATTTCATCATGTCGCTCGAGACAGTAACCAGGCAGCCGACATCCTCGCTTGCATGGGCGCTAAGCGCGACCCCGTACCATCTAATACCTTTGTGGAAAGGCTCTTTAAGCCATCAGTGGTATGGCAGGACAAGAGCAGAGACACCAGTACAGACCTGGTCACGCCCCCAGCGGCCGAACACAATACAGATATCATCGGGGGTTCGGGTGCCGAAATAACACCCTCTTCTCATGAGATCCTGGCTGTTATTGGTCCATGGACCAAACCTTTCCTGGCCTACCTTAATAGGTAGGAGCTTCTTGATGATCAAAACGAGGTCCGTCGCATAGTTCAGCGTTCTAAAGCCTACAAAGTTCACGAAGGTGAACTATACAAGAAAAGCACTATTGGGGTTCTCCAATGGTGCATCTCCGAAGAGGAGGGGAAGCAGCTCTTGGCGGAAATACATGCTGGTCTGGGCGGCCATCACGCTGCAGCTCGAGCCCTTGTAAGCAAAGCCTTTCGAACATGTTTCTTCTGGCCAACGGCCCAAGCAGACGCACAAGCCCTTGTCCAACGTAGTGTGGGCTGTCACTTTTCGCTAATCAAAGTCATATGCCTCCCATTTCCTTAAGAACAATCCCCATCACTTGGCCCTTCATGGTCTGGGGGCTCGATATGGTTGGACCCCTTAAAGGGGAAGCCACAAAATGAAATATTTACTGGTTATTGTGGATAAATTCACTAAGTGGATAGAGGCCAAACCAGTAAAAATAGCTGAAGCAGGGCTAGTGATTGAATTTATATTCGGTGTGGTACACCGCTATGGTGTACCGCATAGCATCATCACTAATAATGGCTTCAATTTTATAGCTGATGAGGTGAAAAACTGGTGTGCTAACTTGGGCATTAAAACTCGACTATGTATTCATCTACCACCCTCAAACAAATGGTCAGGTTGAACAGGCCAACAACCTGATAATGAGCGGCATTAAACCCAGACTAGTCCGCTCCTTATGGGAGTCAGATAAGCATTGGGTCGAGGAATTCGATTCCGTGCTCTAGGGGCTGCGGACTACACCTAATCGAACGACCGAATGCACATCTTTCTTCATGGTGTACGGCGCAGAAGCTGTCCTTCCCTGCGACATTATTCATGACTCACCTCGAGTGCACATGTACAAAGAGCGAGAAGCCGAGCTCGATCGGCAGGATGACCTAGACGGCCTTGAAGAGGAGCGCGATATTGCACAAGCCCGTTCTGCATTTTTTCAACAACAGGCCAGGCGATACCAAAACAGATAAGTGCGAGCCAAGACATATAACGTCGACGACCTTGTCTTGCGTTTCCCGGAGAAGAAGAAGGATAAGCTCAAACCAAAATGGGAGGGCCCCTTCATCATAGATGAAGTTCTCACAGGAGGAGCCTATCGCCTTTGTAATGCATCAGATAATCGCCTTGAGTCAAATCCATGGAATGCTGCCCGGCTGCGAAAATTCTATGGATAGTTCGATCACAGTCTTTTTATTTTTAATTTGACTAGGTTCCTCTTTCTCCTCTCCTTATTTTTCCTTTTTATATCCCAGTGTATTGCTACCTCTTGAGCATGCGTTAGTTTTCCCTTGAAGAGGAAAGGGTGATGCAGCAAAGTAGCTTAAGTATTTCCCTCAGTTTTGAGAACCAAGGTATCAATCCAGTAGGAGAAGACACACAAGTCACCTAGTACCTGCACAACCAATCAAGAACCTTGCAACCAACGTGATAAACGGGTTGTCAATCCCTTCACGGTCACTCGCAAAAGTGAGATCTAATAGAGATAGTAAAGTAAATATTTTTGGTATTTTTGTTGTATAGATTGGAAAGTAAAGATTGCAAAATAGTAAACAAGATGCAATGTAAATAAAAGAGATGTAATATAATAGAAAAGAGACCCGAGAGCCATAGGTTTCACTAGTGGCTTCTCAAAAGATAGCATGTATTAGGGTGGGTGAACAAATTTTTGCCGAGCAATTGATAGAAAAGTGCATAATTATGAAGACATCTAAGGTAACGATCATGAACATAGGGATCATGTCCATGTCAAGTAGACCGAAATGATTCTGCATCTACTACTATTACTCTACACATCGACCGCTATCCAGCATGCATCTAGAGTATTAAGTTCATAAGAACAGAGTAACGCATTAAGCAAGATGACATGATGTAGAGGGATAAACTCAAGGAATATGATATAAACCCCATCTTTTTATCCTTGATGGCAACAATACAATATGTGCCTTGCTGCCCCTACTGTCACTGGGAAAGGACACCGCAAGATTGAACCCAAAGCTAAGCACTTCTCCCAATGCAAGAAAGATCAATCTAGTAGGCCAAACTAAACCGATAATTCTAAGAGACTTGCAAAGATATCAAATCATGCATATAAGAATTCAGAGAAGAACCAAATAATATTCATAGATAATCAAGTTCATAAATCCACAATTCATTGGATCTCGGCAAACACACCGCAAAGGAATATTACATCGAATATATCTCCAAGAACATCGAGGAGAACTTTGTATTGAGAATCAAAGAGAGAGAAGAAGCCATCTAGCTAATAACTATGGACCCGAAGGTCTGTGGTAAACTACTCACGCTTCATCGGAGACGCAATGTTGTTGATGTAGAAGCACTCCATGATTGATTCCCCCTCTGGTAGATCACCAGAAAAGGCCCCAAGATGGGATCTCACATGTACAGAAGGTTGTGGCGGTGGAAAAGTGGTTTCGTGACTCCCCCTGATGTTTCTAGGGTATAAGAGTATATATAGGCGAAAAAGTACGTCGGTGGAGCTATGAGGGGCCCACGAGGGTGGGGGCACCCCCTCCTGCCTCGTGGCCTCCTCGTAGAATCCCAGACTTCAACTCCAAGTCTTTTGGATTGCTTTTGGTACTAGAAAGATCCTCGCGAAGGTTTTGTTCTGTTTGGACTCCGTTTGATATTCCTTTTCTGTAAAACTCTAAAATAGGCAAAAAAACAGAAACTGACACTGGGCCTCCGGTTAATAGGTTAGTCCCAAAAATAATATAAAAGAGCATATTAAATCCCATTGAACATCCAAAACAGATAATATAATAGCATGGAACAATCAAAATTTATAGATACGTTGGAGACGTATCAAGCATCCCCAAGCTTAATTCCTGCTCGTCCTCGAGTAGGTAAATGATAAAAACCAAATTTTTGATGTGGAATTCTACCTAGCATATTTCTCATAATTTTCTTTATTGTGACATGAATGTTCAGATCCGAAAGATTCAAGACAAGAGTTTAATATTGACATAAAAATAATAATACTTTAAGCATACTTAACAAAGTAATCATGTCTTCTCAAAATAACATGGCCAAACAAAGTTATCCCTACAAAATCATATAGTCTGGCTATGCTCTATCTTCATCACATAAAGTATTTAATCATGCACAACCCCGGATTTAGCCAAGCAATTGTTTTAGACTTTAGTATTTTCAAACTTTTTCAATCTTCACACAATACATGAGCGTGAGCCATGGACATAGCACTATAGGTGGAATAGAATGGTGGTTGTGGAGAAGACAAAAAGGAGAAGATAGTCTCACATCAACTAGGCATATCAATGGGCTATGAAGATCCCCATCAATAGATATCAATGTGAGTGAGTAGGGATTTCCATGCAACGGATGCACTAGAGCTATAAGTTTATGAAAGCTCAACAAAAGAAACTAAGTGGGTGTGCATCTAACTTGCTTGCTCACGAAGACCTAGGGCAATTTTGAGGAAGCCCATCATTGGAATATACAAGCCAAGTTCTATAACGAAAATTCCCACTAGTATATGAAAGTGACAACATAGGAGACTCTCTATCATGAAGATCATGGTGCTACTTTGAAGCACAAGTGTGGTAAAAGCATAGTAGCATTGTCTCTTCTCTCTTTTTTCTCTCTCTTTTATTTTATTTATTTGGGCCTTTTTTATGGCCTCATTTTTTATTTAGTCCGGAGTCTCATCCTGACTTGTGGGGGAATCATAGTCTCCATCATCCTTTCCTCACTGGGACAATGCTCTAATAATGAAGATCATCACACTTTTATTTACTTACAAATCGATACTTAGAAAAAAATATGACTATATGTGAATGCCTCCGGCGGTGTACCGGGATGTGCAATGATTCAAGAGTGACATGTATGAAAAATTATGAACGGTGGCTTTGCCACAAATACGATGTCAACTACATGATCATGCAAGGCAATATGACAATGATGGAGTGTGTCATAATAAATGAAACGATGGCAAATTGCATGGCAATATATCTCGGAATGGCTATGTAAATTCCATTATAGGTAGGTATGGTGGCTGTTTTGAGGAAGGTATATAGTGAGTGTATGGTACCGATGAATTTTGCGCGACACAAGAGAGGCTAGCAATGATGGAAGGGTGAGAGTGCGTATAATCCATGGACTCAACATTAGTCATCAAGACCTCACATACTTGTTGCAAAAATCTACAAGTAATCAAAACAAAGTTTTACACGCATGCTCCTAGGGGAAGGGTTGGTAGGAGTTAACCATCGCGCGATCCCGACCTCCACACATAAGGAAGGAAATCAATAAATAAATCATGCTCCAACTTCATAACATAACGGTTCACCATACGTGCATGCTACGGGAATCACAAAATTTAAACACAAGTATTCCTCAAATTCACAAGTAATATACTAGCATGTCTCTAATATCACCATCCTCATATCTCAAAACCATCAGCAAGCATCGAACTTCTCATAGTATTCAATGCACTTTATATGAAAGTTTTTATTATACCCGTCTTGGATGCCCGTCATATTAGGACTAATTTTATAACCAAAGAAAATTACCATGCTGTTCTAAAAGACTCTCAAAATAATATAAGTGAAGCATGAGAGATCAATAATTTCTATAGAATAAAACCACCACCGTGCTCTAAAACGATATAAGTGAAGCACTAGAGCAAAATTGTCTATCTTCAAAGATATAAGTGAAGCACATAGAGTATTCTAATAAATTCCAATTCATGCGTGTCTCTCCCAAAAGGTGTGTACAACAAGGGTGATTGTGGTAACCTAAAAAGCAAAGACTCAAATCATACAAGATGCTCCAAGCAAAACACATATCATGTGGTGAATAAAAATATAGCCTCAAGTAAAGTTATCGATAGACTATGACAAAAGAGGAGATGCCTTCTAGGGCATCCCCAAGCTTAGGCTTTTGGTTGTCCTTGAATTATATTGGGGTGCCTTGGGAATCCCCAAGGTTAGGCTCTTGCCACTCCTTATTCCAAAATCCATCAAATCTTTACCCAAAAACTTGAAAGCTTCACAACACAAAACTTCAACAGAAAATCTCATGAGCTCTGTTAGTATAAGAAAATAAACCACAACTTTAAGGTACTGTAATGAACTCATTCTTTATTTATATTGGTGTTAAACCTACTGTATTCCAACTTATCTATGGTTCATACCCCCCGATACTACTCATAGATTCATCAAAATAAGCAAACAACACACGAAAAACAGAATCTGTTAAAAACAGAACAGTCTGTAGCAATCTGTAACTTTTGAATACTTATGTCACTCCAAAAATTCTGAAATAAATTGGTTGACGTGAGGAATTTGTCTGTTAATCTTCTTAAAAAATAATCAACCTAAAAGCACTCTCCAGTAAAAAATGACAGCTAATCTCGTGAGCGCAAAAGTTTCTGTTTTTTACAGCAAGATCTTAAAGACTTCACCCAAGTCTTCCCAAAGGTTCTTCTTGGCACAAACACTAATTAAAACATAAAACCACATCTAACCAGAAGCTTGATGAATTATTTATTACTAAACAGGAGAAAAAAGTAAAGAACAAAAATAAAATTGGGTTGCCTCCCAACAAGCCCTATCGTTTAACGCCCTTTTAGCTAGGCGTTGAGATTTCGATGATGCTCACATAAAAGAAAAGAATTGAAGCACAAAGAGATCATCATATAGCACGTGACAAACACATCTAAGTATAACATACTTCCTATTGTTGGGGAACGTAGTAATTTCAAAATTTTCCTATGCACACGCAAGATCATGGTGATGCATAGCAACGAGAGGGGAGAGTGTGTCCACGTACCCTCGTAGACCGAAAGCGGAAGCGTTATGACAACGCGGTTGATGTAGTTGTACTTCTTCACGATCGAACGATCCTAGTACCGAACATACGGCACCTCCATGATCTGCACACGTTCAGCTCAGTGACGTCCCACGAACTTAGGATCCAAGACAGTGTCGAGGGAGACCTTCGTCAGCACGACGGCGTGATGACGGTGCTGATGAAGCTATCGACACAGGGCTTTGCCTAAGAACTACGACGATATGACCGAGGTGGATTATGGTGGAGGGGGGCACTGCACATGGCTAAGAGATCAATGATCAACTTGTGTGTCTATGGGATGCCCACCTCCGCTGTATATAAAGGAGTGGATCAGGGGGATGGCCGGCCCTCTACTATGGCGCGCCCTGGGGAGTCCTACTCCCACCGAGAGTAGGATTCCCCCCCTTCCAAATAGTATGAGTAGGAGAGAAGGAAGGGGAAGAGAGAAGAGAAGGAAGGAGGGGGCGCCGCCCCTCCCCCTAGTCCAATTTGGACTAGGCCTTGGGGGGCGCGCGGCCTGCCCTAGGCAGCCCCTCTCTCTCTCCCTTAAAGCCCAATAAGGCCCATATACTCCCCGGCGAATTCTCGCAACTCTCCGGTACTCCGATAAATACCCGAACCACTCAGAACCTTTGCGATGTCCGAACATAGACTTCTAATATATCAATATTTACGTCTCAAACATTTCGAGACTCCTCGTTATGTCCCTGATCTCATCCGGGACTCAGAACAACCTTCGGTACAGCAAAACACATAAACTCATAATACCGATCGTCACCGAACGTTAAGCCTGTGGACCCTACGGGTTCAAGAACTATTTAGACATGACCGAGACTCATCTCCAGTCAATAACCAACAGTGGAACCTGGATGCTCATATTGGCTCCCACATATTCTACGAAGATCTTTATCGGTCAAACCGCATAACAACATACGTTGTTCCCTTGGTCATCGGTATGTTACTTGCCCGAGATTAAATCGTCGGTATCTCAATACCTAGTTCAATCTCATTACGGGCAAGTGTCTTTACTCGTTCCGTAATGCATCATCCCGCAACTAACTCATTAGTCACATTACTTGCAAGGCTTATAGTGATGTGCATTACCGAGAGGGCCTAGAGATACCTCTCCGACAATCGGAGTGACAAATCCTAATCTCGATCTATGCCAACTCAACAATTACCATCGGAGAGACCTGTAGAGCACCTTTATAATCACCCAGTTACGTTGTGATGTTTGATAGCACACAAAGTGTTCCTTCGGTATTCGGGAGTTGCATAATCTCATAGTCATAGGAACATGTATAAGTCATGAAGAAAGTAATAGCAATATACTAAATGATCAAGTGCTAAGATAACGAAATGGGTCAAGTCAATCACATCATTCTCTAATGATGTGATCCCGTTAATCAAATGACAACTCGTGTCTATGGCTTGGAAACTTAACCATCTTTGATTCAACGAGCTAGTCAAGTAGAGGCATACTAGTGACACTCTATTTGTCTATGTATTCACACATGTACTAAGTTTCCGGTTAATACAATTCTAGAATGAATAATAAACATTTATCATGAAATAAGGAAATAAATAATAACTTTATTATTGCCTCTAGGGCATATTTCCTTCAGTCTCCCACTTGCACTAGAGTCAATAATCTACTTCATCGCTATGTGATTTAACACCAATAGTTCACATCACCATGTGATTAACACCCATAGTTCACATCGCCATGTGACCAACACTCAAAGTGTTTACTAGAGTCAGTAATCTAGTTCACATCGCCATGTGATTAACACCCAAAGAGTACTAAGGTGTGATCATGTTTTGCTTGTGAGAGAAGTTTAGTCAATGGGTCTACCACATTCAGAGTCGTATGTATTTTGCAAATATTCTATGTCTACAATGCTCTGCATAGAGCTACTTTAGCTAATTGCTCCCACTTTCAATATGTATCCAGATTGAGACAAAGAGTCATTTGGATCGGTGTAAAGACTTGCATCGACGCAACTCTTTACGACGAACTCTTTATCACTCCCGTCACCAAGAAACATTTCCTTAGTCCTCACTAAGGATAATTTTGACCGATGTACAGTGATCTACTCTTAGATCACTATTGTATCCCCTTGCCAAACTCATGTCATGGTACACAATAGGTCTGGTACACAGCACATCATACTCTATAGAACCTATGACCGTGGCATAGGGAATGACTTTCATTCTCTTTCTATCTTCTGGCATGATCGGGCTTTGAGTCTTACTCAACTTTACACCTTGTAATATAGACAAGAACTCCTTCTTTGACTGATCCATTTTGAACTCTTTCAAAAACTGGTCAAGGTATTTACTCATTGAAAAATCTTATCAAGCGACTTGATCTATCTCTATAGATCTTGATGCCAAATATGTAAGTAGCTTCACCGAGGTCTTCGATTGAAAAACTCTTATTCAAGTATCCCTTTATGCTATCCAGAAATTCTATATCATTTCCAATCAACAATATGTCATCCACATATAATATTAGAAATTCTATAGAGCTCCCACTCACTTTCTTGTAAATACAAGCTTCTCCAAAAGTCTGTATAAACTCATATGCTTTGATCACACTACCAAAGCATTTATTCCAACTCCGAGAGGCTTGCACCAGTCCATAAATGGATCGCTGGAGCTTGGACACTTTGTTAGCACCCTTTGGATCGACAAAACCTTCCAGTCGAATCATATACAACTCTTCTTCTAGAAATCCATTCAGGAATGCAGTTTTGACATCCATTTGCCAAATTTCATAATCATAAATTGCAGCAATTGCTAACATGATTCGGATAGACTTAAGCATCGCTACGAGTGAGAAAGTCTCATCATAGTTGTCGGGGATATACCCAGCGGTATGACCCGGCCGAACTTGGCGCTTCACTGATGACCCGCCGGAGGACTCACGACTCACGGGTCTGGCGGCTCACTGGTGTGACGACTCACGAGCCTGAAGACTCATGGGTGACCCAGTGGGTGCTTCAGATGGAGGACAAGGCCCAAGGCCCAGTATGCGGGTTCATATAAAAGTGGGCCGGCTTAAGAGGAAAGGGATGACGAATATTTCCTTTACGAGGAAGCAAGACCCAGACTTGTATTCAACTTGTAAGAGAAGATAGACTAGTCTTAGTCCTACTAGGACTCCACATGTAACCCGCCCCTCTAACTTATATAAGGAGGGGCAGGGCTCCCCAAAGGGGGACAAGGAACAAGAAACAATATCTAGGGCTAGACACAAGGAGGAGAGCCGGCTTACGGCGACTCCCTCATGATCATAATGAGACCTAGCCACAAACAGCATGTAGGGTTATTACCGGATGATGTTTCCCGGGGCCCGAAGCTGTCTAAATCCTCGTCTTGTGTGTTGCGTTTCTCGATTCTGCTCAACCCCTTCAAGCTACCACATAGATGCGTTGGCCTCGCGACTAAGTCCTTACATTAGGACATCTGCCGTGACAATTCCACGATAGTTGGCGCCCACCGTGGGGCTAGCGCATGGTGGTGATGAGTTCTTGAAGGGATTTCTTTAAGGGATCGAGAAAGCTCGTGATGTGTCGGATGAAAAAGAACTGGCGCAGAAGATATCATTGTCGAACGACCAATCGAGCTAGGTTTGAGAATCTACACCATTGTTATGACAGACAGTCGGAACGCCATAAGGCGGCGAGATTTATTCCGATCAGAAGTGCAAGTCGCTGTAACCAAAATTCGCACGGTTTCGATCTCTTGGTCATCGCTAGCTGCCAAAGACATAAGCCGGATACAGCCGCTCGTGTCCGATGCGCTGAGTGGCTGTTGTTTTTTGCTATCTACAAAATTAAGTCTGGAGGTAGCAACCAGGACTACTCGTATTAAGCATCAGATCAGATTCAAGTGCTACCTATTCCTCATTACGTCAAAGCATCAAGTTTGACCAAAAAATAGAGATAGACCACGACACGGACACGGATGGATCACGGGCTCGGACTATTCAGGCGACCTGCCTTGTTCACCCACGGCGCATCCAGTTTTGCAGGTTTACGCCTCCAACTCACGGCGCCGCCGCAAGCCGCCGGTCTCACGGCCTTGCCCTTGTCACGAGTCGCCGGTGTGACTCCTCATCCGCCCAGTTCACCTGCGCCACCTCCATACCTTGTCACGGCGCCGCCTGAATGATCCGCCGTTGCCATGAGGCCGCCCTGGTTGAGTCGCCTCGTCGCTGACTCGCCGCGCCTCTGGCCCGTCAAAGCCGCCCGGCCGCCTCTTAAACTTCAGCTATGCCGAGCAAGCTGTCGCCATGGACCACCTCGTCAAATCGCCAGCGCTTCCTCTACCACGGCTCCTACCTCCAGCTCGCCTGTCGCTATGCCCCGCCGGCAGTCACCCCGTCCTCCTTCTCAAGACACTGGGTCACCGTTGTCGCGTCCGCAGCTACCGCGGTGCCCTCGCGAGTCACCACTTCCGCTTGCAAGTCACTTCCACCACCATGGCCCGCTTGTCTCCGTGTGACCTTCCACGAGCCGGCTATGTAAACCGCTGCGACCTGGTTGGTTCTGTCTGAGCTGCCGCATCTAGCACCCCACTGCTATGGGTTATGGCCGTAATCCGCCAAGGCCTTTACTCTCGTGCGTTTCCCTGTCAGAGAAAAGAAAGATATAAGAGGAGATTGTCTGGGTAAAAAGTCAAGTGGCCAGGTCCTTAGGCTATAAGTGAAAGCTCAAATTGCCAAGACATCAATAGAGTGAACGTCTGATGCTGATTGAGCAAAGCAAGTTCAGAAGGCTACCAGAAACATAAGCCAGTGGCTAGCTAGCTGCCGTATTACCGTCATGCGGAGACCTGGCGGAGGCCTGGCACAGTACTGCAAGTACTATGATACTCATTCATCCAACAAATGCCAGGTGCTATTTTTTCTGGTTATTTTTAGCACATATTGTTTTTGTAAAAAGAACAATTACTTTGTTTGTATATTTTTATATATGCAGGACAATGATTTATCATTTGCTGTTGGACGGGTGTGCGCAAGCCGCCGCCCGTGCGGCTTAATCTACATCAACCCGTCGGAGCCGCGGTTAGCCGCCCTTGCCGCTTTAAGCCACCGGGGTTATATTAAGTCGCCGGTTTGCCTGAGCCACCGGAACTATATTGAGCCGCTGGTCTGCCTGAACCACCTCTGTCGCGATAAACGGATCATCCGTCGTCCAAACAAACCAAGTGATATCCATCCAAGTTTGTTTTATTAGCACATGTTGTTTTGTTTTTGTCAAAGAACAAGTTTATCTTTGCCTTGGTCTGCAATATTGTTTATGCAGGGCAATTATTTATGACAAAAAGTGATATTATACCGCGGAGATGGAGGCACGCCAACATCTTTTGGCACAGGTAGTCGTCGTTACTCAACGGACTCCCGCACCGGCTTACAATGCTGTGGCCATCTCTCGCGACCACGTTAGTTTACAATGTCGTGGACGTCTCTCGCGACCACGCCGGCTTACAATGAGGAGGACAACTTGCCCGTCTGCACCGGCTTACAATGCCATGGCCGGTTCATCTGCCTATGCCGCCTCTAATGTTACGGTCGTCTTTACCGTCCGTCTCTCACGGCCTGGTCTACATCAACACACTGGGTCGCGCTTGTCTGTGTGAGCTGTTCCTTGAGTATGAGCAAGTCACTACTTGGAGGCAGATTATCATATATTATTAGCCGTCGTCTGCACTGGATGCTTCAATGGGGAGGCACACAAGTCGCCGCCACTACAGTTTGGTTAACTTCAAACAGCCAGTTGGAAGGAGCCATTGGCCGAGTTACTGACATGGCTCATACGGGATCATTTATAACCCGCCGCAGTCACCTCAACCTTCTATGGGTTCACATCATGCTATCACCGCCAATGATATGTACCTTCTACTATGGTCAAATATGGAGAATCTCAAGCCAACTCCTTGAGTCGTCTTGAGACTCAGGGGCTACAATACTATGACTGGGCAAAATTAGCCGGTTTCAATAAATTCAAGAACACTGGGTCATTGAAGGGAAAAGTAACCCGGCCCCGGAGATTACTGCTAGATCGATGAAAATTTAAAAGCCATCAGAAGATTTCCGGCTCAAAATAAGGATTTTGGTTTAAAATCCGGTTCAAGAGACATCTTTCTCCCACAAAGCTCTGAAGCTCTCAAATCCGGTTCAAAATCCAGCTCAAGGTAAATTTGTCCCTCACAAATTTTTGAAGCTTTCAAATCCGGTTTAAAGTTCCGGTTCAAAAAGAATTAATCTCTCGCAAGTTCGAGTTCTAAGAAAAATTAAAGGTTGCCAAAAAAGAACTTGCTGCCATGATGCGCGGTTCAAACATAGGTATCCTGCCTTACGGCTTATCTTATTATGGTCACTTGGGGGCTTCCTGCTCATCGAGCATAGCTGTCGGTACCCTCTTGATCGGTGCAATGCTAATATATGGTCACTTGGGGGCTTCCTGTTCAAACATAGGTCATATTCGAACCTAAGAGATCATAGCTGTCGATACCCTTTTGATTGGTAAACTGCCCAACCTACTTGGGGGCTTCTTGATCGTATCCGAATCATAGCTCAACCCCTTTGGGAATCGACGTGGATCGTATTCGAATAAGCGTCGCTAAACAACTCTTAAGGTCATTTGGGGGCTTCCTGTTCAAACATAGGTCGTATTCAAACCAAAGAGAGCATAGCTGTCGATACCCTCTTGATCGGCAATGCCAATGCCACTGGGGGCTATATGATCATATTCGAATCTTAGCTTAACCCCTTTGGAAATGTTTTCTGATCATATTCGAATCAGAAGCCTCAATATTTTTTGAAGTTTCTTTTTGCAAACACAATTTTGGGTTTGACTTGAGACCTTTTTTGGATTATATCTCAAATGTATGTAAGTGTTTAACCCGGCTTGACTTTTGACTATAAGTCACCAGCTTATGACAATAATCATCTATGTGGAAGCATTAGCTTCAAAAGATTGGGTTATCACCCTTCCTACACAGGTCATGTGAACCGGCAGTACAAATTCAATATCATAGTGGTTATATGTGAGATATTATGACCCATCCTGGCTTTGACGCTAAGTCGCCAGGGCATATGTTGTTTAAACTCTTTGCAGGATTTGCAAAAATATGACATATAAATGATTAAGTTCAAGCTCATTACCAAAGTTGATGCTTCAAAATGATTATCCATTCTGGATTTTTCTCAAAGGCTATAAGCCGCCGGTTTATAAAAATTCTGGCTTAAAATGGAGGCGTATTAAATCGCCATCGGCCAAGAGCCGCTAGGTATTTAAACTCTGGATTTACTTGTCAACCGATGAGGTATTCAAATCTTTAATAGCCAAAACTGGCTGGATTTTCATGATGATATTGAATGATTGAGGTTTTCAAAGTCGCTTTAGCGCAACGACTATTATTTTTATCAATGGGCATGATTTATTTTACAATGGAGGAAATTGTCCCAAGTTGCTGCAGGCTTACGACCCGGCACTTGGGGGCTACATTATTCAAATTGAGGTTACATCAAATATGCAAGTCTCATGTCGCTGCAAGTATGCAGCATGACACTTGGGGGCTAATGTAAAGTCATTTTTTGCTCAAACTTATTGAAGATCCGACTCATCACATTTTAAATGAGCCAGCCCTTGGGGGCTACCAATTGCTCCTATCAAAAATTCAAGGTACACAAGCATTAATCAATTATATTGAACGGTCCACTATTGAGTTGGTGGAGTACAAAGCTCTTAACCTTGCGGACGTGGGTTCAAGCCCCATGGTGGAGACTATATTATATGATGTTATTATCAATTATATACAAAGTCTCAGCTGAGTATTATCTTACTAAGCCGGCCCTTGGGGGCTACACATTGCTGTTCAAATTTACATGGTTATATCTACAAAGTTCCTGCTCATTATTGTATAATGACCCGGCCCTTGGGGGCTACACTAGTTGAAGTTTTCATGAGCATAAAGCAATTACAAGTCCTAGGTTGCTGCAAGCATGACAACCCGACACTTGGGGGCTACATGTGTGGAATATTCAGTTTATATGATTGAGATGAATAAACCGGATTTCTTCAAAGTTGCAACATTTATTGGAGCAAGTCTTAAACCATCACTTTGTTCTGCTCAAGACTTGGGGGCTACATGTAATATGGATATAAGGGAGAACAATCTTCAAATTATCAGTTTTGAGAAAATCAGGAGGATCAATTACATAAACTGGTGTCAACAACTATTATGACCCGACATCATCTGTTTAATAATCAGGCAGTTTTTGGTAATGATAAACCGGCAAGTTTTACGTCTTCAAGCCGGCTGAATATCAGATGAGTATTTGAAGACCAAAATTATTTAACCCTGCGCCTTGGAAGCCGACTCAAGTGGATTATTCTTCACAATATTTTTCTGTGAGAAACCAACATCAGCAAATTGAGTATGAAGCTAGCTTAGTTGACCCGGATTTTCTAGATGAAGGAAATGACAATTGGACTTAAGGATAATCAGGTCCTGTCTCAGGAGAATATTTAACCCGGAGCACAAGGAATTAAGGATGATCAGGTGCCGGCATACAAGAATTTTTAACCCGGAACGCAATCTGTCAAAGTTGTTCTTGTGTTTGTTTTACAGGATCAGTTTAACATGGATAAATCTAAATTAAACTGGGGGCTAATGTCGGGGATATACCCCGCAGTATGTCCCGGCCGGATATATGACCCGGCTGGACTTGGCGCTTCACTGATGACCCGCCGGAGGACTGGCGACTCACGGGTCTGGCGGCTCACTGGTGTGACGACTCATGAGCCTGAAGACTCATGGCTGACCCGATGGGTGCTTCAGACAGAGGACAAGGCCCAAGGCCCAATATGCCGGTTCATATAAAATTGGGCCGGCTTAAGAGGAAAGGGATGACGAATATTTCCTTTACGAGGAAGCATGACCCGAACTTGTATTCAACTTGTAAGAGAAGATAGACTAGTCTTAGTCCTACTAGGACTCCACATGTAACCTGCCCATCTAACTTATATAAGGAGGGGCAGGGGTCCCCAAAGGGGGACAAGGAACAAGAAACAATATCTAGGGCTAGACACAAGGAGGAGAGCCGGCTTACGATGACTCCCTCATGATCATAATGAGACCTAGCCACAAACGGCATGTAGGGTTATTACCGGATGATGTTTCCCGGGGCCCGAAGCTGTCTAAATCCTTGTCTTGTGTGTTGCGTTTCTCGATTCCGCTAAACCCCTTCAAGCTACCACATAGATGCGTTGGCCTCGCGACTAAGTCCTTACATTAGGACATCTGCCGTGACAATTCCACGACAATAGTCAACTGCTTGAACTTGTCGAAAACCTTTTGCGACAAGTCGAGCTTTGTAGATAGTAACACTACTATCAGCATCTGTCTTCCTCTTGGAGATCCATTTATTCTTAATGGCTTGCCGATCATCGGGCAAGTCCACCAAAGTCCACACTTTGTTCTCATACATGGATCCCATCTCAGATTTCATGGTCTCAAGCCATTTTGCGGAATCTGGGCTCATCATCGCTTCCTCATAGTTCATAGGTTCACCATGGTCTAGTAACATGACTTCCAGAAAAGGATTACCATACCATTCTGGTGTGGATCTTACTCTAGAAGATCTACGAGGTTCGGTAGCAACTTGATCTGAAGTTTCATGGTCATCATCATTAACTTCCTAACTAATTGGTGTAGGGATCACTCGAACTGATTTCTGTGATGAACTACTTTCCAATAAGGGAGAAGGTACAATTACCTCATCAAGTTCTACTTTCCTCCCACTCACTTCTTTCAAGATAAACTCCTTCTCTAGAAAGGATCCATTTTTAGCAACAAAGATTTTGCCTTCGGATCTGTGATAGAATGTATACCCAACAGTTCACTTTGGGTATCCTATGAAGACGCACTTCTCTGATTTGGGTTCGAGCTTATTAGGTTGAAGCTTTTTCACATAAGCATCGCAGCCCCAAACTTTAAGAAACGACAACTTTGGTTTCTTGCCAAACCATAGTTTATAAGGCGTCGTCTCAACGGATTTTGATGGTGCCCTATTTAAAGTGAATGCAGCTGTCTCTAATGCATAACCCCAATACGATAGTGGTAAATCGGTAAGAGACATATAGATCGCACCATATCCAATAAAGTGCAGTTACGACATTTGGACACACCATTACGCTATGGTGTTCCATGTGGCGTGATCTGTGAAACTATTCCACATTGTTTTAAATGAAGGCCAAACTCGTAACACAAATATTCTTCTCTACGATCAGATCGTAGAAACTTTATTTTCTTGTTACGATGATTCTCCACTTCACTCTAAAATTCTTTGAACTTTTCAAATGTTTCAGACTTGTGTTTCATTAATTAGATATACCCATATCTACTCAAATCATCTGTGAAGGTGAGAAAATAACGATACCCACCACGAGCATCAATACTCATTGGGACCTTATACATTGGTATGTATTATTTCCAATAAGTCACTAGCTCGTTCCATTGTTCCGGAGAACGGAGTTTTTAGTCATCTTGCCCATAAGGCACGATTCGCAAGCATCAAATGATTCATAATCAAGTGATTACAAAAGTCCATCTTTATGGAGTTTCTTCATGCCCTTTACACCGATATGACCCAAACGGCAGTGCCACAAATAAGTTGCACTATCATTATCAATGTTGCATCTTTTGGCATCAATATTATGAATATGTGTATTACTACGATCGAGATCCAACAAACTATTTTCATTGGGTGTATGACCATCGAAGGTTTTATTCATGTAAACATAACAACAATTATTCTTTGACTTTAAATGAATAACTATATTGCAATAAATATGATCAAATCATATTCATGCTCAACGCAAACGCCAAATAACTTTTATTTAGGTTCAACACAAATCCCGAAAGTATAGGGGGTGTGCGATGATGATCATATCAATCTTGGAACCACTTCCAACATACATCATCATTTCACCCTCAACTAGTCTCTATTCATTCTGCAACTCCCGTTTCAAGTTACTAATATTAGCAACTTAACCGGTATCAAATACCCAGGGGTTTCTATGAACACTAGTAAAGTACACATCAATAATCTGTATATCAAATATACCTTTGTTCACTTTGCCATCCTTCTTATCCGCCAAATATTTGGGGCAGTCCCACTTCCAGTGACCATTTCCTTTGCAGTAGAAGCACTCCGTTTCAGGCTTAGGTCCAGCTTTGGGCTTCTTCACGGGAGTGATGTAGGACCTTGAGAATAAGTAAATAAGTCTAGAGGGGGGGTGATTAGACTACTTGACCAATTAAAAACTATGCCTTTTCTCAATTTTAGACTTTGGCAGATTTTAGCTATCTTAGCACAAGTCAAGCAAGCTTCACACAATTCAAGCAAGCATGCAAAGAGTATATGAGCAGCGGAAAGTAAAGCATGCAATTTGCAAGAATGTAAAGGGAAGGGTTTGGAGATTTCAAACGCAATTTGGAGACACGATGTTTTTTGAGCCGTGGCTCCGATAGGTGGTGCTATCGTACATCCACGTTGATGGAGACTCCAACCCACAAAGGGTAATGGTTGCGCGAGTCCACAGAGGGCTCCACCCAAGAAGGGTCCACGAAGAAGCAACCTTGTCTATCCCACCATGGCCGTCGCCCATGAAGGACTTGCCTCACTAGCGGTAGATCTTCACGAAGTAGGTGATCTCCTTGCCCTTACAAACTCCTTGGTTCAACTCCACAATCTTGTCGGAGGATCCCAAGTGACACCTAGCCAATCTAGGAGACAACACTCTCCAAGAAGTAACAAATGGTGTGTTGATGATTAACTCCTTGCTCTTGTGCTTCAAATGATAGTCTCCTCAACACTCAACTCTCTCTCATAGGATTTGGATCTGGTGGAAAGAAGATTTGAGTGGAAAGCAACTTGGGGAAGGCTAGAGATCAAGATTCATATGGTAGGAATGGAATATCTTGGCCTCAACACATGAGTAGGTAGTTCTATCTTAGAAATGGTAAGTTGGAAGTGTAGGTTTGTTCTGATGGCTCTCTCCACGAATGAAGAGGAGGTGGAGGGTATATATAGCCTCCACACAAAATCTAACCGTTATACACAATTTACCAATCTCGGTGGGACCAAATCAACAAACTCGGTCAGACTGATATAGTAAACAATGTGACCATTAGGGTTTTCGGTGGGACCGAAATGCAACTCGGTAGGACCGATATGGTTAGGGTTAGGGCATAACGTAATCTCGGTGAGACCGATTTCACAAACTTGGTGAGACCGATTTTGGTAATAAGCTAACCAAAGAGTTGGTCAGGCAAACTCGGTGGGACCGATTACTCAAACTCGGTGAGACCGATTTGGGTAATAAGTTAACCAGAGAGTTTGCATTGTAATCTAGGTAGTACCGATTTCTCAAACTCGGTGAGGCCGATTTTGATAATGGACATACACAGAGAGATTACCATCCCATCTCGGTGAGACCGAGATCCCTATCGGTGAGACCGATTTGCCTAGGGTTTGTGGTAGTGGCTATGACATCTGAACTCGGTGGCGTCGGATAGATATAATCGGTGGGGCTGAGTTGGACTTTAGGTTTAGGTCATATGTGTGGATGTGGGAAAGTAGTTGAGGGTTTTTGGAGCATATCACTAAGCACTGTGGAGCAAGAAACTCATTAAGCAACACCTCATCCCCTCTTGATAGTATTGGCTTTTCCTATAGACTCAATGTGATCTTGGATCACTAAAATGTAAAATGCAGAGTCTTGATCTTGAAGCGTGAGCCAATCCTTTGTCCTTAGCATCTTGAAGGGGTTCCACATCCTTTAGTCCATGCCACTCCATTGTTGAACTTGTCTGAAATATACTAGATAAAAGTGTTAGTCCAACAAGAGATATGTTGACATTAATTACCAAAACCACCCAGGGAGCACTTGTGCTTTCAATCTCCCCCTTTTTGGTAATTGATGACAACATACATCAAAGCTTTAGATAAAGATATAGAGAATAGTAAGCAAAGCTTTGGAAAGACATGTAACTAGCATTGGCTCCCCCTACATGTATGCAATCATGTGAATATGGAATATAGAAGCATGTGAATGCATGAACATGATAGAGTAGGCAATGTGTTACATGTATCTTGGCCATATGCATCAGAGCGAAGAATGTTACTAGACAATACCTTCATGCTCATAAGTCCTTCTTGCAAACAGTATGTACATCAGCAAGAATTCCTCATACACATGACTGTGATGCATATACTTACCTTGTGGTCTTGAGTTGGCTTAGGATGGAGTGAACCTGCATAAACAAGGTTAGATAACTGTAGGACCTTGAAGTATGTCTAGAGGGGGGGTGATTAGACTACTTGACCAATTAAAAATTTAACCTTTTCCCAATTTTAGTCTTTGGCAGATTTTAGCTATCTTAGCACAAGTCAAGCAATCTTCACACGATTCAAGCAAGCATGCAAAGAGTATATGAGCAGCGGAAATTAAAGCATGCAACTTGCAAGAATCACTACAAAAAAGAGACACATCCGTGACATTTTGGGCCGAACGAATTTTTTTTCTGTCATACATATGACACTTCTATGACGATAATTGTGACAAAACCCGGTATCATCATAGATGTGGTGGGCTCCAACTTCTATGACAAAAAATCATGACAGAAAATGGGCTTTTCGTCCTGGGTGGGCCGGAGATGCAGCTGCATGACATTCTTTGGGCCGTCCATGACGGAAAAAACCGTGGTAGAAGCAAGGGGGAGGAAAATTTCGGGGAGTTGCCGGTTATGGTGGGAGGTCGGGGGCGGAGCGATGCACGTTTCTCTCATACGTACGCGTGTGTGTGCGCGAGGCGTTGGCTCTAACTGAAGCGGAGCGAGGCGTTGGGCTCTAACTGAACCCGAGTGATTGCACTGTAGGCTACGCGTTACTGAACCCGAGCAATCGATCGATGGCTGTTAACTGAACCCGATAGAGTGATTCCTTCGCTACTGCTGCTAAC
>NC_041391.1:598453925-598457586 GCF_002162155.2 Triticum dicoccoides
TGGTGGTGTTGCCTCTGGATGAACAGGAACCCGTGGTGTGGATGGCTGGATGAATAGTAGACGGTGGAGGGGTGGCCGTGGAGGGGTGGTTGAACAGGCCCCGTGGTGTGGAGGGCTGGATGAACAGTAGACGGTGGAGGGGTGCCCATGGAGGGGTGGTTGAACAGTAGCCGGTGGAGTAGAGCACGGTGGAGGCTGGATGAACAAGAGCCCGTGGAGGCTAGAGGAGGTCGACGGTAGCCCGTGGAGGCTGGAGGAGGTCGACGGTGGAGATGAACAGTATCCCGTGGAGTCCCGTTTTGCGGCATGCCACACCCCTCCCCCCCACCGTTTCGACCATAGCTCTCCAACACAAGTCCGATTCGTCCGTTTTGCGGTACGCCACACCCCTCCCGATGAACAAGACCCCCGTTTTGACCGTAGCGCTCCAACACAAGTCCGTTTTGCCTGTTTTGCGGTACGCCACACCCCTCCCGATCAACAGGGCCCCTGTTTCGACCATAGGAGGTCCGTTTCCTCCGTTTTGCGGTATGCCACACCCCTCCTGATCAACAGGACCCCCGTTTCGACTGTAGGAGGTCCGTTTCCTCCGTTCTGCAGTACGCTAGGCCTTGTTTCCATCGCCTGTTCCGTCCAAGCCGGTTGCCTCCCACGCGTTCCGTTGCCTCCCGGTGAACACGACGCATTCCGTTGCCTCCCCATGAACACGACGCATTCCGTTGCCTCCCCATGATCACGACGCATTCCGTTGCCTCCCCATGAACACGAGGCATTCCGTTGCCTCCCTATGAACACGAGCCCTCGGCGTACGTATGCGCGACTAGGCGTTCGAGACCCCGCCCGTATGTACACATACGTGGCCGTATTTTCTTTCTTGCACCCTGACCGCTGTACGTACGTGTACATGCTACGTGCGTGCCTCTACTACGACACGTACGCGCCTCTACTATGACATGTGCGCGCCTCTACATCGACCAGTATATATGTACATACAAGTTCGCGACCAGAATGACAACGCTACGTACGCGTCGACCAGGTGGGTCCCGACTGTCAGACAGTTCCTTGCGTGCGAAAATGTAGCTGGTGGGTCCCAGCAGTCAGAGGGGCGAATCGTTTTTTTTTGCCCGGACGCACTTTCTTTGCGTGGGAAGATGTAGCTGGTGGGTCCCAGCAGTCAGGGGGGCGAATCGTTTTTTTTGCCCGGACGCACTTCCTTGCGTGTGAAGATGTAGCTGCTGGGTCCCAGCAGTCAGGGGGGCGAATCGTTTTTTTGCCCGGACGCACTTCCTTGCGTGCGAAGGTGTAGCTGGTGGGTCCCAGAAGTCAGGGGGGAAACATTTTTTCGCTAAATATGGTGGCCCGTCCGATGGGTGCCTGCTGTCAGGTGGAGGAATAATTATTTTGCGCGTAATAAGGAGGCACTTCCTTGCTGTGGCCGTGGACCCAGCTGTCAGCCTCTCCACGTACAGTCCACGTCCGATGGAAGCCGTTCCTTGACCATGTTGACCACGCCGCGCCGAGAGCACCAGGGTGGTGGACGACGGCGAGGCCTAGGAAGGGGATGACACGGAGCCGGGGAAGACGCGGCAGTGGATGCCCACGCGTAGAGGAGTACGAGGGTTCACTGGTTCGCTGCAGTGTGAGGCTGCCGTTGCCGCAGAATAATAGTGGGTGCGGGTGAGGAGAGGGATGGCTTGGCCAGCGGTGGGAGTAGTAGGGGGCGGTGAGGCCTCCACCGCATCGCAGCCGGCCACGGGAGGTAGGAGCACGAGGCACGACCGGTGCTGGTTTGGGTGGCTGGAGCAAGAAGACCAGAGGTTCAAGAAGCACTACGGCCATTGGATGGACATCGTACGGTCACTAGAGCTAGAATCGTGCATATTGACTAAGTTGACAAAGCCCTCCGTCCCCGTCAACTTAGTAGGCCCACAAGTCAGCCTGCCACTATACTGGGTCCCAGCTAACAGGGGAGTATTCATTTTTTTGTGCGTAATAAGGAGGCACTTCCTTGCGTGCGAAGATATAGTTGGTGGGTCCGAGCTGTCAGCGGCGGTAACATTTTTTTCGCGAAATACTGAGGCCCTTTCAGTGGGTCCCCGATGTCAGGTGGAGGAATCATTATTTTGCGCGTAATAAGGAGGCATTTCCTTGCGTGCGGCTGTGGACCTAGCTGTCGGCCTCTCCACGTACAGTCCACTTCATATGCATGTCGGTCGTTGACCATGTTGACCAGGCCACACCGAGAGCACCAGGGCGGTGGACGACGGCGAGGCCTAGGAAGGGAACGACATGGAGGCAGGGAAAACTAAGCAGTTGTTTCCCACGCAGAGGGGAGTACGACTGAACGAGGGTTTACTGGTTCCTCTGCCGTTTCCGGAGAATAACAATAGGTGTGGGTGAGTAGAGGGATGGCTAGGCCAGCGATGGGAGTACGGTGGGGCGGTGAGGCCTGCGCGGCAGCACAGCCGGCCGCGGGAAGGAGGGAGCAGGCTGTCCCGCCGGCGCTTGTTTGAGCGGCTGGAGCAGGAAGAGCAAAGATTGAAGAAGCACAACGGCCGTTGGATGGCCATCCAACAGTCACTGCTTGTGCGTCAACCTTTTTTTTAGGAAAGCCTCAAATCTGTGGAAAACAACATGCAGCCCATCTGCCGTTATTTCTAATAATTTACAGCCCATTTGTGGAAAACAACATGCAGCCCATCTGCCGTTATTTCTAATAATTTACAGCCCATTTGCTAATTCTTAAGGTTTTGTTTGGAGCCCATATTCTTTCTGTTTGCATATTTCACTGCGGTCCGAACTGTTTTTAATCCCGAAATTTCGACTCACATTCAAACCGAATTTAAAACTAAATGTATATCAATATTAAATCCAACAAATTCTCCACGCATAAAAATTAATGTAATTTAAAATCTCTAAATGAAAAAAAAGATATTTGAAACTAATTGCCGCTTTGATGTGTTTTAAAAATGTACAGCCCATTTCAAATTACTGATGGGCCATTTTCTCGGCCAGGCGAATGAAAGCTCTCCTCATCTTGAAAGATTTGCAGCCCAACATGCCTGACAAAGCGACTTACTTGGCAAATCATAAAAAAACTGGGCTGTGGCCGTAGACGCAGCTGTCAGCCTCTCCACGTACAGTACTCTTCCGATGGAAGTCGTTCCTTGACCACGTTGACCACGCCGCACGGAGAGCACCACGGCGGTGGACGACGGCAAGGCCTAGGAAGGGGACAACACGGAGCCGGGGAAGACGTGGCAGTGGAAGCCCGCGCAGAGAGGAGTACGAGGGTTCACTGGTTCGGCTGCGGTGTAAGGCTGCCGTCGCCGCAGGGCCTGGCCATTGGTGGGAATAGTAGGGGGCGGTGAGTCCTCCACGGCAGCACAGCCGACCACGGGAGGCAGGAGCATGAGGCACTACCGGCGCTGGTTTGGGCGGCTGGAGCAAGAAGACCAGAGGTTGAAGAAGCACTAGGCCCGTTGGATGGACATCGTACGGTCACTGGAGCTAGAATCGTTCATATTGACTAAGTTGACAAAGCCCTTCGTCCCCGTCAACTTAGTAGGCCCACAAGTCAGCCTCCCACCAAGGTGGGTCCCAGCTAGCAGGGGGAGTATTCATTTTTTGTGCGTAATAAGGAGGCACTTCCGGTGGGTCC
>NC_041391.1:598457869-598470853 GCF_002162155.2 Triticum dicoccoides
GGGACGTTTTTTTCGTGAAATACGGTGGCCCGTCAGGTGGGTCCCAGCAGTCAGGGGGCAAACGTTTTTTCGCAAAATATAGTGGCACGTCCAGTGGGTCCCTGCTGTCAGTTGGAGGAATCATTGTTTTCCGCGTAATAAGGAGGCACTTACTTGCTGCGGCCGTGGACCCAGCTGAGACTTTCCACGTATAGTATACTTTCAATGGAAGTCGTTCCTTAACCATGTTGACCTCGCCGCGTTCCATTGCATGCATGCGTCCATGGGCGTGGTGCATCCCCACTGTCAGCCTCTCACGTACAGTCATCTTCCGATGACTCTCGGTTGTTGACCACGTTGACCACACCGTGCCGAGCGCACCCAGACTGGAACGACCCGGAGATGGGGAAGACGGGGCAGTGGAGTTGCAGATGGAGAGGAGTGGGAAACTTCACTGGTTCGTGTGCGCGGCAGCACAACCGCGGTGCTGCCCACAGGAGACACGAGCAAGAACAGAGGTTGAAGAAGGAGCACGGCTGTTGGATTAACATCCAATGGTCCAGCTGCTAGAATCATTTGTTGATTAAGTTGACAAAGCCGTGCGTACACGTCCGCTTAGCAGGCCCACAAGTCAGTCACCAAATCTGACGGGTCCCAGCTGTCAACGGGATGAATAATTTTTTTCGCAAAACAAGGAGGCACTTCCTTCCGTGCGAAGATACAGCCGGTGGGTCCCAGCTGTCAGGTAGAGGAAACATTTTTTCAGCTTAATAAGGAGGAACTTTCCTTGCATGCGACCATGGACCTCATGGGTCCCAGCCGTCAGGCTCTCCACGTACAGTCCTCTTCCGATGACTCTCGTTTGTTGACCACGCCGCACCGAACACAGCGAGGCGGTGGACGACGACGAGGCCCCGAACGGGAACGACTCGGAGATGGGAAAACGCGGCAGTGGAGTCGCAGATTGAGAGGAGGAGAAGGGTTATAACTGGTTCTGTAGCAATTCATATCAAACTCAGGTTCACAGGACACATTTCACTATCAACAACTCAAAAGATTCATATATACACAAGCTCAGCATATATATGCATCCAAATGATTGATAGATCACACGACAATATTCATACATAATTCACAAAAAGATTTAGATATACACATGTTCCGTATGTTTATGCATCCAAATGATTGAGAGCACAACCAATATGATCCATGGACGAACTTTAATTACCTAGGGTATAGACTGGTAAATCATGTTCAATCAGAGGTACTTCTTGCTAGAATTAGTTCTTGTATGAGTAAACTTTCAAGTACATAAGAGGCAGCACGGACAATCTGAACTTTGCTTGTAGGTTTATCCTCAAATAGTGGCCTCGTGCCGACGGAGGTTTGAGCAACTTGGCCACTACTTTCATCCAACTAGTTTACTGGCTCATCTTGGTCCAGTATCTCGCCAAAATTCTACATTGCAGACGAGAAAGGAGGCGGTTAAAATGAACCACCCAAATTTGTTGTGCAGTTCAACTGAAATGGAGCATCCTTGGCGTGCAGACTGATTAAGTCCCAGATGAATATACGTGTCAACCAACTTGTCTGGAATCTTTAGACTCCATGCCATATAGTTCTCTACCATATGTGCCGATAACCAAAAGGCACAAGTTGGGACCAAAGACTGGATTGCGTTTTTCTTGGCTATGCACCAAGCAATATTGTTGGCATTCACTCTCCTAATACTTGGAGTTTGACAATTGGTTGACGCCGGTTGGTACTCGAATGAATATAGGCACTTCTTGTCAACATCGATGCTTGTCTGAGTGAACTTTAGAGTACATAGCAGCAGCATAAGTACCTGTCCATCTGATCATTTTGTGCAGTTCTACTGAAATCACCAGATGTAATGATTTGCCTGCGAGTTCAGGCTCCAAATTACTCCTTTATGAAATCGACAAACAGTAGCACAATACCAAATTACCAAAACATATGACAGGCACAATAATCAGGATAAAGACCAGTACCAACCTGTGTGAGGTAGCATATCAATTACTATTTCCTTTGACTGGAAGCCGAGATAAGCCAAGCGACTGACAACAAAGGAAGAAAGCAAGCGAAGATTAGCGACTGACAGGAAAGGACGGAAGCTGTCGAGGCAATGAAGCACCCAAAGTTTTTGTGAAGTTCCACCAAAATAGAGCATCCCTGTTGGCACATATATTGAGAGAGTGAGATTACTGTAATAGTGGGATTAGTTGATGAAACATACACTAACAAATAGAAGCACCCTCATTATCTTAATGGGTAAAGTTAGCAACATAGTAGTCTTGCTTAAAGAGAGGTATTAGTTTATTTAATCAGTGCCAATTAGCTCAACTCAACACTCAAAGCATTGCCATTTATCATAGGTTGCCAAACTTAAAAGTGCAAAGATAAAGAAGTTTCTCATGACAGTAGCATGATACAAATAGAGATGACAGCAAACTAATATGGATGAAGGCCTTAGGCCCGTACCAACCTGAGAAAAAAAGCTTATTCATGTAGTCCCATAAGGGATGATAAAGCATTCACTGGAATCACACAATAGTATATATTTTTGTGCACTTCAAATGTATGGTTGAAATCACTCTTGTTTACCAGTGCTGAGATTATATCGAAAGATTATCAAGAACTTCCAGCAGAGTTAAAGCACTGGCTGGGATACAGTTCATTGTATTGTCTTGTGTAGTTCCACTAAAATGTATGATTGGCACAACATGATCCCTGTTTGCACAAGTAGGAACAAGGTGAAACCTTCATTAGCTTAGTGAGAAAGGATAGGAAGACATTATCAAATTACTCAAACAGTAACATCAAATTCATGATGGACAATACGCAAAACATTGCCTCATTGAACCAATGGCAATAAATTGACATGCAAAACAATAGCACTATTATGTCATGACACTAATAATATTCCCTCCCTGCTCCACCACATGATTCACCTCCATAGACAAACATTCACACATACATGACTCAGCATAGGGTCCTACTAAAGATTTGTTTAACTCCAACAGGAAAATTAGGCAGTAATAAATTAGTGGTACTTAAGTGCTCCTAATTAATTAAGTGAGACAGCAGAAGTGGAAGGGCTCCCTGGAGGATCGTCTCACATGTAAGGTAGTCGTTGCCGGAGCCCTTGAATAGCCTCGACTGAGGCCTCTGGCTTCAGCAAGATCGCCTTGGCACTCTTTATTCTTCTTCTTCCTCCTCTTCATGCTATGTTCCTCTTTCTCCTCACCAGTTGGTGAAACCAAGTACATGATTGGCCTTCTAATTCAGAATTGGTTTTGTCAGTGAGGGAGTACAAGTGTACTAGTAAAAAACAGCATTAATTTCTCATGGCAGTCGGAAAATAGAGATGAACACATGCATTAAATATCATTCTGACCTAAAGGAAGGTTATGGCGCCATATGGATGATGAGGATTGGAACACAGATCTCCCTTTGTGCAGTTCCACCAAAATGAACCAACTGTTCCATCTGACATTCCAGTTAAATAGCACAAAAGTCACTTCTTTTAAGAAGAGTTTTGTGCAGTGCACCAAAAGGTCACAACAGTAACTAGGTGAATTGGATATCCCTGTTTGCACAAAAAGGCACAGAGGAAACAGTCAGAGTCTCAAACAATTACAGGCAAAAACATTTGGCTAAACTTGTCAAAGTCTCAAACAATTACAAGCAAAAACAGTGGCATGGCTTCATTTTTACCAGGGACATTATATTAAGAACAACTAAGGCCGCGCTCGGTTCACAGGTTTGGTGCAGGATTTTCATAGGAACACAATTCCTACTGTATTCTTTCCCTTCCAACCGTTCGGAACACGGGAAAGGTGAATAGTGTTTCATAGGAAAGATGGTCTGGTAGTACTGATTCCATCGGATTAGAAACATCCACGCGCTGCTCATTTTTTGGGCAGAAGCCCGAGGCAGGCGCTCGCTGCCATGCGTTAGACAGGTTGCTGTGCTGTGTTTGCCAGAATAAAAAAATCAACCTATGTGTGGTACGTGAGGTGAGGACAAGAGTAGTCATTGTGCAGCTGAATAAACAAATAGCATCTCATACTGCCAAGCATGCTAATCTAAAAAAACAAATCTGTACATTTCGTAGTCCATCCGAACACATTCTCTTGAGACTTTCCTCCGGTTCGATGTTCCATAGTTTTATACCTACATTCCTTTCCTATTCCTCTATTTTCATCAAGACCTATGTTTTCTGCCCCTTTATTCCGACCGGAGCCTACATATTTGGTATAAGGGCATGGGACAGTGGGTGCACCAGCAATACAACACCATGTACGTAAACATGGGTATAAAGTGGTGATTCATAGTTTGTTGCCCCGAGAAACAAACATCCAAGAAATATATCTGGGTTGGTCCCATTTTTGTTCACTCTAGAAACCTACTCCTATGTATGGATAGCAAATCTAGTCCTGGTCATACCACTGTGTAAAGCGTTACCCATATATTTCCCTTTTCGACCAAGAGACCGGTTGGATGACCAGTTTGTACTACTTTCATCCCCTTTCCTTCCTGTTTGTACCAAGTCCGATGTACATACTAAATTCCCCCACCCCCACTTTATTTCAATGACAAGTATTTTCGGATGGAGGGAGTACAAGATTCGACTCCATGAAGTAGCTTTACCTCTAACATTAGAAAAAAAATAGGTGACATTGGACCATCCGATCGAGAGGGGCTGAGAGGTAGAAAATGATGCACATGCGGCAACGTAGCGAGCTGGGGAAGTAGAGCTAAGGCGGTTTTGAACGAAGATATACCTGAAGGTTATCGGGATGTGGATAGGTGGGCGATGGGAGGCCGGATCCGCCAACAGGCAACGACGAAGGGATCGGAGGACCTCCGGCACCGGCGCTCAGCAAAAGATAACGGTGCGGCCGGCAGTGGGTCTCCTCCCTCGCTATCGACGACGGCCTAAATGCTGCCCCTCCTCCCCTTCACCGGCGGAGGGGGATACGTCTGGATCTGTAACTAGCGGTGAGGATAGAAAGCCAGTGTTTTTTGAAGGGAGAAAGACAGGGTTACTACCCCTATCTTGTTTAGATCTAGAGAGGATGAGAGTGTGTGAATAGAGCAGCCCTATCAAGCAAGCGCGGAGGCTCCACCCTATATATAAGTAGTGGGGTAGTTTTACTTTTTTCACTCCATCAAAACAATCGTTTAAAATTGTGTACTATACTACATGCCAGGTCGCGTTTTTTTAGTTGTTGGTTGTTTTTTGAGATAGCTACCCGCTTGTTCCAAGTGGTGTTACGGTGTGCCAGGTCGCACTTTGTATCGTTCAAGTCTGGTAGTACTACAAGTCCCTCCATTAAATGAAAAACCACCCCTCGTAAAAATTGTGAACAAGCCCACAACTAAAATTAGCGGAAACATGGGTTGCCCAACATGCATTATTATTTATATTTTCTACTCCCTCCGTTCCTAAATATAAGTCTTTTTTATTAGCCACACCTAAGACAAGAATTTTTTTATTAGCAGTGAACCCCACATGTCATAGACACAAAAATTGTGGCAAGATTCCCTTAGGCAAGCCAAAGTGTGTCTAACAATTTGAGCAACTCAAGTTAGGCAAGTGTGGCAAGTGTGGGAAAAATAATGTGGCAACATAAGACAAACATAGTCACAATCCAAACAGCCCCGTGATTTTTTGTGACATGCATGAAAATTTGGTTAGTTAAATTTATAGTCAAAATTTGGCAAGGTGCATCAAATAACACATGCAAGTATCAAAAGGAAAGTCACGGCATGCATGCATGCGTTGTACTCCCTCCGTTTCCAAATATAAGTCTTTTTAGAGATTGCAACAAGTGACTACTCCCTCCGTTCCTAAATGTAAGTCTTTTTAGGGATTCCACTACAAACTACATACGGATGTATATAGACATATTTTAGTGTGTAGATTCACTCATTTTGTTTCGTATGTCTAGTGAAATCTCTAAAAAGACTTATATTTTGGAATGGAGGGAGTACATACGAAGCAAAATATGTCTACTCCTACATACGAAGTAGCCCATTTGAAATGTGTAAAAAGAGTTTTATCGAATGTAGTGCTTTGATGTGTCGCGTCAACTCGTACAAGCCCGAGAAATTTGATTACTACGACGCCCTCTCCCTTGCAGACTGAGCTCCAGTGCCTTAACTGCACCTGCCTTTGGCTGCATGACAGGTGGGCCAACCACCTGTTGGTCCCACCTGTCATGGACGCAAAGGCAGGAGCAGTAAGTAGAAGCTTTCGCTACACGCTATCCCTCCGCACGAGGTGGACGGACATGCAGCAGTGGATTCGATACTGTAGAAGTAGTAGTAACATCATTGTTCGTCTTCTCGAAGAGGCGAAGAGCCAAGTGCAAACCGAACGTGGCAGTTGTGAATGCTCGCGCGGTGCGGTTCCTTGGAGTACTAGCCAGGCTCTTGCATGAGACAAAATTGCTATTGTTTAACAATTAAACTCCATTATCCATTGGTTGATACTCATTCTACATAGGTCCACGCACTTAGCACCGTTTCCTCCTAGGGTCACCAATGTTTATTTGCTAATTAATAGCATTCCATGCAATGAACTAGCCATTGCAAGTCATTAAAAGCATGCACACCTCTCATCTCTTATTGGTTGATATGTCAAGAAACAAGAAACAAGGTAGAAGTTAATGCACCGCGCCTAAGTGTTTTGGGACTATTTGGTTTTTGTAAGATGACTTACACACCCAGACGGAGGGAGTAGTATAGACCTATAAACCGGAAAGGAGTATTTTCCTTTCTAGAGATTTCAACAAGTGACTAGACACCGGCTAAAAAAAACAAGTGGCTAGACTACACCGTGTGCAGTACCCCCTCCCCTCCGGTTTATAGGGCTCAAATCTCAAATCTGATGAACTAAGGGTTTTGCGATTGGAGGAATGTATCTCGTACTTTACAAAACTACCCTAATTAAACTCATGCATTAATTACGTAGTTCTCTCGTTTTCCTCTCCGCCTTGGTCATGGTGCACAATATTGAGAGAGTGCTTTGATACGTTTTAGTCTCATGACTAAAAGTAGTGGGACTAAAACTTGTTAGCCTCATCCATGCTTGGATCCAAATACTAAAGAGACTAAAATCAAGTTAATGACATTTCAAAGCATCCGGGCCCGCGTGCCATCCACCAAATCACAGCGAGGTGCTACAGTCGAGACTCACCTGTCACCCTGGTGTGGCCGTCATGACCCATCATATCACAAAACCCACACCTTTACCAGCAGTGGTAAGGTGGACTCCAAGTTGGACCGGACGAAGCAACCATCATTTCATTGGAATGCTCGTTCAAGCCCTTTCTTCCCTTTCTTGAAGAAAACCTCACTCCAGGCTACTCACTTCTGCCATTTTTCTTCTCTACCGACGAAGGAAAGGTGGGCGAATCGGTTATGCTGCTATATTTTCATTCCAATAATCTTATTTTTGTGAAGCACCGACCGATTCTCACATCCTATTCTTTTCCCGTTTTCATTGCCATTGTGGTTTCCTTTCGATTGCTTTTTGTTTGTCAGTTCATTGATGGATCCTGGAGCACTAGGCAAAGAGTTGCCGGCGGACAACCCACATGAGACAGCGATCTCCAGGAAGCAAGCACCGACCAACGAGTTGACCATGTTGGCGGGCCAACCCATGGAGACGAAGAACTCCAAGAAACAAGCACTGGCCAAAGTGTTGAGGACGTTGGCGGACGAACTCCTCAAAGAAAGTTGGAAGAACAGCAAGGTCCCCACCGTGCCTACCCCAGGAGCTCTGATTGCCACCTATGTGAGGCTCAAGACAGAGTTTGAGGAGATAGTCGTCGTTGAGAAGCAGTATTCCCCTGGCAAGGTGATGGCCCCCATCGAGGACGAGGAGATGGCCCCCGGAGGGATGAGATCCCCCGGTGAGCTGCACAAGGTAAAAAATAATGGCTTATTACCATAGTTGTGGTTTTTGATTATTTACAATGCGCTTGCTTTTTGATTATTTGCAATGTACTTGCTAATATGTTAGTGTTGTGTAGGTGCCGGTGGTTTTCCTTGATGATTCCGATGTCGTGGCCCGTCCTGTTGGCATCGCCCCGGAGATCGATTCCGACACCGCTATCCATCCTGTGGACATCGCCCTAGAGATCGATTCCGATGTCACGGTCAGTCCTGTGGACATCGCCCCAGAAATCGATTCCCATGTCGCTGTCCGTGCTGTGGTCATTGCCCGAGAGATCGATGACAAGAAATAGTTGGTCGCGCTAATCCTTCAGGGTAGTTTGCATTGCCCTGTGTTTAATTACCAGAACGATGCGTGTTATCAACCCATCTTAGGGCTAGTGCGCTGTCTTGTGTGGGCGGATCTTGCTACTTTTGTTTGATTGTGAATCATGCGATGAATCATGCGAACCCTCTCCGAGTTATGGAAACAGATGCATCCTCACCAGCTTTTGATGTAATATATGGCATGCTTAGATGTAAGTTTGAACTGTTTATCATATCAGCAGGGATTGTTTGATGATTCTTGGTGTTAGTAGGCTAGCTACTGTGCGAGCTATAGTACTTGCAAAACACTCACCGAAGAGAAATGTTGGGGCTGATGAGCTCGTGGTACGCTTATAATTATCCCTCGTTGATCGACTAATAGCCCTATCTCCTAAAATTGTAGGCTTAGCGATCAATCAGACAATAGTCGACATACATTTAGGCCTCATTTGGTTCATAGGGTAGGAAAATCATAGCAGAAGTACAGAGAACATGCAACACAAAATCATAGCAGTGCAGAGACATACTCCCTCTGTTCCAAAATAGATGACCTAGGTGGACTAGTTTGGCCTAGTGGGTTTCAGTGATATGACGTGGTACAGTGCCGTCCATTCTTCGTGTGTGGTAGCAGTATTGCGGGTATAGTAAGTTTTCTTGAAGAAGCGGAATTCAACGAAGTCATGATGGTTCGTTCATCCGAACAACTTACGGTGGGAAAAGGTTGGGCCGGCGATACGACCGGGGTAGACCAGGATAATTTTGTGCATGGCAGGTGGACCAGGATGGTCGACGTCCCACATGTCGGCGAATGAAAGTATTCTTTCCGATATAGAGGAAGAGCAACGAGTATTCATTGTTTATTTTTGATGAAAGCTATTGTTTCCACTGTTACTCCTTGACTTTGTCAATGCCTCTCTCTCCTGCACATAAGCGGGGACTACTTGCTATGCATGCAGCGGGCAGCTGGCATCTTGAGGGGCCAGGGCGGTGAGAGCGGGCTCAGGAAGCGGTCCGGGCTCCAGCATGGCCCACCTCACATTATTACCATATATTTCTTGGAGTCCGTGCGCGGCGGGCGGGCGATCTCTTCTCCCTCCCCCATTTCTCTCTTCTCAGCCGACGCCCGCCGAGCGATTAGATTTTGGCTATCGATGGTTTATTCAATTACGGTCCCACATGTCAGTGAAATTGCAAGACAACGCGTGTCCCCTTTGGTGAGCGGCGTGCGAGCTGTACTGTCAGGGTTGCGACGCGTACGAGTCGTAAGTGTGCCACCTTTTCCTTTAGAACTTGTGAAGCGTAACATTTTCGCACGATCGATCGATAGAAATCCAGAACAAAATGACGAGGGCGGTGCTTTCCCGCTCGTCAGGCGGGCTAGTTCGAGTGATATGACGTGCAACAGTGCCGTCCACTTGCTCCATTTTTATGTAAGCAAGAGTTTACACTCGTACGTGGGAGGAGTGCGAAACACCGCGGATCTGATTTTGATCGAGGGATAACTGTTCCTTGCCAAATAATGGAGGATTGTTAGCGATTATAGCATGATAATTAGGCCATCTCCAGCACTGGCCCACAAATTTACCCCGGTATCTGTCCGAGGACACTGATGGATGCCATCCGATGCTGCCCACATACCTTTCGACAACTATGTGAACTAACCGGACGAAATTCATGCAAACAAAGAAAATTTCAAATTATCCGGATGAAATTCATTACATTTCAAAAACTTTTCCTACAAACTGGACGAAATTCATTACATATTTCGCACAAACCGTACTAAACCTACTGTAAACCTAATCTAAACGATCGTCGGCGCCCGACCACCAAGTCCGGCCATGAACCCGAGAAAGCCGGCCATTACCTTTGCCTCCTCCTCATCCGCCTCGATAACCTCCTCCTCCGGCCAGAGCACAAGGTTATGAAGATTTCCGCCTCCATGTCGCCGTCAAGCGGCTAATCGGCCGCTGATGTTTACACCACCAAGCTTGGTGTCGACTGAGTGGAGTAGCGGTGGCCTTCCCGGGACCAGAGCGGCGGCGACCTACCGTGTACTACTCTTCCTCGCTGCCGGCTGCGCTCGCGCACGCGCACCGGCTTCGTGGTCGTGGCGGCGGAGGGCGGCCCGGGGGGTGTCGGCGATCTCCTTCATTTTCTCCTACGACAGTACGTCGAAGAGAGCTTTGGAGCGCGCCCAGAGTGGAGCCGCCGATGTCCCTCGTCTGCTCCTGCGACAGTACGTCCAAGAGAGCTTCAGAGCGCCACGAGGCCATGGTTGAAGTGGTGCCGACAGAAGGAAGGGACCAGAGGAGAATAAGTGTGGGTCTTTGGCTATGGCTGGGAGCTGGGGCTCAAGTTAATATACCGGGCGAATGGCAATGAGCCGCGGCAGACAGATGGACAACTGGCGCCGGAGTAGGTTTGTCGGGCGTGAATGCAGACGCTACTTCAGTGACTTAACTGCAGATGCGTTTGGGTGACTGACATGTGGGCCCAACGAGCGTCTGGCCCGCATATCAGTGACACACCAATTGCACCTGCAGTTAAGTCGAGTGAATGTGGCATTGACATTCTGGAGAGATGGTGATCGTTTCAGGCGCATGCGGACTGTTTGACTGGTCAACCATAGAAATATGGAGCTATACGCTGAGCCAGCGACCGTATAATCACCATATCTCGTATACAATGATCAAAGTGTGCTATCAAGACAAGTTCGATGACCGCCAATGCATTTTACTCGGTAATAAATGACCAGGATTGAAGGGGAATGCTAATTTGCTTCGTCTTCTGTCCTTGAGCTCTTGACAAACCAATGCACTATACGGTTGTCCGGCCACTCCACCCCAGAGCTCTCACCAAGTGTCATTCATGCCACCGCGCCGCACACTAACCGGTAAGGCAGCAATGGCATCCCGCCGCGCCGAGTTCCTCGCCGCCCACGAACACACACAAAATGGTAGGGAAGCGATGGCATCCCGCCATGCTGAGTTCATCGCCGCTCGCGACCTCACAACTATGTGGGAGGAATTTGAAGATGCCAAGGCCGAATGGGCGGTAGAGCAAGAGGCAGCCAAAGCCGCACAGAGGGAGCGGAAAAGTCAGAAAGCACTCAAGAAAAGAGAGGCCCACCGTCGCAAGAAAGAAAAGGACGCACGCGTTGCTGCGGAGAGGTCGGCGGAGATCCAAGCACGGTGGGGTGTCGCCGACAAAGCCAGGAAGGAGAACGACGGCGTCTGGCCAGCATGTGAGAAGTAGTAGTACTAGGAGTAGTAGTTAGTGTGTGTGTCTGTGTCTGAGTATGAGCATGTACCAGTACTACTAGTTACTACTGTAGTTTTTAGAGCAAATTACCAGTACATTAGCCTAGACTAAGTGGAAAAATTCCTATCCTATGCATCAAATGGCATCTCTTTCTCTATAGGAATTGAGATGCATGTCATCTCACTTCCTATGATTTTCATATTCCTATCCTATGAACGAAAGGAGGCCTCTGTTGGAGTAAATACTGTAGCTAGAAGTACTGCTGGTACAGTAGTTTTCTTCAAGAAGCGGAATTCAACGAAGTCATGATGGTTCCTTCATCTGAGCAACTTCAAAGTGGGAAGTGGGCCTGTGATTTGACGGCTCATTAGTCATTGTTACTGCGGCGCGACGACATGGGTGACTCTCCCTTGGAGTTCTGCGTGATGGCAAGTGGACCAGGATGGTCGACGTCCCACATGTTGGCGAACGGAAGTATTCTTTCCGATATCGACGAGTAAGGAAACCATGTGGTAGTATCACTGTTGATTGGTTCGCAAAAAAAATAGTATCACTGCCGATTTATAATTATTTTTTATTTCTAACGAATGCTAGCGTTTCAACTCTTACGACGAAGGGTGCCAAACATGACACGTGCTGGATGTCCCACACGTCAGCGAAAGGAGTGGGACATGAACAGCGTGGTAGAGCCCAGCGTAAAAAAATAGCGTGGTAGAGCGTCTCCACTTCTTCCACTTCGGGGTCGGAGACCACACGTAGTAGTACTTAGCTGTATGAATGATACAAAGTGCGACCTGGAGAGAAAGACACGTCTAGTTGGAAGATCTCGGGGCATACACGTAAACAAATATAAAAGTTAATATGTGCCTCCAACTAATATAGTAGTAGTACAGTCTTAGACACGTACTCCATAACATCACCGTGCATTGCACGTACAACATTTAGTGGTAGTACGTAGTAAGAGACAAATGCCGCCCAAGATTTTCCTCCTCGACCTACTTTTGGGTGTTTGGTAGAGTGTATGGAGGGTGCATGAGTCCATACTAGTTTAGCACAAATACACTAGAAGCATGCATGAAGAGAGCATTCATGAAGAGGGGTGTTGAGTTGAGCATGCGTGAAGAGGGAACAACTATGCTGAGACGAGAACGCAACCAAACACACCCTGTATGCCATGCATGTTCATACCACACTAGTAGAAAAAGGGCCTACAGTCCCGGTTGGTGAGGGCCTTTAGTCCCGGTTCATGAACCGGGACTAAAGGTTCGGTACTAATGCCCTGACCCTTTAGTCCCGGTTCAATCCAGAACCGGGACAGATGGGCCTCCACGTGGCCTGTCGCTGAGCCCAGGCAGGAGGGCCTTTGGTCCCGGTTGGTGGTACCAACCGGGAGCAATAGGCATCCACGCGTCAGCATTTCTGTGGCTGGGGTTTTTGTTTTTTTTTTGA
>NC_041391.1:598471094-598476756 GCF_002162155.2 Triticum dicoccoides
GGGGGGGTTGGGGGGTTTTGGGGGGTTAATTTAGGTGTTTCATATATTGTGCTATAGCTAGCTAATTAATAGAGAGAAGTGTCCTCTCTTTTGTCCGTGCTTGGTCGACGCTACGTACCATACATACATACGTATAGAGAGGACTAGCTAGACACGCTAGCTAGCTAGTAAGCAAACAGAAGATCGTCATGAACATATATGCATACAGAGAGAAGTGATATCGACCACCTCTCCTTCTCCGAGAGATTGGTCGAACAAACAAGTTCTCGTATTTCTATCCGACACTACCAGCTACATATATACAATAATTATCTTTTAAAAATATATAATCTCCTAAAATACGGACGCGTCGTCCACATAGTATTCTCCGTCTTCAGCGATCACGTGGTCAAGAAAGAATGCCGCCAATTCCTCTTGAATTGCTCGCATGCGATCTGGTGCTAGGAGTTCATCCCGCATCCGAAACATCTAATTTTAAGAAGGGGGTCAATACATATATATATATATATGAATGAATGAAACTCAACAAAAATGATGGTAATAAAATAAAATTGTGAATATTGTTATTTACGCACTTCATATTGTTTGTCGGAGTAGCCCCGCTCACAGGTCGTGTGGCGGATGGACTCGCAAATGTAGTATCCACAAAAATCATTCCCTTGTTCCTGCCACAACCACTTTACAAGAAATAGAGGTCAATCAAACTGATAATTAGCAAGCATGCTAAATGGTATTGATGAAACTAGCGCTTGAATCACTAGGAGATGCCTGGAATATGCTACTATATAGTACTTACTTTCGGGTGCCTAAATTGCAGCTTCTTCGGTAGTCCCGGAGCTTTTTTGGTGAATTTTCTCCAAGCCCTTCCATACAAAGAAAACAATTACTTGATATCAGAAATGAACAAAGTTGCTGATATGGTGGATAATGATCGATTTAACTTACTTCTCGAGCATTTCAGTCATGTACGCATACTCCTTGGGATCTTTTCGCTTGGAGTCTAAGACAGTTACTACTCCCTTCTCAAGCTTAATCTCTAGGAGAATATAGTGGTAGCTGCACACACATGCATAACTCATCAATATTACATTACTATAACCTGGACTAATAAGGAAACCGAATATGCCACAAGACAGTAACACTCACTTGAAGTTGTAAGGAAAGAGTATTATATCTTTGTGTTCATTTATTTCCAACGATCGTAGCAAGTTGGCCTTGGTTTCTTGGGCATGATATTGAACCTCAGTTGCATCTATGAGATACGTGTTAATGAACCCAATATCTCCCACTTGTCTTTTCTTCAATTCGGCGATCTTCAATCTGCATAATATAGTGAGGATAATTATAAATACATGCAAATGAAAGGGCTGAGTTATATAGAGAGACTTAATGACGGAAGTAGTACTATTTACAGACAGTAGGAGGTGACCGTTGCTTTATCGATGGCCAATTGATTGAAAAACTGATAGAACTCCTCAAATGGAATAGGCAACAGTTCAATTCCAAGGAGGTCGTGCTCCTTTTTAACTCTCATATACAAAGTATTCCTCCCCTCAGACTCTTTGCAGGTTTTCATGTACCAATCATGCAATCTTCGCATCATCGTTGATAGAGAACTTTCATCTTTGACGAGAGGCTTCCCGTACTCGTATCTTTGTATCTGCACCTCCAAGATATCATAATGTACATCGTCGGGCAGGTAATTTGCAGGATTGCCATAACCGGGCACCATCCTCGGATCGACGATGTCGCTAGCAGGCACCTTGAGCGGGGGGCACGATTGCTTTGCTTGTTCGCCGAGCTGGGCAATTTGTTTCCCAGCTCGTCGTTCTTTCATCCTTTGATCACTTTTAGTACTTCCCGACCTCTCCGCTTCGGCAAATGCCTTTCCAATAATGCGCTCATAGTGGCCTTTCGGCGGAGACTTGGGTGGTTTTGTCAGGGCAGCCAGAGTGCGCTTCCCTTTCACCGGATCTACCTTCTCCACCAGAGGTGGATGTCTCTTTGCTTTCAACCCTTGAAACCAGTCATCCAGTTCGGTCTGCGCGATCTTCACGTTTTCCTCCTCGCTCCTCTCGTACGGTAACTTCTCTGGAGTCTTCAGAGAAGGACCGAATCTGTATCTCCTCCCGCCTTTGGCTGTACTGCTAGACGCTGGTAGAGTAGACGGAGCGCATGTCTTCTTTCCTTGCTTACGAGGTGGAGGAGAAGGACTGCGACGCGCCGTAGAAGCCGGAGCGGCGGCGGGTCTCTTCCGCCCTTGCTGACGAGGCGGAGAAGGAGGAGGCTGGCTGCTCGGGCGCGCCGGCGCAGGCGGAGAAGGAGGCGGAGTGCCGCCACGCGCCGGAGAAGGAGCGGGCCGAGTGCCCTGATCGTCACTCGCCGGTGGAGGAGGCGGAGTGCCCTGACTCGCCGGAGGAGGAGGAGGAGGCGGAGGCGTCCAGTTCGGAAGGTTGATGAGATCCTTCCGCCATAGGCATGGAGTCTTCAGAGCAAAACCCAGCCGATACTCCCCTTCACCGGTAGGGTGGTCAAGCCGGAGGTCCTCAAATCCCTCCGTTATTTCATCGACCATCACCTTAGCATATCCTTCTGGAATCGGCCGGCAGTGAAAAGTTGAGTCGGTTTTAGTAGGATAAACAGAGCCAACAGCCGCCTTGACCTTCAAATTGCTCCATTGCACCATAAGGTGGCAATTTTCAGCATCCGTGATAGCATCCACGGGATAGCTGGCAGGAGCCGTCAAGGCATGCTTTGGCTGAAGCAGCTCGGTGGAAGCCACGCTGCTTTTCCGCTGAGATGGCGGGGTAGCTTCGGGGGAAGCTTCGGCAGGTCGTTTGCTGCGATCTGCTTCTCGTTCCTCTAGCCCCATTACCCTTTCGTGCAGCGACTGCAGTTGGCTCTGCTCCAGTTTCTTCCTCCTCTCGTGGGTTTTGTAACCCCCTGCGTCCGGAAATCCAGCCTTCCACGAAACGGAGCCTGGCGTGCCTCGTGTCCGTCCAGGGTGCTCAGGATTGCCGAGGGCCATTGTGAGCTCGTCCTTCTCCCTGTCTGGAACGAACGTCCCTTGCTGCGCTGCTTCGATATATTGCTGAAGCTTCTTGACTGGTATGTCCAATTGTTCCTCCATCCAAATGCACTTCCCTGTTATAGGGTCCAAGGATCCGCCGGCCCCAAAGAACCAAGTCCGGCAACGTTCTGGCCAGTTCATTGTCTCTGGTTCCATCCCTTTATCAAGCAGATCATTCTCAGCCTTGGCCCACTTAGGCTGGGCTATGAGGTAGCCACCTGACCCCGTGCGACGGTGAAGCTTCTTCTTCTCAGCATTTCTCTTGTTTGTCGCCGACATTTTTTTACTCTTTTCCGATGTCTTGTGGGCCACAAATGCGGGCCAGTCATCTCTGATCTTCTCATATTTGCCAATGAATTCTGGTGTCTCATTTTTTTCGACATACCTATTGAGGTCTTTCTTCCAATTCCTGAATAGGTCTGCCATCTTCCTTAGAGCAAAAGACTTGATTAATGGCTCTATAACTGGCTTCTCCGGATCATCCTCCGGCGGTAGGGTGAAATTTGACTTCAGCTCAGTCCAAAGATTCTCTTTCTGCATCTCATTGACATAAGACACCTCAGGGTCTTCGTTCTTAGGCTTATAACATTGCTGGATGCTGATCGGGATCTTGTCCCTAACCAGAACCCCACACTGAGCAACAAATGCCTTCTTTGTCCGGTAGGGTTCAATCGGTTGGCCGTCGCGCTCGATTTGTATGATCTCAAACTTTTCATCCGAGATCAACTTTTTCTTCGGGCCTCGTCTCTTTACCGAAGTTGTGCTCGATCCGGAGGGCTAGAAAAAAGAACAAAGACGAGAGTTAATTAATATGTGTACATACCAAAACAATGAATGCATCAATTAGCTAGTCAGCACAGGCTTAACTAATATATATCCCTGGCCGGACTCGATTTGGTGATCACCGGAGCCGTCCTCACGGTCTACTTCTTCACCCTCTCCTTCTTGCACCGGCATTGGGTCATTGGAGCCATATAAATCAATGAGGAGAGGGCCAGCTGCTTCTTCACCCTCTGCTTCCAGACCATCGTTGTCGTTGAGAAACATCGAGGAGAGGGCATCACTTCCTTCTGCGATTATGTCCCTCAACAACGCTTCTTGTGCTTTGTCTCGGGGGGTGTCCATAGTTTCTACAAATATTTACAACATGGCAATTATTATTCAAACATGACAGATATGGATATATTAGTGGCAAACGTAGAACTAGCTAGCTAATCACAATAAGGAATCATATTAGTGGCCTCGACGCTGCTTCTCTAGGGTTTGGGGTGGCCTCGACAACGCTTCAAGGGTTAGGGGGTGGCCTCGAGAACGCTTCAAGCTAGGAGGGGGTAATATCGACCCCCCCCCACGTGTTGAAGCTATCGGGAGGGGGTCCGCGTTGAACAGTACATCTATGTCCCACAAGTGATGTGGGCATTGACGTGGGCATCGACGCCCACAAGGATTTCTTCAATACTTTGACACTATAGGAACCCTCGACCCTGAAACCTTCGACCCTTGACCCCTTAACGACCCTCGACCCTCTACCCTAGTTCCCGACCCTCGACCCCTCGGCGATCCTCGACACCCTCGTTATATCGACAACGACGCAACATACATATACATGGGAAAATAATGTTATCGGGGAGGGGGTATCGGTACCCCCCCCTTGTGTCAAAGTTTCTTCTTTATCCTCTATTCCTTTCTTTCTTCTTCTCCTCTTCTTTTCTTCTTATCCCTCGAGAAAGGAAAATAAGGAAAAGGAAGAAAAGAGGAAGAAGGAAGACGGAAGAAGAAGAAGAAAAAAAAGAAGAAAAAAAAGAGGAGAAGAAGAAAAGAATAGAGGAGAAGAAGAAAAAATAGAAAAAAAATTCTATTTTTTCTTCTTCTCCTCTATTCTTTTCTTCTTCTCCTCTTCTTTTTCTTCTTTTTTCTTCTTCTTATTTATTTCTCCTCTTCTTCCTATCCCCTCTTCTTCTCCTTTCTTCCTCTTCTTTTTTCCTTTTTCCTCTCATTCTTTTTCTTCTTCTTGTATTGCTTGTTTTTTTTAAATAATGTCCAAATAAAAATCTATGAACATAAAACATATATACACAGAGAACATATATACATTTTTATAAAAATGCAAAAAACAATTTTTTTTTAAAAAAAGACATATAAACAGATATACATACATACATTTTTCTTTCATATGAACATACATACATACATTTTCTTTGCATATGACCATACATACATTTTTCTTTGCATATGACCATTCATACATTTTCTTTGCATATGCTTTGCATATAAACATACATACATACATATAAACATAACATACATAAACAAAAAATTCTAAAAATATGCCTAAAAAAATCTAAAAATCTGCCTAAAAAATTATATGAAAAAAAGCATACATCATCCATCCATCCATATAATGAACATATACATCATCCATCCATCCATATAATCAACATATGCATATGAAAAAAAATTATATGAAAAAAATTATATGAAGAGGATCGAGGGGACAGGGAGGAAAGGGGTTCGCCGGAGCCGGACCGAACGGGGAGGAGGGGCGGCGTCGAGGCAGGGGCGGCAGTGGGGGCGGGCGCCGGCGACGACGTC
>NC_041391.1:598477936-598493714 GCF_002162155.2 Triticum dicoccoides
CTTTATTTTTTAATTCTTTTTGCTTTTAGTTTTAGAAAAAATTATAAACTTTCTGTTAGTGCCATTAGTTTTCAAATCTGAAAACTCTTTTTTATTTCCTTTGTTGCTTTATTTATTTTATTTTGTTTCTACTTACAACAAAATACTTATTGTTGCTATTTTTATTTTTTTCAGTTTTTTGTTCTGTTTTCTGCATTATTTATTTTTTGTTGTTTTTTGCTTTATTTTTTAATTCTTTTTGCTTTTAGTTTTAGAAAAATTATAAACTTTCAGTTAGTGCCATTAGTTTTCAAATTTGGAAACTCTTTTTTTGTTTTCTTTGTTGCTTTATTTATAAACCGGTGTGAGCGCCCTTCGGTTGGCGAGGTTTTAAAATTCATAGTTTTCAAATGAACTCTGAAAAAGTTGGCATAGCATGTGCATGTACAAAACGGACAATGGTATCATACTCGTCTGTTACAAAGTTCGCATGTTATCATCATAATAGTTGCGGGAGAAAGTCTTCACTTTTTCTTCGCTTGTGTCGTTTGCTTATTGCGCCGTAACCATGGATAATCTTCATCGTTTATCAGGATGCTTGGGTCAGCCTTGACTTTGAAGGGGGGAATTTCATGAAACTTTTCATACTCTTCAGACATGTCTGTCTTGCCCTCCACTCCCAGGATGTCCCTTTTTCCTGAAAGAACTATGTGGCGCTTTGGCTCATTGTATGATGTATTCGCTTCCTTATCTTTTCTTTTCCTCGGTCTGGTAGACATGTCCTTCACATAGATAACCTGTGCCACATCATTGGCTAGGATGAACGGTACGTCAGTGTACCCAAGATTTTTTAGATCCACTGTGGTCATTCCGTACTATGGGTCTACCTGTACCCCGCCTCCTGACAGATTGACCCACTTCCACTTAAACAAAGGGACCTTAAAATCTACTCCGTAGTCAAGTTCCCATATGTCTGCTATGTAACCATAATATGTGTCATTTCCATTGTCGGTTGCTGCATCAAAGCGGGCACCGCTGTTTTGGTTGGTGCTCTTTTCATCTTGGTCAATCGTGTAAAATGTATTCCCATTTATCTCGTATCCTTTCCAAATCATTACAGTCGAAGATGGTCCCCTGGACAACAAGTACAGCTCATGACAAACAGTGCTGTCACCTCTGAGATGTGTTTCCAACCAACTGCTGAAAGTCCTGATGTGTTCACATGTAATCCAGTCGTCGCACTGCTCCGGGTGTTTGGAGCGCAGACTGTTCTTGTGTTCATCGACATACGGGGTCACCAAGGTAGAGTTCTGTAGAACTGTGTAGTGTTCTTGAGACCAAGAATATCCGTCCCTGCATATTATTGAGTCCCTTCCAAGCGTGCCTTTTCCAGTCAGTCTCCCCTCATACCGCGATTTAGGGAGACCTATCTTCTTAAGGCCAGGAATGAAGTCAACACAAAACCCGATGACATCCTCTGTTTGATGGCCCATGGAGATGCTTCCTTCTGGCCTAGCGCGGTTACGAACATATTGTTGGAAATATGCCCTAGAGGCAATAATAAAAGCATTATTATTATATTTCCTTGTTCATGATAATTGTCTTTATTCATGCTATAATTGTGTTATCCGATAATCGTAATACATGTGTGAATAACAGACACCAACATGTCCCTAGTGAGCCTCTAGTTGACTAGCTCGTTGATCAACAGATAGTCATGGTTTCCTGACTATGGACACTGGATGTCATTGATAACGATATCACATCATTGGGAGAATGATGTGATGGACAAGACCCAATCCTAAACATAACACAAGATCGTATAGTTCGTTTGCTAGAGTTTTCCAATGTCAAAGTATCTTTTCCTTAGACCATGAGATCGTGTAACTCCCGGATACCGTAGGAGTGCTTTGGGTATGCCAAACGTCACAACGTAACTGGGTGACTATAAAGGTAGACTACGGGTATCTCCGAAAGTGTCTGTTGGGTGACATGGATCAAGACTGGGATTTGTCACTCCGTATGACGGAGAGGTATCACTGGGCCCACTCGGTAATGCATCATCATAATGAGCTCAGAGTGACCAAGTGTCTGGTCACGGGATCATGCATTACGGTACGAGTAAAGTGACTTGCCGGTAACGAGATTGAACGAGGTATTGGGATACCGACGATCGAATCTCGGGCAAGTAACATATCGATAGACAAAGGGAATAGCGTACGGGATTGATTGAATCCTCGACATCGTGGTTCATCCGATGAGATCATCGTGGAGCATGTGGGAGCCAACATGGGTATCCAGATCCCGCTGTTGGTTATTGACCAGAGAGTCGTCTCGGTCATGTCTGCTTGTCTCCCGAACCCGTAGGGTCTACACACTTAAGGTTCGGTGACGCTAGGGTTATGAAGATATGTATATGCAGAAACCCGAATGTTGTTCGGAGTCCCGGATGAGATCCCGGACGTCACGAGGAGTTCCGGAATGGTCCGGAGGTAAAGAATTATATATAGGAAGTGCTATTTCAGGCATCGGGACAAGTTTCGGGGTTATCGGTATTGTACCGGGACCACCGGAAGGGTCCCGGGGGTCCACCGGGTGGGGCCACCTGTCCCGGGGGGCCACATGGGCTGTAGGGGGTGCGCCTTGGCCTAGATGAGCCAAGGGCACCAGCCCCTATAGGCCCATGCGCCTAGGGTTTCCACCATGGAAGAGTCCATGTGGTGGAAGGCACCCCTAGGTGCCTTGGGGGGAGGGAAACCTCCCTTTGGCCGCCCCCCCCCTAGTAGATCTCATCTACTAGGGACGGCGCCCCCCCTTGGAACCCCTATATATAGTGGGGGGGAGAGGAGGGATTTCACACCAGCCCCTGGTGCCTCCATCTCCCCCCGTTACGTCTCTCCCTCGTAGTCTCGGCGAAGCCCTGCTGCTGTGACGCCCTGCATCCACCACCACGCCGTCATGCTGCTGGATCTTCATCAACCTCTCCTTCCCCCTTGCTGGATCAAGAAGGAGGAGACGTCTCCCGTCCCGTACGTGTGTTGAACGCGGAGGTGCCGTCCGTTCGGCGCTGGTCATCGGTGATTTGGATCACGTCGAGTACGACTACATCATCACCGTTCTTTTGAACGCTTCCGCTCGCGATCTACAAAGGTATGTAGATGCATCCAATTACTCGTTGCTAGATGAACTCCTAGATGATCTTGGTGAAACGAGTAGGAAAACTTTTGTTTTCTGCAACGTTCCCCAACAGTGGCATCATGAGCTAGGTCTATGCGTAGTTCTTCTTGCGCGAGTAGAACACAATTTGTTATGGGCGTAGATTTGTCAACTTTCTTGCCGTTACTAGTCCTTTCTTGCTTCAGCGGTATTGTGGGATGAAGCGGCCCGGACCAACCTTACACGTACGCTTACGTGAGACCGGTTCCACCGACTAACATGCACTAGTTGCATAAGGTGGCTGGCGGGTGTCTGTCTCTCCTACTTTAGTTGGAGCGGAATCGATGAACAGGGTCCTTATGAAGGGTAAATAGAAGTTGACAAATCACGTTGTGGCTTTAACGTAGGTAAGAAGACGTTCTTGCTAGAACCCTAATTCAGCCACGTAAAACTTGCAACAACAATTAGAGGACGTCTAACTTGTTTTTGCAGCAAGTGGTTTGTGATGTGATATGGCCAAAGTTCTGATGAATGATGAATGATCTATATGTGATGTATGAGATGTTCATGCTATTGTAATAGGAATCACGACTTGCATGTTGATGAGTATGACAACCGGCAGGAGCCATAGGAGTTGTCTTTATTCTTTTATATGACCTGCGTGTCATCAAGAAACGCCATGTAAATTACTTTACTTTATTGCTAAACGCGTTAGCCATAGTAGTAGAAGTAATAGTTGGCGAGCCACTTCATGGAGACACGATGATGGAGATCATGATGATGGAGATCATGGTGTCAAGCCGGTGACAAGATGATCATGGATCCCCAAGATGGAGATCAAAGGAGCTATGTGATATTGGCCATATCTTGTCACGTTTATTATTTGATTGCATGTGATGTTTATCATGTTTTGCATCTTGTTTACTTAGAACGACGGTAGTAAATAAGGTGATCCCTCATACTAATTTCAAGAAGTGTTCCCCCTAACTGTGCACCGTTGCGACAGTTCGCTGTTTCAAAACACCACGTGATGATCGGGTGTTTTATTCAGACGTTCACATACAACGGGTGTAAGACAGATTTACACGTGCAAACACTTAGGTTAACTTGATGAGCCTAGCATGTACAGACATGGCCTCGGAACACAGAAGACCGAAAGGTCGAGCATGAGTCGTATAGAAGATACGATCAACATGAAGATGTTCACCGACGTTGACTAGTCCGTCTCACGTGATGATCGGACACGGTCTAGTTAAACTCGGATCATGTAATACTTAGATGACTGGAGGGATGTCTAATCTAAGTGGGAGTTCATTAATAATTTGATTAGTTGAACTTAATTATCATGAACTTAGTCTAAATATTTTACAATATGTCTTGTAGATTAAATGGCCAACGTAGTCCTCAACTTCAACGCGTTCCTAGAGAAAACCAAGCTGAAAGACGATGGCAGCAACTATACGGACTGGGTCCGGAACCTGAGGATCATCCTCATAGCTGCCAAGAAAGATTATGTCCTACAAGCACCGCTTGGTGACGCACCCGTTCTCCCTACAGAACAATATGTTATGAACGCTTGGCAGGCACGTTCCGATGACTACTCCCTCGTTCAGTGCGGCATGCTTTACAGCCTAGAGCCGGGGCTCCAAAAGCGTTTTGAGAGACATGGAGCATATGAGATGTTCGAAGAGCTGAAAATGGTTTTCCAAGCTCATGCCCGGGTCGAGAGATATGAAGTCTCCGACAAATTCTTCAGCTGTAAGATGGAGGAAAACAGTTCTGTCAGTGAGCACATACTTACTATGTCTGGGTTGCATAACCGCTTGACTCAGCTGGGAGTTAATCTCCCGGATGATGCGGTCATTGACAGAATCCTCCAGTCGCTTCCACCAAGCTACAAGAGCTTTGTAATGAACTTCAATATGCAGGGGATGGAAAAGACCATTCCTGAAGTATTTGCTATGCTGAAATCAGCAGAGGTAGAAGTCAGGAAGGAACATCAAGTGTTGATGGTCAATAAAACCACTAAGTTCAAGAAAGGCAAGGGTAAAAGGAACTTCAAGAAGGACGGCAAGGAGGTTGCCGCGCCCGGCAAGCAAGCTGCCGGGAAGAAGCCAAAGAATGGACCCAAGCCCGAGACTGAGTGCTTTTATTGCAAGGGAAGCGGTCACTGGAAGCGGAACTGCCCTAAGTACTTAGCGGATAAGAAGGCCGGCAAAACAAAAGGTATATGTGATATACATGTAATTGATGTGTACCTTACTAGTGCCCGTAGTAGCTCCTGGGTATTTGATACCGGTGCAGTTGCTCACATTTGTAACTCAAAGCAGGGGCTGCGGAATAAGCGGAAACTGGCAAAGGACGAGGTGACGATGCGCGTCGGGAATGGTTCCAAGGTCAATGTGATCGCCGTCAGCACGCTACCTCTGCATCTCCCTTCGGGATTAGTTTTAAACCTTAATAATTGTTATTTAGTGCCAGCTTTGAGCATGAACATTGTATCGGGATCTCGTTTAATTTGAGATGGCTACTCTTTTAAATCTGAGAATAATGGTTGTTCCATTTTTATGAGAGATATGTTTTATGGTCATGCTCCTATGGTGAATGGTTTATTCTTTATGAATCTCGAACGTGATGCTACACATGTTCATAATGTGAGTACCAAAAGAAGTAAGGTTGATAATGATAGTCCCACATACCTGTGGCACTGCCGCCTTGGTCACATAGGTGTCAAATGCATGAAGAAGCTCCATGCTGATGGACTTTTAGAGTCTCTTGATTATGAATCATTTGACACATGCGAACCATGCCTTATGGGTAAAATGACCAAGACTCCGTTCTCAGGAACAACGGAGCGAGCAACCGACTTATTGAAAATCATACATACTGATGTGTGCGGTCCAATGAGTGTTGAGGCTCGCGGTGGCTATCGTTATGTTCTCACCCTCACTGATGATTTAAGTAGGTATGGGTATATCTACTTAATGAAACACAAGTCTGAAACCTTTGAAAAGTTCAAGGAATTTCAGAGTGAGGTTGAAAATCAACGTGACAGGAAAATCAAGTTTCTACGATCAGATCGTGGAGGAGAATACTTGAGTCACGTGTTTGGCACACACTTAAGAAAATGTGGAATAGTTTCACAACTCACGCCGCCTGGAACACCTCAGCGTAATGGTGTGTCCGAACGTCGTAATCGCACTCTATTAGATATGGTGCGATCTATGATGTCTCTTACCGATTTACCGCTATCTTTTTGGGGCTATGATTTAGAGACTGCCGCATTCACTTTAAATAGGGCTCCGTCGAAATCCGTTGAGACGACACCGTATGAATTATGGTTTGGGAAGAAACCTAAGCTGTCGTTTCTAAAAGTTTGGGGATGCGATGCTTATGTCAAGAAACTTCAACCTGAAAAGCTCGAACCCAAGTCGGAAAAATGCGTCTTCATAGGATACCCAAAAGAAACTATTGGGTACACCTTCTACCTCAGATCCGAAGGCAAGATCTTTGTTGCCAAGAACGGGTCCTTTCTGCAGAAAGAGTTTCTCTCGAAAGAAGTAAGTGGGAGGAAAGTAGAGCTTGATGAAGTATTACCTCTTGAACCGGAAAATGGCGCAACTCAAGAAAATGTTCCTGAGGTGCCTGCACCGACTAGAGAGGAAGTTAATGACAATGATCAAGATACTTCTGATCAAGCCCCTACTGAAATTCGAAGGTCCACAAGGACACGTTCCGCACCAGAGTGGTACGGCAACTTTGTCTTGGAAATCATGCTGTTAGACAATGGTGAACCTTCGAACTATGAAGAAGCGATGGCGGGCCCGGATTCCGACAAATGGCTAGAAGCCATGAAATCCGAGATAGGATCCATGTATGAAAACAAAGTATGGACTTTGACTGACTTACCCGTTGAGCGGCGAGCCATAGAAAATAAATGGATCTTTAAGAGGAAGACAGACGCTGATGGTAATGTGACCATCTATAAAGCTCGGCTTGTCGCTAAGGGTTATCGACAAGTTCAAGGGGTTGACTACGATGAGACTTTCTCACCGGTAGCAAAGCTGAAGTCCGTCCGAATCATGTTAGCAATTGCCGCATTCTATGATTACGAAATATGGCAAATGGACGTCAAAACAGCATTCCTTAATGGTTTCCTTAAGGAAGAATTGTATATGATGCAGCCGGAAGGTTTTGTCGATCCTAAGAATGCTGACAAAGTGTGCAAGCTCCAACGCTCGATTTATGGGCTGGTGCAAGCATCTCGGAGTTGGAACATTCGCTTTGATGAGATGATCAAAGCGTTTGGGTTTACACAGACTTATGGAGAAGCCTGCATTTACAAGAAAGTGAGTCGGAGCTCTGTAGCATTTCTCATATTATATGTAGATGACATACTTTTGATGGGAAATGATATAGAACTCTTGGACAGCATCAAGGCCTACTTGAATAAAAGTTTTTCAATGAAGGACCTTGGAGAAGCTGCTTATATATTAGGCATCAAAATCTATAGAGATAGATCGAGACGCCTCATAGGTCTTTCACAAAGCACATACCTTGATAAGATATTGAAGAAGTTCAATATGGATCAATCCAAGAAGGGGTTCTTGCCTGTGTTACAAGGTATGAAATTGAGCTCAGCTCAATGTCCGACCACGGCAGAAGATATAGAAGAGATGAGCGTCATCCCCTATGCCTCAGCCATAGGTTCTATTATGTATGCCATGCTGTGTACCAGACCAGATGTTAACCTTGCCGTCAGTTTGGTAGGAAGGTACCAAAGTAATCCCGGCAAGGAACACTAGACAGCGGTCAAGAATATCCTGAAGTACCTGAAAAGGACTAAGGAAATGTTTCTCGTTTATGGAGGTGACGAAGAGCTCGTCGTAAAGGGTTACGTCGACGCTAGCTTCGACACAGATCTGGATGACTCTAAGTCACAAACCGGATACGTGTATATTTTGAATGGTGGGGCAGTAAGCTGGTGCAGTTGCAAGCAAAGCGTCGTGGCGGGATCTACATGTGAAGCGGAGTACATGGCAGCCTCGGAGGCAGCGCATGAAGCAATATGGGTGAAGGAGTTCATCACCGACCTAGGAGTCATACCCAATGCGTCGGGGCCGATCAAGCTCTTCTGTGACAACACTGGAGCTATTGCACTTGCCAAGGAGCCCAGGTTTCACAAGAAGACAAGGCACATCAAGCGTCGCTTCAACTCCATTCGTGAAAATGTTCAAGATGGAGACATAGAGATTTGTAAAGTACATACGGACCTGAATATAGCAGATCCATTGACTAAACCTCTCCCTAGAGCAAAACATGATCAACACCAGAATTCCATGGGTGTTCGATTCATCACAATGTGACTAGATTATTGACTCTAGTGCAAGTGGGAGACTGTTGGAAATATGCCCTAGAGGCAATAATAAAAGCATTATTATTATATTTCCTTGTTCATGATAATTGTCTTTATTCATGCTATAATTGTGTTATCCGGAAATCGTAATACATGTGTGAATAACAGACACCAACATGTCCCTAGTGAGCCTCTAGTTGACTAGCTCGTTGATCAACAGATAGTCATGGTTTTCTGACTATGGACACTGGATGTCATTGATAACGAGATCACATCATTGGGAGAATGATGTGATGGACAAGACCCAATCCTAAACATAGCACAAGATCGTATAGTTCGTTTGCTAGAGTTTTCCAATGTCAAAGTATCTTTTCCTTAGACCATGAGATCATGTAACTCCCGGATACCGTAGGAGTGCTTTGGGTATGCCAAACGTCACAACGTAACTGGGTGACTATAAAGGTAGACTACGGGTATCTCCGAAAGTGTCTGTTGGGTGACATGGATCAAGACTGGGATTTGTCACTCTGTATGACGGAGAGGTATCACTGGGCCCACTCGGTAATGCATCATCATAATGAGCTCAGAGTGACCAAGTGTCTGGTCACGGGATCATGCATTACGGTACGAGTAAAGTGACTTGCCGGTAACGAGATTGAACGAGGTATTGGGATACCGACGATCGAATCTCGGGCAAGTAACATATCGATAGACAAAGGGAATAGCGTACGGGATTGATTGAATCCTCGACATCGTGGTTCATCCGATGAGATCATCGTGGAGCATGTGGGAGCCAACATGGGTATCCAGATCCCGCTGTTGGTTATTGACCGGAGAGTCGTCTCGGTCATGTCTGCTTGTCTCCCGAACCCGTAGGGTCTACACACTTAAGGTTCGGTGACGCTAGGGTTATGAAGATATGTATATGCAGAAACCCGAATGTTGTTCGGAGTCCCGGATGAGATCCCGGACGTCACGAGGAGTTCCGGAATGGTCCGGAGGTAAAGAATTATATATACTAAGTGCTATTTCAGGCATCAGGACAAGTTTCGGGGTTATCGGTATTGTACCGGGACCACCGGAAGGGTCCCGGGGGTCCACCGGGTGGGGCCACCTGTCCCGGGGGGCCACATGGGCTGTAGGGGGTGCGCCTTGGCCTAGATGAGCCAAGGGCACCAGCCCCTATAGGCCCATGCGCCTAGGGTTTCCACCATGGAAGAGTCCATGTGGTGGAAGGCACCCCTAGGTGCCTTGGGGGGAGGGAAACCTCCCTTTGGCCGCTGCCCCCCTAGTAGATCTCATCTACTAGGGCCGGCGCCCCCCCTTGGCACCCCTATATATAGTGGGGGGGAGAGGAGGGATTTCACACCAGCCCCTGGTGCCTCCATCTCCCCCCGTTACGTCTCTCCCTCGTAGTCTCGGCGAAGCCCTGCTGCTGTGACGCCCTTCATCCACCACCACGCCGTCGTGCTGCTGGATCTTCATCAACCTCTCCTTCCCCCTTGCTGGATCAAGAAGGAGGAGACATCTCCCGTCCTGTACGTGTGTTGAACGCGGAGGTGCCGTCCGTTCGGCGCTGGTCATCGGTGATTTGGATCACGTCGAGTACGACTACATCATCACCGTTCTTTTGAACGCTTCCGCTCGCGATCTACAAAGGTATGTAGATGCATCCAATGACTCGTTGCTAGATGAACTCCTAGATGATCTTGGTGAAACGAGTAGGAAAATTTTTGTTTTCTGCAACGTTCCCCAACACATATTTCTTTAGGACTCCCATGAACCTCTCAAAGGGGTACATATTGTGTAGAAATACGGGCCCCAGAATGACAATCTCGTCGACTAGATGAACTAGGACGTGCGTCATGATATTAAAGAAGGATGGTGGGAACACCAGCTCGAAACTGACAAGACATTGCGCCACATCACTCCTTAGCGTTGGTAGGATTTCTGGATCGATCACCTTCTGAGATATTGCATTGAGGAATGCACATAGCTTCACAATGGCTAGTCGGACGTTTTCCGATAGAAGCCCCCTCAATGCAACCAGAAGCAGTTGCGTCATAATCACGTGGCAGTCATGAGACTTTAGGTTCTGGAACTTTTTCTCTAGCATATTTATTATTCCCTTTATATTCGACGAGAAGCCAGTCGGGACCTTCATACTGAGCAGGCATTGAAAGAATATTTCTTTCTCTTCTTTCGTAAGAGCGTAGCTGGCAGGACCTTCATACTGCTTCGGAGGCATGCCCTCTTCTTCGTGCAAGCGTTGCAGGTCCTCTCGTGCCTCAGGTGTATCTTTTGTCTTCCCATACACGCCCAAGAAGCCTAGCAGGTTCACGCAAAGGTTCTTCGTCACGTGCATCACATCGATCGAAGAGCGGACCTCTAGGTCTTTCCAGTAGGGTAGGTCCCAAAATATAGATTTCTTCTTCCACATGGGTGCGTGATTCTCAGCGTCATTCGGAACAGCTAGTCCGCCGGGACCCTTTCCAAAGATTACGTGTAAATCATTGACCATAGCAAGTACGTGATCACCGGTACGCATGGCGGGCTTCTTCTGGTGATCTGCCTCGCCTTTGAAATGCTTGCCTTTCTTTCGACATTGATGGTTGGTCGGAAGAAATCGACGATGGCCCAGGTACACATTCTTCCTGCAGCTTGCCAGGTATATACTATCGGTGTCAAGTAAACAGTGCGTGCATGCGTGGTATCCCTTGTTTGTCTGTCCTGAAAGGTTACTGAGAGCGGGCCAATCGTTGATGGTCACAAACAGCAACGCCTTTAGGTTAAATTCCTCCTGTTTGTGCTCATCCCACGTACGTACACCGTTTCCATTCCACAGCTGTAAAAGTTCTTCAACTAATGGCCTTAGGTACACATCAATGTCGTTGCCGGGTTGCTTAGGGCCTTGGATGAGAACTGGCATCATAATGAACTTCCGCTTCATGCACATCCAAGGAGGAAGTATATACATACATAGAGTCACGGGCCAGGTGCTGTGATTGCTGCTCTGCTCCCCGAAAGGATTAATGCCATCCGCGCTTAAAGCAAACCATACGTTCCTTGGGTCCTTTGCAAACTCATCCCAGTACTTTCTCTCAATTTTTCTCCACTGCGACCCGTCAGCGGGTGCTCTCAACTTCCCGTCTTTCTTACGGTCCTCACTGTGCCATCGCATCAACTTGGCATGCTCTCCGTTTCTGAACAGACGTTTCAACTGTGGTATTATAGGAGCATACCACATCACCTTCCCAGGACCCCTCTTCCTGGGAGGCTCGCCGTCAACATCACCAGGGTCATCTCGTCTGATCTTATACCGCAATGCACCGCATACCGGGCATGCGTTCAGATCCTTGTAGGCACCGTGGTAGAGGATGCATTCATTAGGGCATGCATGTATCTTCTCAACCTCCAATCCTAGAGGGCATACGACCTTCTTTGCTGCGTATGTACTGTCGGGCAATTCGTTATCCTTTGGAAGCTTCTTCTTCATTATTTTTAGTAGCTTCTCAAATCCTTTATCAGGCACAACATTCTCTGCCTTCCACTGCAGCAATTCGAGTATGGTACCGAGCTTTGTGTTGCCATCTTCGCAATTGGGGTACAACCCCTTTTTGTGATCCTCTAACATGCGATCGAACTTCAGCTTCTCCTTTTGACTTTCGCATTGTGTCCTTGCATCGACAATGACCCGGCGGAGATCATCATCATCGGGCACATCATCTGGTTCCTCTTGATCTTCAGCAGCTTCGCCCGTTGCAGCACCATCGTGCACATCGTCTGGTGCATCTTGATGTTCAGTAGCATCACCGTATTCAGGGGGCACATAGTTGTCATCGTACTCTTCTTCCTCGCCGTCTTCCATCATAACCCCTATTTCTCCGTGCCTCGTCCAAACATTATAGTGTGGCATGAAACCCTTGTAAAGCAGGTGGGTGTGAAGGATTTTCCGGTCAGAGTAAGACTTCGTATTCCCACATATAGGGCATGGACAACACATAAAACCATTCTGCTTGTTTTCCTCAGCCACTTCGAGAAAATCATGCACGCCCTTAATGTACTCGGAGGTGTGTCTGTCACCGTACATCCATTGTCGGTTCATCTGCGTGCATTATATATAATTAAGTGTGTCAAAAATCATTACAGAACATCATGAATAGATAATTAAGTGACCAAATTAATAGAAGTTCATCATCACATAAAAACCAAAGTAGATACATAGTTCTCATCTAACAACATAAAGCTCTGCAGAGCATCTAAATTAATTACACCATACATTGAAACTATGTAAAACATTTCAATGCGAAAACAAATGCGATCATAATCGCAACCAAGGTAACAACTGATCCAACGGCATAATGATACCAAGCCTCGGTATGAATGGCATATTTTCTAATCTTTCTCATCTTCAAGAGCATTGCATCCATCTTGATCTTGTGATCATCGACGACATCCGCAACATGCAACTCCAATATCATCTTCTCCTCCTTAAGTTTTTTTATTTTTTCCTTCAAGAAATTGTTTTCTTCTTCAACTAAATTTAACCTCTCGACAATAAGGTCGGTTGGAATTTCCGGTTCAACAACCTCCTAGATAAATAAAATCTATGTCACGTTGGTCGGCATAATTTTCATAAACAATAAATGAACCAATAGTTATGAAAAGATAATATATACCACATCCAAATCATAGACAGGACGAGGGCCGACGGGGGAGGATACCAAAACCATCAGAGCACTATATAAGATGCAATAATAAAAGTAAGAAAATAATACAAGTATCTATCTAAACAAACAAGTAATAATATTTTTCCTTTCAGAAAGAAGATAAGAACAGGAGGCTCACCACGGTGGTGCTGGCGATGAGATCGGTGCGGGTGATCGACGGCGCTGAAGACGGGGACGGGGCGTGACGGACCGCTAAACCTAGATAAATATTAAGGAAAATGGAGCTTGGCGGTCGAGCTTGGAGAGGAGAAACCTTAAGTAGTGTGGCTCGGGCATTCCATCGAACACTTTGTGTGCATAGGAGGTGAGCTAGAGCACCACCAAGCCCTCTCCCCCTCGGCCAGAAAAAACAGAGCAATGTGCTCTGCTCTTGCGCGAGGGGCTATATATAGGCAGCACCATTGGTCCCGGTTGGTGGCATGAACCGGGACAAAAGGTAACCCTTTTGGTCCCGGTTCATGCCACCAACCGGGACCAATAGTGGTGGGCCAGGAGCCAGGACCATTGGTCCCGGTTCATCCCACCAACCGGGACCAAAAGGTCCGGACGAACCGGGACCAATGGCCCACGTGGCCCGGCCGGCCCCCTGGGCTCACGAACCGGGGCAAATAGCTCCATTGGTCCCGGTTCTGGATTGAACCGGGACTAATGGGCTAAACTGGCCTGGACGAAAGCCCTATTTTCTACTAGTGCCATTTGTGCCTTTCTAGTCCACTTACTGCGCTACATTACTCAGGTTCGTACGTCCACTCTTGGGTACATGTCCATCTCGTAGTTCCAGTGCCACGTGTTCTTCATATAGATGGAACGATCGTTGCATAACACGTGCGCCTTGATGCTAGATGTCTCGCGTGTTGGCAAAAGGATGAACAAAGCTCACGTAAAAAAATAGAGTGGAAGAACATAGATTCCGAACGATCGAGAAGGAGCAAGGAACCTCGCGGTGGAGCGTCTACACTCATAATATTTAATATTATTCAGTGATATAAAATTAACCTATCATCTCCACAGTGGACTGGAAGAGTACGAAACACGGCAGCCCAGTGTAGTTACATCATACTAGTACATGGCTAACCCACGCTATCACCATATTTCTTGGCTTCTATGCGACACCATGTTTGATACTCTAACTTAGCCAGAGGTTAGACTAACTCATGACTAACCCTGAACTAACTGTAGCCAAAGAGGTGTTTGGGTGACAGGGTTAGATTGACAATAAATGCACTTCATGGAGAGAGAAAAGTGATTTTTCAGTGGTCCCAATGAGAACTATCTCCAGTTAGCACCTCTTGGGTGGGATAGTTTTTTTTGGTTGGTTCGGTGCAACTTGCTCCAATTTAAATCCTCATGCTTGGATACTTTAGGGATATTTGAGCCCCAACTAGCTCAAACTAACTCTAACCCATGGATCCAAATAGGGCCTATGGCCAGTCTCGACACGGAGAAGTCGCGTGCACCAGGAAGCGACGCTCTCTCGGCCGTCGCGTCACTTCAAAGCCGGCGCCAGTGAGAGGTCGCCTCCGCTCTGGCCGGGCATTAATGCGGCACTGACGCTCCAGGCGACGCTGACCGTTTCACGCAGGAAGCGCGCGCTGGCAAGGGAGTATAGGTTTTGAACCGTTTCAGGTGTAGTAGTAATGGTAGTTTGCAAGACTACTCAATTATTGCACTGAGTTACCTAAGAAATTATGGTAAAAAATGTTACTCCACAGCCCGCTTCCCTTCTCCTTCCTGCTCGTGATTTACGTGGCCATGTTAACATGGTTGTGTCAAAAAAATGTCACTTCCTGCTCGTGATTTGCGTTATATAATTACAAGCAAGATTCTCGTGCATTGCACGGAACATCAATATGCATTCTTTTTACAAAACACCTGTTGTGATTGACCCATGCAGGAGTAATCCCATGTGTAAAAACTAATGATATCTCGAGAATTTTATCGGAAAATTGGTATCTCGAGAATGTCATCAAAAAAATGAAAGATGAGAGATAAGGCGAGGAGGAGTGGAGCGTGGTGGTGACTGGTGGTCGGAATGGGCGGAGGCATGGGGATGGACGGCGCGGGCAGGCGGTAGCGGCCACCATGCATGCTAGATTGTTCCAGAGACTTATTCCTTTTTTAATTGCTGAGCAATGAGGTTGTGGGAGACAATGATGTGGAGAGAGGTGCGGGTATCTTTTGTAAAATTATCATAGTTTGCTTCCTATCCGTTAGATATAGATCATACGGTATGTATTACAAGATGGCAGGCACACCATCATCGCCAACTCATTTTTTATAAGGGAATACAGATGATAAGTTCGCTGACTACTAAAGTAAAGTGGAATCTGTCCATGTTATGCAAGTAAATAAATGTGATTGTTTATCATATGGGTAAGGTTGGATGAAGGGTTGTAGGAACAAATGCTCCGCCTAGAGCATGTGTGTGTGAGATGGAGTCTTAGTGTGTGTGGTGTGTGTGTGTGAGAGAGAGAGAGAGAGAGTGAGAGAGAGAGAGGAGAGAGAGAGGAGAGAGAGAGATGGAGTCTTAGTTTGTGTGCGTGTGTGTGAGAGAGAG
>NC_041391.1:598493956-598584594 GCF_002162155.2 Triticum dicoccoides
TGTGTGTGTGTGTGTCCCGGGGTCCTCTGTGGCGGATGTAATTTAAGTGTGCATGGCTTCATCATAGAGAGGTGATGTGTATGGCAGAGGCCACCAACAATGGGGTGCGAGAGAGAAAATTCCCGTAGGAGGGAAGAGAAGGTGCGTGCGCGTGAGAGTAGTCAACATCGAGAGAACGTGTTTGTTCGATAGACACCACGGAAGACTACTATTATATCGATGGTGCATGTAGGCCGGAATTAAACAAAGGGATGGTCTTATTGGTTTCGGGGATATAGGGGAAGAGTGAGAGGCGTGCGAGGCGGGGGGGGGGTAGCTAGAAGGAGATTGTTAAGTGTGAGTGTGTGTTTTGCCCATCTAGGCGGAAGTTATGTGCACAAAAGAGGAGAACGATTCAATGTGGCGTTAGGATTGAGGGTAATTAACTACGTATGGACACATAGAGACCTTGAACGTGCATGTGTGAGAGGTATACATGTATACGTGGGATGTGTGTGTGTGTGTGTGTGCGCATGATCGAGATAAAAGAAAGAAGACATAAGTCCTAAGATCAACGACATGGGAGAGACGGATCGGTATGACAATATGCATGCATGTGAGAATGCAGGGAAGAAGGCCCGACAATTGAGCATGTGTTTTTGTCTTTAAGAGATAGTGGCGTGGGCTGGAGCATGCATCTATGGCGAGCAAGGGGGGTGAGGAGCAACGATTGTGAAAAAGAGATCAACCTATAAATGCATATGTATGGATAGACATATATAGTGTGGGTGATAGGAAGCAAGACTCCGTGCGAGAAAGAAATGTTGACGGAGAAACTACAGATAAATACAGAGATGGAGATGCTAGCTAGAGAGACATCCATTAGTTTGGGTGTCGGAGATGACCGTCGGGTGGTTCAAAGGGTGAAGTTATATATGTGTGTGAGAGGGCACTTGACTGCATGCATGTAGAGAGAAACACATGTAGTGTGCGTGATAGGGATCAAGAGTGAGGGCGAGAAATAAGGTTGATGGAGAAACAGATAAATAGAAAGATAAAGATGCTAGCTAGTGTGCGCTAGAGATAGGAGTCGAGTGGATCAGAAGGCTGGGTTATGTGTGTGGGTGTGAGAGAGATAGAGAGAGGGTGCATGTGAGTCACATACAAACAAATATCATAGAGAAATGAGATCCAGAGAGACAGAGTCTTGTGCTGCGAGAGAGAAAGATATTTCACAACGAGAGTGATAGCTAGAGAGACATATGAGGGAACACAAGATATCTCTAGGGAGAGAGGGTGTGTTTGAGCGACATACAAGAGAACAATGGAGAAATATGAGACCCTGGGAGACAGAGTTTGTGTTTGTGTGTGAGAAAGAGATATTGAAGAGGAAGAGTCGTAGGTTCTCATATCTAAGGAGCGAAAGACATCTCTGTATGCGGGGTGTGCGAGTGGCACACATGGGATTACTTGAGAGAAATGAGACCCCGGGAGACAAAGTTTTGTGTTTGTGTGAGAGAAAGAGATCCCACATGGAGAATCATAGCTAGAGACACATAGCAGGGAGCGAGATATACTTAGAGAGAGATAGAGTGATGAAGGTCGATGGAGAGAGTACCGTCAGTGTGTTACGAAGATAAAAGATCATTGCCGACATATAGGTAGCACGAGAGATGCCTGAGAGACGATGAACGCGTATAGGTCCAGAGAGATAGTCCTATATAAGCATGAGTGATAGCTATATGAGACGAATATCTAGATTAAAGGGGATTCAAATATTTAAACTGGAGATCACAACATCGATAATATCATAACGCAAATTGGTGTATCAAACATGCATATTCATTTGAATATGGGCACACGTGTAATGTTATATAGTTTATCAATATTGGTGATCCATAGATTCTTCAATTACAAACAATGCATGGTTTATATGCAATTAGTGTCTAAACGGGATTACACTATATATTGCGTGTGTGAAACACATTATACATGTTTGAGAAGTTAAAAAAAAACCCGCATGAAACACACATTAATTGGAGACAGTTAGCGAGGAATGCATACATTGGATTTCAACAGAAAGTGGTTTCAAATATTTGAAAATCCAAATTGATGGATGCAACCTTATGAATCTGAGATCATGCCATTTGTAAACCATATTTATGTATAAATGGTGTTGTGCTTTTGAAAGTATATATGTAAAAAATGATGTATATAGAATGTAATTCCAATTGAAAATGGATCCCGCCCGAAAAAAAATAGTAGAATACAAACGGGATTCGAATTGAGTTGGCATGGTAAACGTGCACTGTGCAAACTTTGAACGAAGAGGGGAAAGTCGCAGTAACCGCCCGAAACCAAAATCTGCGAGATGGAAATCACTACTGCCTATCCCTGCCGCGCAAAGCCTATCTACTGGATTTCTATAGGTTTCGATAGGGGTAGGTTTGTAATTTCACCCAAACGTGACGTAACCGCCTCTCACCCTGATTCATACACAGTGGGCGCCAAAACACAGTGTGCCCTCGGCCGAAATCGACTCCCTCGCTGATTCATATACATACACGGTGGGCACCAAAAACAAACTCTCGTCAGCAAATATTCGGTGTATGCGAGATTACCGTCCTATCCCCAACCGACTAATGTTGTTGTGATGTACGTAGCAGAAATTTGAAATGGGGGCTAAGTTTGTAAATTTCCTCGCATTTGAGACAAGCGCGCCCTGACTACATGGTTCCCCTTCCTCTCTACCTCCCTTTTCCCCATTCGTACTCCATGGGCGCCAAAACACCCTCTCCACCCTACCCTCCTCCGTCCGCCGCCGTCCGCCACCCCATCCATCGCCGTCCTCCTCCACCATGCCGGAGCTGATACCCCGAAGTTGCCGTCCATTACAAGAGATCGACCTCTCTCATCCACATCTTCGGACCGGGATCCTTGCATCCCGTCCTCTCGCTTCATCCCTGCCGTCGTCGCTCCTACGACCGTCTCGTCCACCGCGCCCTACCGCCACCGTCTACCCTCCTAGATCTGCTTCCACGCTGCCGACAGCCATTGCTACCACAGCACCGTCAAATTCTCACCAGATGCGTACACGGCGCCGCACCAGAGGCGGAACTCTTTCATATCTGCTCAACTTATTTATCACAGCAAGAAAATAGACCGCCAATGCTTTACTCTCATTTCTTGTCTTGGTTGCGAAGTTACCTTTGTCCGGTTTGCACCTCCAGATCCGCCATAGCACGCTCAACACTATACTCCCAATGCTTATGGTTTTCCCCTTTTATATTCCACACTAGTTAAATCACAGTAGACTAAATTTCAAAATTGGGTCAGTCAATTTTTCAGAGCTCGTCGGAGTTCGCTGGTGCGATCCAAGGGCTCGGGTGGTTGTGGGGCCTCGCCGAACAAAGAAAACTTAACGCCGGTGGGGGGTGGGGGTGGCGGAGGAACACATGGGGTGGGGGCTGGTGGTCCAGCCGGTGGCCCGTGCGGTGTTCTGTATGGGAAGAATCACAGACGAGGAAGAAGAAGGGTTAGGACACGTAGGATCTTCATCCAACCGCCTGAAATGGTCGAGAGACAGCTGGGAGTTGCATTCTTAATGCGCTTTGGTTCATGATGTGTGGGCACTGCGCAACCAACATTTTATTATCCAAAATCTGCTTGCTCTTCTTTACCATGTTCGATAGTGCTGTCCTGTACGCGATCGATAGGCTTTCAATTACTAGCGGCAATACAACACCGTATTTTCAAGCTACTTCCACTTTCCCGATTTATATATCATGGTTATGGTGTACCCCTGTTATGTACACTATGATCTGCCTAGTTGTTGTGTGCTCTTGTTATCATGGTTTGGCAATAAACTATCCATACAATATATTATGAACCTATCATCTGCCAGCTATCCTTACTTCTGGAGCCTATTTTTTTGTGTACTTGTGCCAGATTATATAAATGCATGCACAATATTACAGCACACATGAGCTCTCTCATCAGAATCCAGTGATAGCACATAAGTGTTTACAGGGGCGCCCCTATATTAGAATATCATCTGCGTTACAAAGATAATCTCACAACTATTTATGTTTTCATGGTTCTCAGATATTATATGCAATTACAGTGAATATCAGAATCCGTGCATCAGAAGAATATTGTGGAACACTGCAATGACTTACAAAATTGGCACCAAGGCATTGAGTTCCATTTTGGAAGCAATGAAACTCGTACGCTCCCCACCTGTTGATTCTTGTTCAGAATATCATTCTAATGACTATTCTAACCTCGAGGAGTCAAAGGCAGATGGCCTGTAATGTTCACCCATCAAGGTGCCTATTCTAATTTCGCAAGGTTTTATTGATTGCGCGTATCTTGCATATATTGTCTTGCATTTCTTCTACTTTGTTGCACCACCATCTGCTTAGTTTACTCATCATATAACTCGAGATGCTATGCCCATCCATTATCAATACATATTCCATCTATCATCATACCATGTTTTTCCACTCAAATGTTATTCTTGTGCCTCAGACATCAAAAAGGAAGAGGGTGATTGCCGAACCTGAAGGAGCACCAGCAAAGTCCTTGAAAAACGTGGTGGTGCCGGAGAAATCAGACAGCGCCCCACTTATATTGGTTGTACAACCATTGACACAAAACATAGGACCGACTCCAGCAGACTGTACCCATACTTCACTGACCACACCACTAGCCCCACCACACAGGACCTGCACTCCAGCAAAAGGTATACCGATTTCATTTGCCATAGCACCAGCCATACCACAGAAAATCCCACTCCAGCAAAAAGTACAGCAAGTCCACCGGCCGAAGACCTATCCCAACTGCAGAGACGGCCAATTCCTGTAGATTGGAACCCCATTCCATTTATTCCTAGTTTAAAAGACAATGCTTTCAATGTTGTTAGGGACTACGTGCATATATTCCCATCATGTGAAGATTATAGTGAAGACAAACACCATTTTCACATCTTCCTGTCCAACTTACGTGTAAGTGCTATTATTCATGGTTATTATTTTCCTGTTTTCTGCTAATCGAACACATCAATGATTTACATTACATTGTTGTAACTAGGTGAGGGTCAATCTAGATAGTCATGACGAGCAAAGCTTGCTTGTGCTTTTCAAGGAAGCATTGCAGCAGTATCGGTGTTACCTGAGGAAATCACACTTTGAGGGCAAGTCTATAAACGAATTTCCGGTGAAGTCTCCTGTGCTAAATTTAGAAGACATTGAATGGAAAAACCTTGTTATGCACTGGTCTTGTTCCCAGGATGAGGTACTGTCTATGAAATCACATGACAATTTGAACTTCTACTTTTGCGCATGTGCCTTACGGATCTTTTTTGCATGAAATCAGCTCGAAGAAGAATTACGGTTTGAAAAGAACAACAGGATATCGCAAATATGCTGCCCGCTGCTTTGCTCTTGTTAGACCTGTTGTCCTGTATCACTGTACTTGCATACATACCTGGTTTATTATGTGATAGCAGTATGCATGATAGCTTGCTTATCAATTGTTCACTCCAAATTATTTGATCTGTATGAATGGTTACATTAGTGTAGAATATATGCAATGCCAATGAATTTTTTAGCTCTGCATTGTTCTTGTAAGTACATGCTGTCCTTTATCAGTGTACTTATATTGACAGGTAGTTGTTCATGTACCATCACTCTGCAGCTTATTTTCCTTTGCCCTCCATTTTCTACACATCAGATCTATATTTACTCTTACCATAAGGGTGGTACTGAAGAAGTTTAGCTGTGCATTGCTCTTGGTTGTGCCTTTTGCCTGTATCGCTGCACATACATTTATAGCTACTTGGTTATGTAGCATCACTCTTCATCTTATCTTAAATATTCTCCATTTTTTCGTATATTATCACATCTATATTTACTCTTAACAAAATGTAGAATAAAGGCAATTCTTATGAAGAACATTCTGTGGTAAACTTCTTGAATTGCCCCCCCCCCCATCAGCATGGACAAGGGCTTTATAGAGCCTGTCTTCACCAGTAATGTAATTTTGTCCTTCTCAAGCCTTCAAACTTTGTTGTGTATATTTGGTTAGGCATGACTGCAACAGCTGTTTATTTTTGGTGTTTGCATCAAATTGCATGTTTAAAGTTTATTATGTAGTTCATAAACAAAAGTTTGTCCTTCTCAATTTAAGTTTTCAGTTGTACAACCAAGTTCCTTCTTCATACCATGTAAATTAAACTATACAGAGCAAGTGATCTTATTTTGCACTGCATGTATGCTTCTGTTCTTCATCCGTAATCCAGTGGTGTGGTGAACCTACCCACTACAGCACAATGTCATATTCTGCAATGTCTTAACTATGAAGAATGTCATATCATTCTACTATTATTTAAATCGCCTCTTTATTTGCCAATTTGAAATGGGATAAATTGACAGCACACTAACATTAATACTTATGAGTTCTTGATCTGTAATCCAGTGGTGTCGTGAAGCTGTCAACTCCTTCACAATGTCAATTCCTGCCATGTCTTGACTTGAACAATACCATATTGTGTTAATGCAATTTTAAACTGTGTCACTTTATTCGCCAGTAAGAAATGTGATGAATGTCAGCATTGATACTTTTATGTGCAAAACATGTCATCTGTCTGCTTGTTTATCTTTTAGAGTGAGGAAGATATAAGTGTTGAACAAGCGCAGTCTCATCATCTTGCTCAGCTGCTTGCGCTGCAGCTCCCCAGCAGGGCTAACCTTTATTGAACTCTATTGAAGTGCTGTCGGTTTTGTATATTATTTTGTCGGCGTCTTTATTTGCACTGGTGGCGATCTTTGATGCCCAGTGTATGTAATCTGTTGTCTGCTTGTGCTTTATTATCATAGTGGGGAACTTTGATGCCCAGTGGATGTAATATGCCATAATTTCTTTATTGTATAGTCTAGGTTTTTTTCTTATTCATGATGCTGCAGTTATTTTACTATATATATATATATATATATATATATATATATATATATATATATATCCTCTCTTCGCAGTAAACCAGCCAAACCGTAAAATTAGGGTACATAATCGGGCCGTCATGCAATCACGATGTATGATCCGCCTCATGGGCCCCGTCAAACTGGCCCACTAGTAGATTCGGGCCTTTAATAGGCCGAGTAACCCCCGATCCTCTTTTCGCAAGAAAACTCAATGGGCTTTTAGGAGGCTGAGAAGTAGGCTAGGCCTGAAACATGCCGAATAGCTCACGGGCCGGCGGCAGCCCGAAATGGACCCTGGCCCATGATTGTGCGAATCAATTCATGGGCTTTTAACAGGCCAAAGTTGTCTCGGTCCTTGTTTGGCCCAATCAGATATCGGCTGCGAGCAGGCCGGATGCAAACCGGGCCGTAGTTAGGCCCAACTATATGACGGGCTTTTAACAGGCCGAAATTAGTATAGGGCCGAAATGTTAAATGGGCCCTTAACAGGCCGAAACTAATATCAGGCCGAATTACTAAATGGGCCTTTAGCAAGTGGGCCCACAAGCATAGCGTCCAGTCAACGGGCAGAATCTGATATGGTCCATAATTGAGCCCAAAGCCTCTTAAAGGTTGGACCTGATCTAGGCCGTGATTTGGCCCAGAAAGTGGGAGGCTTTTAACAGGCTGGATCTTATATGGGCCATTACTAGGCCCGGAACGTGGCATACGATTAATGGACCGGATCAATTATGGGCCGGCATTTGGCCCAAAACATGGCAACCAGTTAATGGGTCGGCCTACTAGGGTCCTCAAAATCTTGTGGGCCTACAGCTGGGCCGGCCCATTAATATCTGTGAAATCTCGTGGGCCTTTAGCTGGGCCGGCCCATTATGATCTGCAAGAATTTTGTGGGCCTTTACCTGGGCCGGCCCATTATGGCACACAAAAATCTTGTGGGCCTTTACCTGGGCCGGCCTATTATGGCCCGCAAAATCTTGTGGGCCTTTAGCTGGGCCAGCCCATTATAGTCTGCAAAATCTTGTGGGGCTTTAACTGGGCCTGCCCATTATGGGCCGCCAAATCTTATGGGCCTTTAGTTGGGCCGGCCCATTTAAACTTGATTGGCCGTGCCACGTGTCAACGTATCATAGGCGCCTTCTGTCCAATGAGTGGATGACATCTGTCCCAACGATGATCCGACACGTGTTTCCTCCAACCAATGATGATTTTACACATGGAAAATCCCCATTGGTCGGGGCTGTTAACGGGTTATCGGATCCAAAACCCGACCCAATAGCTTAACGGCATTCCGTTAAGGTGGATGCCACGTGTCGGTCACCCTTGACAAAAGCACTTCTGTGACGTGCGATTTATCGTCATGGAAGTGGACACTTCAGTGATGATAATTTTGGTAATGTCATCGAACACTTCTACGACAGCACAGGTATGACTATCTTGATTCTGTCATAAATTTGTCATGGATGTACATGCATGACAAAAAACACGACCTACTATGACAAACAGGTATCATCACGGAAGTGTATTTTTTTGTACTGAATGTAAAGGGAAGGGTTTGGAGATTTCAAACGCAATTTGGAGACACGGTGATTTTTGAGCCGTGGTTCCGATAGGTGGTGCTATCATACATCCACGTTGATGGAGACTTCAACCCATGAAGGGTAACGGTTGCGCGAGTCCACGGAGGGCTCCACCCACGAAGGGTCCACGAAGAAGCAACCTTGTCTATCCCACCATGGCCGTCGCCCACGAAGGACTTGCCTCACTAGCGGTAGATCTTCAAGAAGTAGGCGATCTCCTTGCCCTTACAAACTCCTTGGTTCAACTCCACAATCTTGTCGGAGGCTCCCAAGTGACACCTAGCGAATCTAGGAGAAACCACTCTCCAAGAAGTGACAAATGGTGTGTTGATGATGAACTCCTTGCTCTTGTGCTTCAAATGATAGTCTCCCCAACACTCAACTCTGTCTCATAGGATTTGGATCTGGTGGAAAGAAGATTTGAGTGGAAAGCAACTTAGGGAAGGCTTGAGATCAAGATTGATATGGTAGGAACGGAATATCTTGGCCTCAACACATGAGTAGGTAGTTCTCTCTCAGAAATGGTAAGTTGGAAGTTTAGGTTTGTTCTCATGGCTCTCTCCATGAATGAAGAGGATGTGGAGGGGTGTATATATATAGCCTCCACACAAAATCTAACCGTTAAACACAATTTTCCAATCTCGGTGGGACCGAATCAACAAACTCGGTCGGACCGATTCAGTAAACTTAGTGACCATTAGTGATTTCGGTGGGACCGACATGCAACTCAGTAGGACCGATATGGTTAGGGTTAGGGCATAACGTAATCTCGACGAGACCGATTACACAAACTCGGTGGGACCGATTTTGGTAATTAGCTAACCAGAGAGTTGGTCAGGTAAACTCGGTGGGACCGATTCGCTCTTTTCGGTGAGACCGAAATGTTACAAAAAGGAAACAGAGAGTTTACATTGCAATCTCGGTGGGACCGATCGCTCACTTCGGTTAGGCCGAAACGTTACGAAGGGAAACAGAGAGATTACAATCCCATCTCGGTGAGACCGAGATCCCTATCGGTGAGACCGATTTGCCTAGGGTTTGTGGCAGTGGCTATGACATCTGAACTCGGTGGCGCCGGATAGAAAGAATCGGTGGGGCCGAGTTTGACTTTATGTTTAGGTCATATGTGGATGTGAGAAAGTAGTTGAGGGTTTTGGATCATATCACTAAGCCCTATGGAGCAAGAAACTCATTAAGCAACACCTCATCCCTCCTTGATAGTATTGGCTTTTCCTATAGACTCAATGTGATCTTGGATCACTGAAATATAAAATGTAGAGTCTTGAGCTTTTGTGCTTGAGCCAATCCTTTTATCCTTGGTATTTTGAGGGATCCACTTTCCTCATCCATGCCCTGCCATTCATTGAGATTTCCTGAAATATTTGTCTTGGAATAGTATTAGCTCAATGAGCTATATGTTGTTAGGAATTACCAAAACCACTTAGGGATAGTTGCACTTTCAATCTCCCTCTTTTTGGTAATTGATGAAAACATATAGATCAAAGCTTCGACAGATGATAATAAGATTGAAAAACATCGTCGCTTTGAGAAGTATGTGATAAGCAAGAGCTCCCCCTAAATTTGTGCATAGTTTAAGATTTGCTTTGGACTGCAAATGCACAAGTAGTTAGGCTCATGGGTTACTCTTCCATGTCACATACATCTTGGTGGAGCGCTCAAAATAATAAAGATTGAATACATGCACTCATCACCAAGCAAAGTGAATGATCATATAAAGATAAATGGGATAATGTCATCTAACAAGCATAAGTGTAGCTTATGATCAAACACATGATCATCAATGTCTCAAAGACAATAACATAGTATCTCAAGCAAGCAAAAGCAAATAAAGTTCAACCACGAAGACAAGAGAGAACAAAAGCAAACTCTCTCTCTCGAAGCCTATGATCTATACATTTTGTCCCCCTTTGGCAACAAGTTACAAAAAAGTTCCTAGAAAATGCATATTACTATTTCGTCTCTCAGGCTTGGTCTTTAGTTGGTAGTGTAGAGATGGCTCCTTGGACGAAGACTTCAGTTGATGTGGATGGAGCTGAAGGAGTTGGTGCTGGAGCTGTAGCTGGTGCAGCTGAAGTGGCTCTGGTGTCTGTCACTGGCTCTGCAGCTGATCTCTGAGCTCGAAGCACTCTGGCAAATGCATCAGTAGTTGTCCCGCCCTTCCTCTCATGCATGTCATCCTGTAGCTGCTCCACAACTAACTGAATCTTAGTTACTTTGACATCTAAATCATATAATTTTTGTTCCATGATTCTTTCCAGGCTCTCCTGGTTTTGAGTTAGGGTGGCCAACCCCTTCTCAATCCTTAGAGTTGATGCTATCAAGTAACCAAGTTGGTCCTGCTTGCTCTTCAAAAATTACTCAGATGCCTCCTCTAGAGTTGGCATCTTGGCAGCCTTCTCCTTCTTTGCCTTGTCCTTCTTCTCTTGAGCTTGCACTGAGGATGGTTCATTCTCATTCATCACAACTTGATTGTCCTCAAAGTCTGGATAGAGAACAAAGTGTTCCTTATCCAACAGATATTTGCCTGTGCCCATCTTTGAGTTGATCAACTCCTGGATTTGTGGGGCATACCCACAACTTCTCTTTTGGTCTGCTGCTGTCCTCTTGATAGTCTCAACCATGAGGCTCATGACCTTGAATTTCTGTGGCACATCAAATATGTGTAGCAAATTAATTGCATGCCCTCTGATCATGTTGTGGTCACCTGACTTGGGCAAAAGAGTGTGCCTAAGGATCCAATTGATCGTTGGCAGCCCTGACAGAAGAAAATGGACAGACCCAAACTTGAAAGTCTTTAGTGCTTTGTCTGGGATCTCCTTGTACATATGTGACATCGAATTGTGATCCTTTTTCTTCTTGGAGTAGACATCCAAGTCATCTTCTTTCTCCTCTGGGGCATTGATCAGATTGGCACATTCCTCAATAGTTGATTGGTATCTCATACCTTCAGACATCCAGACAATTCTGCCATCAGGATAAAAATGAGCTATGGAGTAGAATTGCATAACTAGCTCACCATTCCAGTTTGTGAACTTGTGTCCAACAAACTCACCAACTCCACAAGCCTTAAAGCTGTCAAATACTCCTGGGTAGTGATCCTCATTTTCCTTCATGAATTTCAAGTCTACCCACCTCATGTCACAAACTATGGGCTTCTTATCCAACAACACAGTCTCATAGAAGTCCTGCTGTTCCTTAGTGTGGAACCTGTAATCAACAACAGTTCTTCTCCTGGTTGCATATGGATTAGACAATCTCCACTGCCTGAGCCCTGCATCTTTCCTCAGCTTCATATTCTCAGCCACTGGATGAGCATCATTGTGGTCTGGAATCTTGGGTTTGAGCTTCCTCAGGACTTGTCCTTCATCATCTTCCTCAGCAGCAACTTCAGGCACTGGGGCCTTGTTCTTCTCAGCAGCTGGTATGCTCCTGGTATTCCTCTTAGGTGCAGACTTGGCCTTGGAGGCAGCTTTAGGTGCTTCTTTGGGCTTTGATGATGCAGCTCCTGACCTTATAGCATCACCCATCAGCTTTTGTGCCTTGGGTGCTGGTGCAGCAACCTCTTCTTCTTCCTCCTCTTCCATCATGGAAGGTTGTCTAACAACTCTGGCCACGGTCTTTCTAACCCTTTCCTTCCTCTTCTTTCCTTCTGCAGCTGGCTCTTTGGGATCAGGTTTTTTAGGTTCTTGTGTTGATCCTCTGACCTTCAGCATAGGTGTCCTCTTGGCAGGGACCTTCCTATTAAGTCCAGGATTTGTGGTCTTAGCCGAGCCATACTCCTTTTTGAGCACTACCTTCTTGGAAGTAGCCTAATCTTCAGCTGCCACATAGTCCTCATCCTCAGAGTCTAAGGTTCTCTTCCTTCTGGCTCTTGTGGCTGCTTTGGGCAAATTGCTAGGAGTGCTTCTGCTACCTTCATCTAAGGAACTAGAGGGACTAGTGCCCTCACTCATGTGAATCTGCTCTTCTTCCCTGTTCTGGCTGTCACTTTGGTCTGACATGCTGAAAACACTAACTGCTGACCCTGTGAATAGTTATAGATGAGATAGAATGGATGAGCATCACAAAAAGGAGAGATTTTTGTAAAAGAATGATTCAAAAACTTAGTTTTAGTTTTCCACAGAAAGCATTTCGGATCAGCCGATTTGCAAACTTGGTGATACCGAAGCAGCTTTTGGAACCTAAACTAGTGATCTCGGTCAGACCGAGTCACAGTTCGGTGGCACCGAGACTGCTAGGGTTTCACTAAGTTCTAAAATCGGTCACACCGATTAGCAATTCTTGGTCAGACCGAGAGTCACTTGTGCAATGGCGTTAGCCGAGTCGGTGGGACCGAGTTTTTCAACTTGGTGGGTCCGAGATGGTTTCGACGGAAACCTAACCCTAAATTTTCAAATCGCATCTATTCCAAGGATTATTTTGACTGGATAGAGGTGTTTCAATCGTGGCAAGAATCATAATGAATACAATGTGCTAGGAATTTGACGGGGATAGCACTGTGATCGAGTCCATACTCTAGTTTGGCGATGAACTCGCTACGGCGGCAACGGCGGGGATGAATTCCGTTGACGGTGGCGGAGACCAGCGACTAGTGGCGGCTGGTGACGAAGTCGACGATCCGAAGGCCTAGGAGGCAGAGCGAGCTATGCGCAGGCGTAGTGGTTTGGAGAAAGTTTTCCAAATTTTTTCCCCTGTGTATATATAGCCCGACCCTGTCGGTGTGACCGAGTGGAACAACTCGGTGGCACCGAGATGCATAATTGTTGACAGTTACAGCAACTCGGTGAGACCGAAAAGTTCAAATCGGTTGCACCGAGATTGAAAACCTAGATCGACTTAGTGATCTCGGTATGACCGAAATGGAAGAATCGATCAGACCGAAACACACAAAGAAGTTTTGGAAGTTTAAGTCTATGACGAATTAGGGACTCCAAGTGCTCCTCACACAGAGTGGTTCGAATCTGACTTGATCAAATTTTGTGATGTAGCATGAATAGAGCTTGAGACAAGAAAAGCATAGATAGCTAGAGAAGGTTCTTAGGCATTCTTGTTCATCCACTTGGCAAAAGAAAAAGAAACCAATCAATCAAAGCAAGAAGTGGATGTCCTCGAATGAGTTAAATATGCAACCAACATGCTCACACAATAAAATGGCAAATGAAATATGTGGCAAAGCATGCACATCCAATTATAGCATCTATCAAACAATTGGCGATGACTAGGTCATCTATATATGAGTATATTGACTTAGGAGTCAAATGAGAACATTTGATCATAGGTCATACTCATCGCTTAAGCTCAAGTGGGGTTACCACTTTTACATAATGCATTGATGTGTTCACATCATTAGAGTTGCTTTGACTCAATTCTTAGAGTTAAGCTCCCCCTAGATGTGAGATCCCCCCTTAGAGGGATGAGCTAACCTTGGGTTTTGTCGATGATGACTTCATGTAGGTGTTGAAGATGTGGATGCTCAATGTTGATGTAGATCATTTGGAGCAATACTTTGGAGTGAGTTGCACTTTCAATACCTACACGGGTTAGTCCCACAAGGAACAAACAAGTATATCCATAGACATAGAGTGATGCACACACAAGATGATGTCCATGAAAGCATTAGGTTACCTTGTCCCTTGTCTTACCAACAAGAGGGTTTGTGACTCCTTGAACTAGTGCAAGATGTGGAAGTTTATTGCACTTGTCCTTGCCATAATGATATGAGTGAAGAATGTTGGCGGAGTCACCCTCAAGAACTCTCTAGTTCCTCTTCTTCGGGATCCACATCATCTTGATGGGAATCCTTGGAGTTGTAGTTGTGCTTGATGAAGTGGAACTTGACGTAGTCTTGGGAACCCACTTGACCAAGGCCTTATGAGCTTCTTCAAATGCATCAATCTCCTCTTGAAGCTTGTCCTTGCCTTTGTTCTTGTGGTCTTGCGGTGGAAGATCATCTTGATCTTGTGTTCCCTTGAAGTAAGTGGGATCATACCTCTCTTGTTGAGGAACAAACTTTGTCTTGGGGTATTGATCTTCTTCCCACTCAACTCCATTGGCATTGAACTTTCGTTCAAAACCAACACCTTGGTTCTTCCGATGCCTTCCTTGCTTGCGTACAATTTCCTCGAATTGCTTACTCCCGGCAAGGCTCTTGTAAACACCTTTCTCTATAATTCCCTTCAATAAGCTATTTTCTTGCTCAAGTGTAACTTGGCTAAGAGAATCATTAGTGGAATCAAGAGAACTACTAGAAGCAACACTATTGGATTTAGCATGATTATTGTTACTAATAGAGGAAGAATCCTTCTTGTTCTTGTTACTAGACTTGACTTGAGGCATGTAAGTAGATAAGAGTAAACGCTTGGCAATGTAAGAACAACTTTTATTGTGAAGATCATCATTTATTGCTTTTAAGAACTCATGCTCTTGTTCAAGATTGAGCTTTCAAAGCGTAACTTCTCATGAGTCCTCAAAAGTTCTCGATGATCCCCTAAGATAGTTTCATGAGCTAACTTAAGAGTGTTTAGTTCTTCAGTTATAAGCTCAATCTTCTCCTTATCATTGTCATTCATTTTATCTTGTTTAGCATGATTAATTGACGTTTCATCATAGTATTCATCACTAGTGTTGTCAATAAGTAAATCATCATCACCTAACAAGTCATCTTCATCACTATTGAAATCAACATACTCGGGGTGAGTTACGTTAGGGCCTTTAGCCATGAAGCATCTTCAAATTCCTTCATTTGGTGAATCAAATATGTCGTAGGAGTTGGTCGACACAAGTGCTAGACCGGCAACACCTTCATCTTGAGTATGTTCGGAGTCGGAGTGATAGCTTCTCTCGGAGTGATGTTCAGAGTCCGAACTGGATACCCATTCACCAACATGAGCTTGATGTCTTCATTTTGTGTAGCTCTTTGATGACTTGTCCTTCCTTTCTGAATCCTTGCTTCTCCGGGATGTTCTTCGTTCATAACGATCAACTCTACTCCTTCTCTCTCTTGGCGGTGATTCTTCTCTTATACTTCTTCTCTTGGGAGAATCTTATCTTCTTTTGTAGGGTGTCGTACACTCATTGGAATTGTGTCCGGGTCTCCCACATTTGTAGCAATTGCGCTCTCAAATAGAAGATCTTTTATCATTGTAAGACCTTAACTTGGAGCTTCTTTCTTTGCTTCTACTCTTGTAGAATTTGTTGAAGTTATTCACCATTAAGCTCAATGCTTCATTGAAGGTTTGTTTCTCACTTGATGATGTAGGGGTTTCACATGAGGCTTTGTAAGCACCACTTGACTTGTTGTGAAGTTCCTCCTTATCCTTGAGTGACATCTCATGAGCAACAATTCTTCCAATGACCTCCATTGGTTTGAGATTTTTGTAATTTGGCATCATTTGGATCAATGTGCACATGGTATCATAATTTCCATCCAATGCTCTTAGGATATTCTTGATAATGAATCTGTCGGTCATCTCTTCACTTCCTAAGCCCGCAATCTCATTTGTGATAAGAGCAAGCCTAGAGTACATTTCAGCGACACGTTCACCATCCTTCATTTTGAACTTGTCAAGCTGACTTTGGAGCACATCCAACTTGGATTACTTGACGGAGTCAGTACCTTCATGCATATCAATCAAAGTATCCCAAATTTCCTTTGCATTCTCAAGACGGCTGATTTTGTTGAATTCTTTGGGGCACAATCCGTTGAAGAGGATATCACAAGCTTGAGCGTTGTATTGCAGCATCTTTAATTCATCCGCATTAGCTTCACGGTTCGGTTCTCTCCCATCAAAGAATTCACCTTGCAAACCAATACACACAATAGCCCAAACGGCGGGGTTATGTCCAAGAATATGCATTTTCATCTTATGCTTCCAACTAGCAAAATTAGTACCATCAAAGTAAGGACCTCTACGGTGATAGTTTCCCTCGCTAGACGCCATACTCTCCTAGGTTGTGAAACCAAGGCTATGACCACCAAAAGCTGTGGAAATCAAAGCAAATGGAGACCAAGGCATTGATACCACTTGTAGGACCTTGAAGTATGTCTAGTGGGGGGGTGATTAGACTACTTGACCAATTAAAAACTTAACCTTTTCCCAATTTTAGTCTTTGGCAGATTTTATCTATCTTAGCACAAGTCAAGCAATCTTCACACGATTCAAGAAAGCATGTAAAGAGTATATGAGCAGCGGAAATTAAAGCATGCAACTTGCAAGAAGGTAAAGGGAAGGGTTTGGAGATTTCAAACGCAATTTGGAGACACGGTGATTTTTGAGCCGTGGTTCCGATAGGTGGTGCCATCGGACATCCATGTTGATGGAGACTTCAACCCACAAAGGGTAATGGTTGCACGAGTCCACGGAGGGCTCCACCCATGAAGGGTCCACGAAGAAGCAACCTTGTCTATCCCACCATGGCCGTCGCCCACGAAGGACTTGCCTCACTAGCGGTAGATCTTCACGAAGTAGGCGATCTCCTTGCCCTTACAAACTCCTTGGTTCAACTCCACAATCTTGTCGGAGGCTCCCAAGTGACACCTAGCCAATCTAGGAGACACCACTCTCCAAGAAGCAATGGTGTGTTGATGATGAACTCCTTGCTCTTGTGCTTCAAATGATAGTCTCCCCAACACTCAACTCTCTCTCATAGGATTTGGATCTGGTGGAAAGAAGATTTGAGTGGCAAGCAACTTGGGCAAGGCTAGAGATCAAGATTCATATGGTAGGAATGGAATATCTTGGCCTCAACACATGAGTAGGTAGTTCTCTCTCAGAAATGGTAAGTTGGAAGTGTAGGTTTGTTCTGATGGCTCTCTCTCCACGAATGAAGAGGAGGTGGAGGGGTATATATAGCCTCCACACAAAATCTAACCGTTACACAGAATTTACCAATCTCGGTGGGACCGAATCAACAAACTCGGTCGGACCGATTTAGTAAACCTAGTGACCGTTAGTGATTTCGGTGGGACCGACATGCAACTCGGTAGGACAGATATGGTTAGAGTTAGGGCATAACATAATCTCGGTGAGACCAATTACACAAACTCGGTGGGACCGATTTTGGTAATTAGCTAACCAGAGAGTTGGTCAGGTAAACTCGGTGGGACCAATTCGCTCTTTTTGGTGCCGAAATGTTACAAAAAGAAAACAGAGAGTTTACATTGCAATCTCGGTGGGACCGGTCGCTCACTTCGGTTAGACCGAAACGTTACGAAGGGAAACCGAGAGATTACAATCCCATCTCGGTGAGACCGAGATCCCTATCGGTAAGACCGATTTGCCTAGGGTTTGTGGCAGTGGCTATGACATCTGAACTCGGTGGCGCCGGATAGAAAGAATCGGTGGGGCCGAGTTTGACTTTATGTTTATGTCATATGTGGATGTGAGAAAGTAGTTGAGGGTTTTGGAGCATATCACTAAGCACTATGGAGCAAGAAACTCATTAAGCAACACCTCATCCCTCCTTGATAGTATTGGCTTTTCCTATAGACTCAATGTGATCTTGGATCACTGAAATATAAAATGTAGAGTCTTGAGCTTTTGAGCTTGAGCCAGTCCTTTTATCCTTAGTATTTTAAGGGATCCACTTTCCTCATCAGTGCCATGTCATTCATTGAGCTTTCCTGAAATACTTGTCTTGGAATAGTATTAGCTCAATGAGCTATATGTTGTTAGGAATTACCAAAACCACCTAGGGATAGTTGCACTTTCAATAACACAGATACATCTACTAGCCAGAGCAAACAGAAGAAACCACAAGAATACCAAGACTGGGATGACATGTAGAAAGTCAGTACTAAGTACCACATTGGATTAGACATGTCCCCAAAGGTAAAGATATGCAATGAATTTAAATGATCTCCTTCCCTTAGATGTCTTGCTCCCCCTGAATCTAGCATGGGATACTGGGAGAAGATAGGGAACAGAAAATCAGAGCCCAAAGAAACAAATGAACAGAGCTAATGCGAATAAGCACATATGAACATGTCTTTCCCCTCAAGAAGACATGTGGCATCTCTCCTCTTGAACACCAAGCATCTGGGATCCGTGGGAATTACTTTCTACTTGAGTATTCTCTCCCCCTGGAGATCTCTTTCTCCCCCTGTGGAAGTGATACTCTCTCCCTTTGAAAGTGATAAGCTTCTCTCTAAGTGATAAGCTTTGATGTGATCTCTCTCTCCCCCTTTGACATCAATTTCCAAGAAGGGCCTTCTGGAATTTGTCGTGAATGGGTTTGGTCCTTGAGTCACAGCACAAAGCACTGATAAAAATGTGATGCTTGTAGAGGACAAGATTCATTGAGTGGAGCTGGATCAAAAGTAAAGATGAATAAGTGGCAAAATGTTTTTCCTGTTGTGAAATCGGTAGCACCGAGTGGTATGATTCGGTTCGGCCCAAAACAACAAATCGGTGAGGCCGAATTCATCGCAGAGAAAACACTTGTCACCTCAGCTCACTAGACTAGTAAGATCTCACAAAGATTTGCAAGGAATTAACTGAATGATATGCAATGAATTGGAATGCGGGAAATGCAGAGCAAACAGAAAAGAAAGAAATCTAGATGAAGTTTTTTTTGAAAGGGGAAACAAACATGCATGAAGCAAATGCAAGGGCATAGAAAAGAACACAAGAGAACTTCATCTAGAATTGGTCGGTGACAAAGTCACCTATGTTAGAGTATATTGACTTAGGAGTCAAGCGAGATTACCTGATCATAGGTCATACTCATTGTTTAAGCTCAAAATGGGGTTACCATTTTTCGTTTAAGCATCTTGATGTACTCACATCTTGTCGAGTTGCTTTAGCTCATGACTCAGAGTAAAGCTTCTCTAAGATGGAATAACATACCTCGGGTGGTGGTGTGGATCATGTAGTTGAACTTGTGTGGGTTGCTCAAGGTTGATGTTGCTGATCAAGAGTTGGGAGCACCACTTGGAATTTTGAGTTCATCTTCCTACATGGGTTAGTTCTTGCAAGGAAGAGCACTTGTATATCCAAAAAAGATAATCATGAAACTTAACATAGAATTTGTCAAAGGATATGTTTGAATGGTTTCGTGCTTCCTTGTCTTCAACCACCATAGTGTAAAGACTTGGTGATGTAGAGATTGCTCAAGATATGAGTAGGTTAAAATCCCATGGAATTTGATTCAACCAAGTACCTACATGGGTTAGATAACATGCAAGATGCAAATATATCCAAGACATAAGATTTTCATCATAGGAGAAATATCAAGGATTAGTCATAAGCTCATGTTTTGCATGTATCCAATGGAGTTTCTACTCCAAGTTTGAAGCATCAATGATGTTCAATTCACCTCTCAACCTGGAAAACACTTTCTCATCAAGTGGTTTAGTGAAAATATCCGCTAATTGCTTTTCGGTGCGAACATGCTTAAGATTAACGTCACCCTTAGCAACATGATCTCGAATGAAATGATGACGAACTTCAATATGCTTAGTTCGAGAATGTTGCACGGGATTATGACCAATTTTGATAGCACTTTCATTGTCACAAAGCAATGGAACATGTTTCACATATATCCCATAATCTTTAAGAGTTTGGGTCATCCAAAGTAATTGAGCACAACATGAACAACAACAATGTATTCCGCTTCGGAGGTGGATAAGGATACCGATTTTTGTTTCTTGGAATACCAATACACAAGAGATTGCTACGTCTTGAGCTAGCGTTGGTTTTCCCCAAAGAGGAGAGGGTGATGCAGCAAAGTGTAGCGTAAGTATTTCCCTCGGTTTTTGACAACCAAGGTATCAATCCAGTAGGAGGCTCCTCAAAAGTCCCTCGCACCTACACAAACAAACTGAGAACTCACAACCAATGCAAAAAGGGGTTGTCAATCCCTTTACGGCCACTTGCGAAAGTGAGATCTCATAGAGATAGTATGATAAGATAGATATATTTTTGGTATTTTATGATATAGATGCAAGAAAAGTAAAGATGCAAATAAAAGTAGATTGAAAGGAAATATGATAAGAGATAGACCCGGGGGCCATAGGTTTTACTAGAGGCTTCTCTCGAGAGCATAAGTATTACGGTGGGTGAACAAATTACTCTCAAGCAATTGATAGAAAAGCGAATAATTATGACGTTATCTAGGCATGATCATGTATATAGGCATCACATCCAAAACAAGTAGACCGACAACTTCCTGCATCTACTACTATTACTCCACACATCGACCGCTATCCAGCATGCATCTAGAGTATTAAGTTCATAAGAACGGAGTAACGCTTTAAGCAAGATGATATGATGTAGAAGGATAAACTCATGCAATATCATATAAACCCCATCTTGTTATACTCGATGGCAACAATACAATACGTGTCTTGCAACCCTTTCTGTCACTGGGTAAGAACACCGCAAGATTGAACCCAAAGCTAAGCACTTCTCCCATGGCAAGAAAGATCAATCTAGTAGGCCAAACCAGACCAGTAATTCGAAGAGACTTGCAAAGATAACTCAATCATACACAAAAGAATTCAGAGAAGATTCAATTAATAACCATAGATAAATCTGAACATAAACTCACAATTCATCGGATCTTGACAAACACACCCAAAAAGAGATTACATTGAATAGATCTCCACAAGAGAGGGGGAGATCATTGTATTAATATCCAAAAAGAGATAAGAAGCCATCTAGCTAATAACTATGGACCTGTAGGTCTGTGGTAAACTACTCACAACTCATAGGAGGGGCAAGGATGTTGATGTAGAGGCCCTCCGTGGTCGATTCCCCCTCCGGTAGAGTGCCGGCGAAGGCTCCAAGATGGGATCTCGCGGATACAGAAGGTTAAAGTGGTGGAAATTGTGTTTCGTGGTGCCCCTGGATGTTTTCGGGGTCCATAGGTATATATAGGAGGAGGAAGTACGTCGGTGGACGCCCGAGGGGCCCACGAGACAGGGGGGCGTGCCCTACTAGGGGGCGCGCCCTCCTATCTCGTGGGGCCCTCGGAGCTTTCTTGACTTGCACCCTAAGCTCTCCGGATCAGATTTGTTCCAAAAATATCGCTCCCGAAGGTTTCATTCCGTTTGGACTCCCTTTGATATTCCTTTTGTTCGAAATACTGAAATAGGGAAAAAAACAGCAATACGGGCTGGGCCTCCGGTTAGTAGGTTAGTCCCAAAAATGATATAAATATGTAAAATAAAGCCCATAGGCATCCAAAACAGGTAATATAATAGCATGGAACAATCAAAAATTATAGATACGTTGGAGACGTATCAAGCATCCCCAAGCTTAATTCCTGCTCGTCCTCGAGTAGGTAAATGAGAAAAAGAGAATTTTTGATGTGGAATGCTACCTAGCATAATTCATAATGTAATTTTCTTTCATTGTGGCATGAATGTCTAGATCCAAGTAATACAAAATAAAAGTTCATATTAACATAAGAAATAGTAATACTTCAAGCATACTAAGCAAATAATCATGTCTTCTCAAAATAGCATGGCCAAAAGAAAGTTATCCCTACAAAATCACATAGTCTGGCTAAGCTCTATCTTCATCACACAAAGTATTTAATCATGCACAACCCCGATGACGAGCCAAGCAATTTTTTCATACTTTAATAATCTCAAACTTTTTCAACTTTCACGCAATACATGAGCGTGAGCCATGGACATAGCACTATATGTGGAATAGAACGGTGGTTGTCGAGAAGACAAAAAAAGGAGAAGATAGTCTCACATCAACTAGGCGTATCAATGGGCTATGGAGATGCCCATTAATAGATATCAATGTGAGTGGGTAGGGATTGCCATGCAACGGATGCACTAGAGCTATAAATATATGAAAGCTCAACAAAAGAAAACTAGTGGGGTGCATCCAACTTGCTTGCTCATGAAGACCTAGGTCATTTGAGGAAGCCCATCATTGGAATATACAAGCCAAGTTTTGTAATGAAAAATTCCCACTAGTAAATGGAAGTGACAACATATGAGACTCTCTATCATGAAGATCATGGTGCTACTTTGAAGCACAAGTGTGGTAAAAGGATAGTAGCATTGTCCCATCTCTCTTTTTCTCTCATTTTTTTATTGGGCCTTTTCTCTATTTTTTTATGGCCACTCCCCCTTTTTTCGTCCAGAGTCTCATCCCGACTTATGGGGGAATCATAGTCTCCATCATCCTTTCCTCACTGGGACAATGCTCTAATAATGATGATCATCACACTTTTATGGATTTACCACTCAACAATTACAACATGATACTTAGAACAAAATATGACTCTATATGAATGCCTTCGGCAGTGTACCGGGATATGCAATGAATCAAGAGTGACATGTATGAAAGAATTATGAATGGTGGCTTTGCCACAAATATAATGTCAACTACATGTTCATGCAAAAATCAATATGACAAAAGTAATGCGTGTCATATGAACGGAATGGTGGAAAGTTGCATGGCAATATATGTCGGAATGGCTATGGAAATACCATAATCGGTAGGTATGGTGGCTGTTTTGAGGAAGGAGTATGGTGGGTGTATGGTACCGGTGAAAGTTGCATGATACAAGAGAGGCTAGCAATAATGGAGGGGTGAGAAGAGTGCGTATAATCCATGGACTCAACATTAATCAAAAGAAATCATATACTTGTTGTAAAAATTTAGAAGTCATCAAAAACCAAATCAATACACGCATGCTCCTAGGGGGATAGATTGGTAGGAAAAGACCATCGCTCGTCCCCGACTGCCACTCATAAGGAAGACAATCAATAAATAAAATTGTGCTCCAACTTCATCACAAAGCGGTTCATCATACGTGCATGCTACGGGAATCACAAACTTCAACACAAGCATACTTTAAATCCATAATCACCCAACTAGCCTGACTTTAATATTACTACCTCCATTTCTCAAAACAATTATCAAACATCAAATTGATCATAGCATCCAATTCACTTTCTATGATAGTTTTTATTATACCCAACTTGGATGCTCATCATTCTAGGACCAAATTAAAACCATAGCAAATACCGTCTTGTTCTAAGAGACTCTCAAAATAATATAAGTGAAGCATGAGAGACTAGCAATTTCTATAAAATTAATCCACCACCATACTCTAAAAGATATAAGTGAAGAACTAGAGCAAAAACTATCAAGCTCAAAAAATATAAGTGAAGCACATAGAGTATTCTAGCAAATTCTAATCAAATAGGATTCTCCAAAAAGGTGTGTTACATTAAGGATCATTGTGGTAAACTAACAAGCAAATACCAATATAATACACAACGCTCCAAGCAAAACACCCATCGTGTAGCGAATAAAAATATAGCTCCAAGTAAAGTTACCGATGAACGAAGACGAAAGAGGGGATGCCTTACCGGGGCATCCCCAAGCTTAGGCTCTTGGCTATTCTTGAATATCTTGGGGTGCCATAAGCATCCCCAAGCTTAGGCTCTTGCCACTCTTTATTCCATAGTCCATAAAAGCTTTACCCAAAACTTGAAAACTTCACAACACAAAACTCAACAGGAAATCTTATAAGCTCCGTTAGTGAAAGAAGACAAAACCACCACATAAGGTACAGCAATGAACTCATTCTTTATTTATTTTGGTATTAACACTACTGTATTCCAACTTCCTTATGGTTTATAAACTAATTTATTAGCCATAGATGCATTGAAATAAGTAAACAACACACGAAAAACAGAATCTGTCAAAAACAGAACAGTCTGTAGCAATCTGTAACTAACGAAAACTTCTGGAACTGTAAAAATCCTACAAAAATAGGAAGTACTGGAAAATTTGTTTATTGATCAGAATCAAAAAGAATCAACGCAAAAGCTATTTTCTGTGATTTATTGAATTTTTTCTCGTGGGCAGAAAGTTTCTGTTTTTCAGCAGAATCAAATCAACCATCATCATAGTTTATCCTATAGGTTCTACTTGGCACAAACACTAAACAAAAGATAAAAACACATCTAAACAGAAAGTAGAAACAAAATTTAAAACTAAACAGGAATAAAAACAAAGAACATAAAGAAAATTGGGTTGCCTCCCAACTAGCGCTATCGTTTAACGCCCCTAGCTAGGCATAAAAGCAAGGATAGATCTAACGAGTGCCATCTTTGGCACTTGATTCATAAGTAGCACGCATGATAGATTCATAAGGTAATTTGACTTTATTTCTTGTAAAGTCCTCCATGCCTTTCTTTAAAGGAAATTGTAATCTAATGTTCCCTTCCTTCATATCAATAATCGCACCAATCGTTCTAAGGAAAGGTCTACCAAGAATAATAGGGCAAGAAAGATTGTAATCTATATCAAGAACGATAAAATCTACGGGCACCAAATTTCTATTAGCAACAATAAGAACATCATTGATCCTTCCCATAGGCTTTTTAATGGTGGAATCCACAAGGTGCAAATTTAAAGAGCAATCATCAAGATCATGGAAATCTAGAATATCACATAAAGTTTTCGGAATTGTGGAAACACTAGCACCCAAATCACACAAAGCAAAACACTCAAAATCTTTAATTCTAATCTTTATAGTAGGTTCCCACTCATCATTAAGTTTTCTAGGTATAGAAATTTCCAAATTAAGTTTTTCATCATAAGATTGCATCAAGGCATCAACAATATGTTTGGTAAAAGCTTTGTTTTGACTATAAGCATGAGGAGAATTAACAACGGATTGCAACAAGGAAATACAACTTTTTAAAGAGAAATTATGTGACACCCCAAAATTTTGACCTTGTTTTGTTAATTAAATTTTTTCTAGGAAATTAAAAAATTTATTTTCTGGGCTCCCTTTTGTTTTTTGGACCATTTTTTTCTCTCTCTTGTTATTATGGAGTTTTCCCCAAGAAGAAAACCTTTCAAATATGTTATTGGGCTTGTTTAGCCTCTCAAGAAAACTTTTCTTTTATTAGTAGAACTAATTACATAATTAATTTGCTTGATCTTTATTTTCTAGAAAAATGGTTTTCCAAGGTTATATGGCCATATTTGAACTTCAACCATTTGATAAATTCACTTAAAATTCCAACCAAAATTTGGAGATGTCAGGTGATGTTTTTAAATAACTTTTATGCAAAAATAACTTTTATTCATGAAATATTTTGAGCTCTACAACCAATTCTCTTCTCTGGTCCAGTGGGCAATTTTGCACTACAACTCATTTAAATATTTCTTTCTAGCTTCCACCAAAATTATGGGATGTTGGTAGTAGCATATGATTCAACTTTATGCAAAAACCAAGTGATGTTATTTGAAAATTTTGAGTGAATCAACCTCATCTTCATTCTGGTCCAACATGATGGTTTGTACATCATCCATATTCTTGCTTGCTCTTTGGCCCTTGATTCTTTCCCCTGCTTGTAGACCACCCTACAAAACCCCTAAGTCCAGTAGCATGCAACCATTGGGATAATTTGGTTCATGAGATGATGCCATTTACCTCCTATCCAGAATTGTAGTTTTGCAAAACTTGCACTAACAAGTTTGTGCTTTGTACAAACTAACCTCACCAGCCTCTTGTGCATCTAAAGAGACTAGGATCTGGAAGATTTGGCCACTCCAAGAAAAGCCTAGGTGCCTGTGGCATTTTGTCAAACACCTGGAGTCCATGGACAGATTTGGCATGAGTTTTGGTTTGCATTGTGGACCTGATCCTCTGACCCAACAGGCATGTCCACTAGCATCCCAGCTACCCCTAGACTAGACCTGCTAATCCCCAGCTCCAACCAAGCCACCTAGCAGGCCATGTCATTTCGTCGAGCAGATGGTGGGCGTGCACTGGGCACGCCCAGAGCGCGCCAACTGCAGCCGCGCACCCGAGCCGCCGCGTCGCGCCCCTGGTTTGGCCCCACACTGCAAATCCGCGCCACGCACTCCCCTTCTCACCAGAAACCTCCAAGCGGCCCTGGCACCCTACAGCGCCGCTGTCAGGGCACTCTTGGCGGCACACCAGCGTCCGCAGTGCGCCTCTGCCACGGTCGCCGCCGCCCGAGCCACCCCGGGTCGCCACCTGCCCCTGGGAGCGAGGGAAGCTTATCCCCTCACTCGTCGGCTAGCTCTCGTCGCCTCCACGTCGCCCTGCCGCACAGAATGGCGGTTCGCCATCGTCCTTATCGCCGGCCGCCTCAGGACCGACCTCCACCGCCTATATAAGGGCCCCGGAGCTCAATCGAGTCCTCAAGCAACCTCAAATGATCCCCCTAGAGCTACCATGGCCAGCAGTCGAGGAGGGGAAGGCCATCTTCCCCGAGTCCGGCCTGTTCGGTCGCCCCCAAGTCCCGGCCGATTCCGTCGCAACCAAGGCACCTCCCAGCAATCTAGCGCCACCACCCAACTCCACGTGATCGTGCGGAGCCGCCCATCGCCTCAGCCCTGACAGAGAGCCACCATAGCCCAGGACCCCTAATCCACCCAAATGCCTTCTCCGCCGTGAAGCTCGTCGCCGGCGACTCTGTCCACGTCGGCGACCATGGCGGGTACCCACGGGTTCATCTCGACCTCCTGAGCACACCCATGTTCTCAGATCACCAAGGGACGCCTCCGTTTGCCGGCAATCCTCGCCAGAGCTCCGCCTTTGTTCGGTCGGAGGGGGACGACGTGCGCGTGGACTGGTCAAACCTGACCAGTGGGCCAGGCGGGCCCACTGTCAGTGACCCAGTGCCGGTCCACGCAGGAGTAAGTGGAAGCGCATTTCCAGAATGCGCCTTCGACGTGTACATTTTTGAAACGTTTTCTTTTCTTTTTCTGTTTTATTTAAAAAAACAGATTTTGACCAGGACTTTGACTAGCTATAACTTTTTAATTACAACTCCAAATGAGTTGATTCTTTTTCCTACCTCTCTCAAATATTGTCTAGTTTATTTTAAGATTTATTTCAAAAAAATTCAGACAACTTTTTGGTACTGTTTTTGAAACTATATATTGATTCAAAAATATTTTTAAATAGGATTTTGGAGAGAGGAGAAAGCTTTCAAATGTTTTGGAGTGCACCCTGCCTTTCCACACATTGAAGGCAAGCATTCTAAACCATGACATAATATTTTGCATGCATTGTTTGACACGATCATGACACCACCTCAATATGTAGAACTCGTTATTTTATGTGGTGATGTGATCATTTGCATGAATGCTTACTGAAAATTTCCTTGCTGTTGGAAATGGACATGCTTGTGATAGTGATCATCCTCGTATGCCTTTCGTGCCTACCGGAAGGAAAACGGGAAAGCCTCTATCTTGGGTAGAACCGAGCTTGTCCCTAGTTCCTCGTCGAGACGAGTGTGTCCGGCATGGCATGAGGGGTATGATGAGTGGAGACTCTGTCTGTTGGATGAAATATATTCGTTATGCTAATCATGCAGGGAATACTTAAACCTCCTGAGTCGACCCTAGATCGAGTCTTGTTCCAGTAACCCCCATACTTGTTTCGTACTACCACTCGTCTCTACAACAAGTAGAGTACGGTTCAGTAAGTTGTCAACCTCTTTATAGCACACACCGTACAGAGAGGCCATGGTGGAAGATACCAGTTGTAGCTGGTAGGCAGGCCACCTAGTCCGGGGGCATGGGTGTTTCCGGTTGAGACCGAGAGGGGAGGCCACCCCTTAGAGCGCGCACTATAAATTTGATCCCATGCTACGCGAGGTTGTAGCCTCCCCACTTAGAGTTTGCTTGACAGGTGTCGTGGGTGATTCCAGACACGTGTGAGTTAAGCTGGTGTGTGCAAGTTAGGGTGTTTTCAACAAGAAGGCCGTAGACGGAATTAGTCCCGATGGACTAAAGGAATCCGTTACTCGTGGGTAAAGAGTACACCCTGTGCAGAGACTAAACCTATTCGAATAGCCGTGTCCATGGTTAAGGATTACAGTTTGGGATGGGTCAAGTGTTGGTCTTAGTGTCGGTCTTCGGAGGAGAAAAACTATTAAACCAGAACATGGATCGTGACTTGAGACCTATGATGATTATTATTTTTATTATGGACTAACACCTTTATATTAATTGAAATACCGAGTATCCCTGGGATGGTTTTACCTCCTGGGTATTCACTGTGACTATTTATAAGCCCTTTATGTGGTGTCGCTCAGACGCCCGACTGTGGCATGCTTGTCATTTCTTTTATAAGCCCTTTATGTGGTGTCGCTCAGACGCTCGACTGTGGCATGCTAGTTATTTCTTTTATAAGCCTTGTATGTAATGTCGATGAGACGCCCGACTGTGGCATTTCTTTTATAAGCCCTTTATGTGGTGTCGCTGAGACGCCCGACTGTGGCATTTCTTTTATAAGCCCTTTATGTGGTGTCGCTCAGGCGTCCAACTGAGGTATTCCTCTTTATTTACTGACCTTTCGAGGTGTCGCTTCAGACACCCAATCGGTGCCTTTTATTATTAATATGTTATTGCATTTTCATAAATAACCTGCTTACATGCATCAGAGATTTATTTACCTTTTGTGACTGACGTCATGAGCATAAATATTTCGGAACATTGTTGTTATATTATACCCGTGATCATAATGTTTGCGAGTACATTCAAAGTACTCACTGTCTTGTCCCTGGCTATTGTCTTGGCCAGATTGCTTGCACGGAGAGGAGCGACCTTGATGACAGCCCCGGAACCCACGCAATGGTGATAGCAGCCTCGCGAAGATAGGAGTTAACCTGGTCAGCTGTTCCCATGGGAAATGGAGTCCCATAGACACTGATCATTCACAAACCGCTTCCGCCATCAACCACTAGAAACCATTTGTTGTACTCACAGACCAGAATGGTCTTGTACTACATTTTTTGTGTTTTTCTTGGAATTTCTGTGTCAAGTTGGTGCCTCATCAGCTAACAGTAATCCTGGGGCTGATGAGCACAAGGGCCATTTTCAGGGAATTAATACCCGGAAAAACCGGTCGCGACAAACTTGGTATCAGAGTCAGGCTGACCATTGGCTAATCCTATCTTAGCCAGGTCGAAAAACTTAGGCAAACCAACCCACCAGACCTTAACCAAACCCCAGCCAAGCTTCTCGTGCAAGATAGCCACACAGTGACCCCGACACTTTTGGCAGTCGGTGCCCAACCTATCAACCTAGCATGTCTATCACGCGCTAGTGACCAGCACCCAAAATGTCTCATTCGCAAGCGTGCGAAGGAAGACTCCGTCCCCTTTTTCTATGAAAAGGTCACGCGAGCCCCAACCCAGCACATCACATTCTCTACCCCAAACCGAGCCATAATGCCTGGCCCCGTAGTACACAATGAGACCACAGCAACCAACCTTGGAGGTTTTGTGACCATACTCGCAAACCTCACCCATCGTGCCTATGCGTTAGAAGAGCCCCCAGAATATGTTGTGTACCAAGGACCCATGGGCCGTGAAAGCCGTCAATTCTGGGCCACTGTGCACATCTATGGTAGGGGTCTATCTCCAGAATGCCCCTACAGGTTCACCGGAAGGACAACTTCCTTCGAGCCACAAGCCATCTAGATAGGTGCTCGAGAGGCTATAGTTCAACTCCGGCAATTGTCGCCCAGAGTTAACTGTCGCTCGTTCTACTACTACCCCAGACGCGAAGGGTATGGTAGACCACCCCAAGTTGCCAATGGAGATCACGAGACAGATCCTGCATTATTGCACCTAGTGCGCTATGTAGGTGCACTAGAGTCACTATTCAATCAAATCACCATTGATCTGATCGCAGCTCGTGGAGAGCTGGTTCGTCGAACCCCAGCAAGAGGAGAAGATGAGCCTGACGCCGACAACCCAGTCGTGCTGTTCGGACACCCGATCGAGACCCTGAGGTCAGCTCCAGCCGTCAACCGAGATGCTTTGATGACCCTAGAAGTGCTTCGTCGCCTTTTGGGAGCACACTCCAACAGGATTGTGGCTAACAATCCCCGCGATGGTCATCATCGCTACCCCGACCCTGCAGTTCCTCCACCATCTCCGGATAATTCCAACGGTGAGAACCGTGGAGAAGCCTCGACATCCACAAGGCACACCCGTTTGGATATAAATGAGGTAGACTAAGTCACCCGAGTAGTGCCAAGTCTCAGTGTATCCTCGCTTTGTAACCGTGTGACCTTGTGAATTAACGTAGCCTGTTGTTATGCCCCTATGTTAGATAGTAACCTTGCATAATTGCGTCAGCACGCAGTTGCATATTTTTCCAGGCTCAGCTACCAAGACAACCCCGACAACCCCCACAGTGATACGTCACTTTAGTGAGGTATGTATCTGTGGCCTTGACCTCGACCCTTGGAGCTAAGCTGGCAAATTTGTTACCTTTCACCACGATAAAATGACCCAGCTCCAGTGCTATAAAAAGGCCACCTCGTGACCTTACCAAGCACCCCACACCTTGTGCACCACCCTCACAACCTTTTTCTAGTCTTGCCGAGCCCCAGTATTTATCTGAGAACCCCAGATGCAACCCCAGGTAGCTTTGTCAAAATATTGTGGGACTTTACCTGCAGTACCATGGGTTCTAACCAGCCACACCAGTACGAGCTGTTCAAATCGAGAATCACACCTTCCACCTCGAAATATTGGGCAGCAGTACACATCCCTCCCATAGACTCCAACCAAGATCCAACGGAAGTCTCCTTCATGGGGAAATCAATGCCAACCGCACATATGGCCATAGAAGCTGCTGCTTGCGAAGCACTCGCTCGCCTTCGATTTGCGGTACCCTATGCCAGTGAACGAGGGTATTATTACTTTCCGAGCCGTGCAGCACCCGGAGAAGTAACATCTTTTCCTGGTAGACGGATTGAGAGAGACCCAGTACTGGCCAACCTGGTCCAGTACGTCATCGCTCAAGAACGTTTGACCCAGCGAGTAATGGGTTACCTCCAGAGTCTCGCGGACTTAAATCCTCAGATCACCATCGGCAGACCACTGAGGCCAGAGCAAGAGAGACACATTCATCGTCTGATCAATCCGCTTTCCCCGATAGAAGAGGAGTGCGTTCCAGTTCCAGAGATATTTTCTCGGGACCCCGTCCAGTTACCATTTGCATTATAGACGTCGCTGCTATGTTTATTCTTGCAACTTTTACTTATGTGTTGTAACTTATGCGTGGTACCCCAAGTTTGTGCGGCGAGTAAATTATTTAGTTTCTATTAATGTGAGTAGTTCTGTTACGGTTTGACTATTACTGTTTCTCTCGCGAAGAATCATGGAGTGAGATTTCTTTTCCCTGAGTTGCTACATCGTATATCTTCTCACGACGTGGATTATTTCATTTCACACAGCACCACGGCAGCAGACTCACCTCCGCTCAAACACATACCATGCTTGCAAAGACACGTAACCGTGGGGTATTTGTTTTTCAAAACCGCTCTTAGCAAATCTCGAGGACGAGATTTTTCTTAAGGAGGGTAGTGTTGTGACACCCCAAAATTTTGACCTTGTTTTGTTAATTAAAATTTTGCCAGGAAATTAAAAATTTTATTTTCTAGGCTTCCTTTTGTTTTTTGGACCATTTTCTCTCTCTCTTGTTATTATGGTGTTTTCCCCAAGAAGAAAACCTTTCAAATATGTTATTGGGCTTGTTTAGCCTCTCAAGAAAAACTTTTATTTTATTAGTAGAACTAATTACATAATTAATTTGCTTGATCTTAATTTTCTTGAAAAATGGTTTTCCAAGGTTATATGGCCATATTTGAACTTCAACCATTTGATACATTCACTTAAAATTCCAACCAAAATTTGGAGATGTCAGGTGATGTTTTTAAATCACTTTTATGCAAAAATAACTTTTATTCATGAAATATTTTGAGCTCTACACCCAATTCTCTTCTCTGGTCCAGTGGGCAGTTTTGCACTACAACTCATTTAAATATTTCTTTCTAGCTTCCACCAAAATTATGGGATGTTGGTAGTAGCATATGATTCAACTTTATGCAAAAACCCAGTGATGTTATTTGAAAATTTTGAGTGAATGAACCTCATCTTCATTCTGGTCCAACATGATGGTTTGTACAACATCCATATTCTTGCTTGCTCTTTGGCCCTTGATTGTTTCGCCTGCTTGTAGACCACCCTACAAAACCCCTTAGTCCAGTAGCATGCAACCATTGGAATACTTTTGGTTCATGAGATGATGCCATTTACCTCCTGTCCAGAATTGTAGTTTTGCAAAACTTGCACTAACAAGTTTGTGCTTTGTACAAACTAACCTCACCACCCTCTTGTGCATCTAATGAGACTAGGATCTGGAGGATTTGGCCACTCCAAGAAAAGCCTAGGTGCCTGTGGCATTTTGTCAAACACCTGGAGTGCATGGACAGATTTGGCATGAGTTTTGGTTTGCATTGTGGACCTAATCCTCTGACCCAACAGGCATGTCCACTAGCATCCCAGCTACCCCTAGACTAGACCTGCTAATCCCCAGCTCCAACCAAGCCACCTAGCAGGCCATGGCATTTCGTCGAGCAGATGGTGGGCGTGCACTGGGCGCGCCCAGAGCGCGCAAACTGCAGCCGCGCACCCGAGCCGCCGCGTCGCGCCCCTGGTTTGGCCCCACACTACAAAGCCGCGCCACACACTCCCCTTCTCACCATAAACCTCCAAGCAGCCCTAGCACCCTACAGCACCGCCGTCAGGGCACTCTTGGTGGCACGCCAGCGTCCGCAGTGCGCCTCTGCCACGGTCGGTGCCGCTCGAGCCACCCCGGCTCGCCACCTGCCCCTGGGAGCTGCGCAAGCTTATCCTCTCGCTCGTCGGCTAGCTCTCGTCGCCTCCATGTCGCCCTGCCGCACAGAATGGCGGTTCGCCATCATCCTTATCACCGGCCTCCTCGGGACCGACCTCCACCGCCTATATAAGGGCCCCGGAGCTCAATCGAGTCCTCAAGCAACCTCAAATGATCCCCCTAGAGCTACCATGGCCAGCAGTCGAGGAGGGGAAGGCCATCTTCCCCGAGTCCGGCCGGTTTGGTCGCCGCCAAGTCCCGGCCGATTCCGTCACAACCAAGGCACCTCCCGGCAATCTAGCGCCACCACCCAACTCCACGTGATCGTGCAGAGCCGCCCATCGCCTCAGCCCCGACCGAGAGCCACCATAGCCCAGGACCCCTAATCCACCCGAATGCCTTCTCCACCGCGAAGCTCATCGCCGGCGACTCCATCCACGTTGGCGACCATGGCGGGTACCCACGGGTTCATCTCGACCTCCTGAGCACACCCATGTTCTCAGATCACCAAGGGACGCCTCCGTTTGCCGGCAATCCTCGCCGGAGCTCCGCCTTTGTTCGGTCGGAGGGGGACGACACACGCGTGGACTGGTCAAACCTGACCAGTGGGCCAGGCGAGCCCACCGTCAGTGACCCAGCGGCGGTCCACGCAGGAGTAAGTGGAAGTGCATTTCCAGAATGCGCCTTCGACGTGTACATTTTTGAAACGTTTTCTGTTCTTTTTCTGTTTTATTTAAAAAAACAGATTTTGACCAGGACTTTGACTAGCTATAACTTTTTAATTACAACTCCAAATGAGTTGGTTCTTTTTCCTACCTCTCTCAAATATTGTCTAGTTTATTTTAAGATTTATTTCAAAAAAAATCGGACAACTTTTTGGTACTGTTTTTGAAACTATATATTGATTCAAAAATATTTTTAAATAGGATTTTGGAGAGAGGAGAAAGCTTTCAAATGTTTTGGAGTGCACCCTGCCTTTCCACACATTAAAGGCAAGCATTCTGAACCCTGGCATAATATTTTGCATGCATTGTTTGACACGATCATGACACCACCTCAATACGTAGGACTCGATATTTTATGTGGTGATGTGATCATTTGCATGAATGCTTATTGAAAATTTCCTTGCTGTTGGAAATGGACATGCTTGTGATAGTGATCATCCTCGTATGCCTTTCCTGCCTACCGGAAGGAAGACGGGAAAGTCTCTGTCTTGGGTAGACCCGAGCTTGTCCCTAGTTCCTCGTCGAGACGAGTGTGTCCGGCATGGCATGAGGGGTATGACGAGTGGTGACTCTGTTTGTTGGATGAAATATATTCGTTATGCTAATCATGCAGGCAATACTTAAACCTCCTGAGTCGACCCTAGCTCGAGTCTTATTCCAGTAACCCCCATACTTGTTTTGTACTACCACTCGTCTCTACAACAAGTAGAGTACTCTTCAGTAAGTTGTCAACCTCTTTCTAGAACACACCGTACAGAGAGGCCATGGTGGAAGATACCGGTTGTAGCTGGTAGGCAGGCCACCTGGTCCGGGGGCATGGGTGTTTCTGGTTGAGACCGAGAGGGGAGGCCACCCCTTAGAGCGCGCAACATAAATTCGATCCCATGCTACGCGAGGTTGTAGCCTACCGACTTAGAGTTTGCTTGACAGGTGTCGTGGGTGATTCCAGACACGTGTGAGTTAAGCTGGTGTGTGCAAGTTAGGGTGTTTTCAACAAAAAGGCCGTAGACGGAATTAGTCCCGATGGACTAAAGGAATCCGTTACTAGTGGGTAAAGAGCACACCCTCTCCAGAGACTAAACCTATTCGAATAGCCGTGTCCATGGTTAAGGATTACAGTCTGGGATGGGTCAAGTGTTGGTCTTAGTGTCGGTCTTCGGAGGAGAAAAATTGTTAAACCAGAACATGGATCCTGACTTGAGACCTATGATGATTATTATTTTTATTATGGACTAACACCTTTATATTAATTGAAATACCGAGTATCCCTGGGATGGTTTTACCTCCTGGGTATTCACTGTGACTATTTATAAGCCCTTTATGTGGTGTCGCTCAGACGCCCGACTGTGGCATGCTTGTCATTTCTTTTATAAGCCCTTTATGTGGTGTCGCTCAGACGCTCGACTGTGGCATGCTTGTTATTTTTTTTATAAGCCCTTTACGTGGTGTCGCTGAGACGCCCGACTGTGGCATTTCTTTTATAAGCCCTTTATATTATACCCGTGATCATAATGTTTGCGAGTACATTCAAAGTACTCACTGGCTTGTCCCTGGCTATTGTCTTGGCCAGATTTCTTGCACGGAGAGCAGCGACCTTGATGACAGCCCCGGAACCCATGCAATGGTGATAGCAGCCTCACGAAGATAGGAGTTAACCTGGTCAGCTGTTCCCGTGGGAAATGGAGTCCCATAGACACTGATGATTCACAAACCGCTTCCACCATCAACCACTAGAAACCATTTGTTGTACTCATAGACCAGAATGGTCTTGTACTACATTTTTTGTGTTTTGCTTGGAATTTCTGTGTCAAGTTGGTGCCTCATAAGCTAACAGTAATCCTGATGCTGATGAGCACAAGGGCCATTTTCTAGGAATTAATACCCGGAAAAACCGGTCGCGACAAATTATCATAATCAAATTCCTTTAAATCCGAGATAGTAGGTTCAACATTATTAGAAGTTGAGGATTCTCCAATCTCTCTTTTACCAAATTTAGCATTAAGATCTAAAGATTCCGAATTTTTGGGACGCCTTCTAGGCAAAGTTGATTCATCATCAGTCCCATAATCATCAAAATTCATACTGCAAAACATAGATCTAATAGGAGACGCATCAATAACTTTAATATCCTCATCATTATTTTCATGTAGATTAGAAGAACACGCTTTTATAAAGCTTTCCTTTTTAGCACGCAATCTAGCGGTTATTTCCTTGCACTCGTCAATGGAGATTCTCATTACTTTGAGAGACTCATTGATATCATGCTTAGGAGAAGAGGATCCAAGTTTAAGAGAATTAACATCAAGCGGAAGTCTATCAACGTTCCTAGCCAAATCGTCAACTTTGAGCAATTTTTCTTCAAGCAAAGCATTAAAATTCTTTTGAGAAATCATAAATTCTTTCACACTATTCTCAAAATCAGAGGGCATCTTATTAAAATTACCATAAGAATTATTGTAGGAATTTCCATAATTATTAGAGGGGTTACTAGGGAACGGTCTAGCATTAAAATTTCCTCTATAAGCATTGTTTCCAAAATTATTCCTACCAACAAAATTCACATCCATAGATTCATTATTACTCTCAATCAAAGAAGACAAAGGCATATCATTGGGATAAAGAGGAGTATTTTTAGTAGCAAACATCTGCATGAGTCCATCCATCTTTCCACTCAAAACATTGATTTCTTCTATAGCATGCACTTTTTTACTAGAAGATCTTTCGGTGTGCCATTGAGAATAATTAGCCATAATATTATCAAGCAATTTTTTAGTATCTCCTAATGTAATTTCCATAAACATGCCTCCCACGGCCGAATCTAAGAGATTTCTAGAAGTAAAGTTCAAACCGGCATAAAATTTTTGTATGATCATCCATAAATTCAAACCATGAGTAGGGCAATTGCGAAGCATCAATTTCATTCTTTCCCAAGATTGGGCAACATGCTCATGATCAAGTTGTTTAAAATTCATAATATCGTTCCTAAGAGTGATGATCTTAGCGGGAGGAAAATACATAGAGATAAAAGCATCTTTGCACTTGTTCCAAGAATCAATACTATTTTTTGGCAAAGATGAACACCAAACTTTAGCACGATTTCTAAGTGAAAATGGAAATAACTTCAATTTGACAATATTGTTATCCGTATCTTTCTTCTTTTGCATGTCACACAAATCAACAAAATTGTTTATATGAGTAGCGGCATCTTCACTAGGAAGGTCGGCGAATTGATCTTTCATAACAAGATTCAGCAAGGCAGTATTGATTTCACAAGACTCAACATCATTAAGAGGAGCAATCGGAGTACTAAGCAAATCATTATTATTGGTATTCGAGAAATCACACAACTTGGTATTATCTTGTGCCATGGCAACAAGTAATCCAACATACAAGCAAACAGAATGACAAACCAAAAGAGAGGAGGAGATTGGGAAAGAGAGGGCGAATAAAATGGCAAGGGTGAAGTGGGGGATAGGAAAACGAGAGGAAAATGGCAAATGATGTAAATGCGAGGGAGATGAGTTTGTGATGGGTACTTGGTATGTCTTGACTTGAGCGAAGACCTCCCCGGCAACGGTGCCAGAAATCCTTCTTGCTACGTCTTGAGCTAGCCTTGGTTTTCCCTGAAGAGGAGAGGGTGATGCAGCAAAGTGTAGCGTAAGTATTTCCCTCAGTTTTTGAGAACCAAGGTATCAATCCAGTAGGAGGCTCCTCAAAAGTCCCATGCACCTACATAAACAAGCTGAGAACTCGCAACCAACGCAAAAGGGGTTGTCAATCCCTTCACGGCCACTTGCGAAAGTGGTATCTAATAGAGATAGTATGATAAGATAGATATATTTTTGGTATTTTATGATATAGATGCAAGAAAAGTAAAGATGCAAATAAAAGTAGATTGAAAGCAAATATGATAAGAGATAGACCCGGGGCCATAGGTTTCACGAGAGGCTTCTCTCGAGAGCATAAGTATTACGGTGGGTGAACAAATTACTGTCAAGCAATTGATAGAAAAGCGAATAATTATGACGTTATCTAGGCATGATCATGTATACAGGCATCACATCCAAAACAATTAGACCGACTCCTGCCTGCATCTACTACTATTACTCCACACATCGACCGCTATCCAGCATGCATCTAGAGTATTAAGTTCATAAGAATGGAGTAACGCTTTAAGCAAGATGATATGATGTAGAAGGATAAACTCATGCAATATGATATAAACCCCATCTTGTTATCCTCGATGGCAACAATACAATACGTGTCTCGCAACCCTTTCTGTCACTGGGTAAGAACACCGCAAGATTGAACCCAAAGCTAAGCACTTCTCCCATGGCAAGAAAGATCAATCTAGTAGGCCAAACCAAACCGATAATTCGAAGAGACTTGCAAAGATAACTCAATCATACATAAAAGAATTCAGAGAAGATTCAATTAATAACCATAGATAAATCTGAACATAAACTCACAATTCATCGGATCTTGACAAACACACCGCAAAAAGAGATTACATCGAATAGATCTCCACAAGAGAGGAGGAGATCATTGTATTGAGATCCAAAAAGAGAGAAGAAGCAATCTAGCTAATAACTATGGACCCGTAGGTCTGTGGTAAACTACTCACAACTCATAGGAGGGGCAAGGATGTTGATGTAGAGGCCCTCCATGGTCAATTCCCCCTCCGGTAGAGTGCCGGCAAAGGCTCCAAGACGGGATCTCGTGGATACAGAAGGTTACGGTGGTGGAAATTGTGTTTCGTGGTGCCCCTGGATGTTTTCGGGGTCCGTAGCTATATATAGGAGGAAGAAGTACGTCGGTGGACGCCCGAGGGGCCCACGAGACAGGCGGCGTGCCCTACTATCTTGTGGGGCCCTCAGATCTTTCTTGACTTGCATCCCAAGCTCTCCGGATCAGATTTGTTCCAAAAATATCGCTCCCAAAGGTTTCATTCCGTTTGGACTCCGTTTGATATTCCTTTTCTTCGAAATACTGAAATAGGCAAAAAAACAACAATACGGGCTGGGCCTCCGGTTATTAGGTTAGTCCCAAAAATGATATAAATATGTAAAAGAAAGCCCATAAGCATCCAAAACAGGTAATATAATAGCATGGAACAATTAAAAATTATAGATACATGGGAGACGTATCAGAGATCTACCAAGAAATTGACAAGTACCCGAAGTGGACTTTTTATCAACCTTGTCTCCAGCATAGTCCGAGTCGGAGTAGCCAACAAGATCAAAAGAGGCCCTCTTAGGATACCAAATGCCAAAATTTGGCGTATGAATTAAATATCTCACTATCCTTTTCACGGCCTTAAGATGACATTCTTTAGGAGCAGCTTGATATCTTGCACACATGTACACACTTAGCATAATATCGGGACGTGAAGCACATAGGTATAACAATGAACCAATCATAGAGCGATAAACCTTTTGATCAACCGGTTCACCATCTTTGGTCAAATCAAGATGTCCACTAGTAGGCATGGGTGTATACATACCTTTGCATTCTTGCATATTGAACTTCTTGAATAAGTCCTTAGTGTACTTCATTTGAGAGACAAAAGTACCTTCCTTAGTTTGCTTGATTTTCAACCCAAGAAAGAATTTGAGTTCACTCATCATTGACATCTCAAACTTCTCCGACATTAGCTTTCCAAACTTCTCAGTAAAATGAGGGTTAGTTGATCCAAATATAATATCATCAACATAAATTTGGCATACAAATAATTCTCCATTAACCCTTTTAGTAAAAGTGTAGAATCAATTTTTCCAATTTCAAAACCTTTTTCAATAAGGAACTTGGTTAAGCATTTATACCAAGCTTTAGGATCTTGTTTAAGACCATAAAGAGTTTGCGAAGTTTATAGACATGATTGGGTTTCTTAGGATTGATAAAGCCGGGAGGTTGTTTAACATAAACTTCCTCCTCTATTTCACCATTTAGAAAAGCACTTTTAATGTCCATTTGGTACAAGGTGATATCATGGTGATTAGCATAGGCAAGTAAGATGCGAATGGACTCAAGTCTTGCAACGGGAGCATAAGTCTCACCATAGTCCATACCTTCGACTTGTGTGTAGCCTTGGGCGACGAGATGTGATTTGTTGCGAACTACTTGTCCATCTTCATCTTGCTTGTTGCGAAACACCCATTTGGTACTGATGATGTTGTGGTTGTTGTCGGGCTTCTCAACCAATGTCCAAACTTGGTTTCTCTCAAAGTTGTGTAGCTCTTCATGCATAGCATTTGTCCAATCCAGATCTTGCAGTGCTTCCTCAACCTTCATAGTTTCAATGCTAGAGATGAATGAATAGTTTTCACAAAAGTTAGCTAAACAAGTTTTAGAGCGAGTGATTCTCCCGGTTTGAATATCATTGTAGATTTGCTCGACGGGATGGTGTTTAGCAATTCTTGCTCGAACTCGTGAAAGATTTTGCTTGGGCCTTGGTTGAACATCTTCTTCCTCATCTTCTTCTTCTTCTTCTTGGCCTTCTTCATTATTGGCGTTGTCATTCTCTTGTCGTGGTGGAGAAGGAGGTTGTTGACGTTCTTGATGTACTTCCTCGTTTTCTTCATCTTGGTGTGTCCCACTTGCGGATGCTTCCGTGTCAACTCTTGGTTCACCTTGTCGTGAAGTAGAGGCTTCCACTTGGACGGACGAGGTACTCTCCTTCACCTCCGTTGGACGAATCTTGCCAATAGACAAGTCTTGGATTGCTTCCGAGGGGTCTTTGTCTCCTACATCAATTGGCAATTTCTCTACTTGCGAGCCGTTAGATTCATCAAACTTCACATCTACCGTCTCTTCAACCTTTCGGGTGAAATTGTTGTAGACACGGTATGTGTGAGAGTTTGAGCCATAACCAAGTAGGAAACCTTCATGAGACTTAGGAGCAAATTTAGAACGATGATGCTTATCAAGAATGTAGCACTTTGATCTGAATACTCGAAAGTATCCAACTTGGGGTTTGTTACCGGTGAGGAGCTCGTATGCCGTCTTGCCGAGTAGCTTGTGAAGATACAAGCGATTTGTTGCATGACAAGCTGTCTCAACCGCTTCGTCCCAAAAGTGCTTCGGCGTCTTGTACTCATCAAGCATCGTTCTAACCATTTCGATGAGCGTCCTGTTCTTTCTCTCAACAACTCCATTTTGTTGAGGTGTGTACGTAGCCGAGAACTCATATTAAATCCCTTCTTGATCTCCGTTCCGTTGTCGCTGCGAACCTTCTTGATCTTCACTTCAAACTGATTTTGAGCCTTCCTGGCAAAGTTTTTGAAGATCTTTTGGACCTGTGATTTTTCATCGAGAAAGAATACCCACCTAAATCTTGAAAAATCATCAACTATAACTAGACCAAAAGAATTTCCACCGAGACTTTTTTAAGCGTTGGGACCAAAGAGATCCATGTGAAGTAGCTCAAGTGGCCTCCTTGTGGTCATGATGTTCTTCACGGGATGCCTTCGTCCAACCTGTTTACCTGCTTGACAAGCACTGCAAAGTCTACCCTTATCAAATATGACATTGTTAACACCAAGGATATGATTGCCTTTAATAAGCTTGTCAAGATTTCGCATGCCAACATGACCTAACCGTCTATGCCATAACCAACCTTTAGAGGATTTAGCAATGAAGCAAGTTCTAGGTTGAGTCTTTTTAGTGAAATCAACAATGTAAAGATCACCTCTACGTATACCGGTAAAGACCATTTTATGATTGTCTCTATGAAACACTTGGCAATCTACTTCAGTAAATAGGACACTGAAATCAAAATCAGCAAGTCTAGATACTGAAAGTAAGTTGTAGCCAAGAGATTCAACGAGCATAAAATTCTGAATGGAGCTATCATGTGAGATGGCCACCTTACCGAGGCCAACCACCTTACCCTTTGAGTTGTCACAGAAAGTGACATACTTTCGAGGACAATCATTTTCAGCAAGCTCATGAAACATGTCTTTATCTCCGGTCATGTGATCGGTACATCCACTGTCAAGGACCCATTCCTTTCCTCCTGCCATATATCCCCGAAGATTTGCCATAAGACCAAAGTGTCTCATTGCATCATCAAGATCAAAGTCATCATCATCATCCTCATCATAGTATCCATGTTCAACATCGTCATGTGTTGGATCAATTCCTAGTGAGGGTGATTCATTAGTATGAGTTTGACAATAATCTCCTTGATGAAGTCTAGTAGCTTCGGAAATAATATCTCTAATATATAATTCCAACATTTCCTTTGGCACACATAAGATTTGTAAGTTCAAATAGATAGTTGCCAAACATAGGATCATTGGAATTCCTCTTACTCAAGGCAATAGACTTAAGAAGAATTTCATCCAGATTTTTCAAGGAATAATTAGGAAATCGTTCCTCGAGAAATTTCCATATAGTATAGGCACACTTGAGAGTAGGCAGTTTTCCAATCAAGTTTCTAGGCAATCCTCTAGTGATAAGATTAACAGTTCTAACATTTCTAATCATGTCAATCGACTCATCAAGGGTAGGATGCATAGGATCAACATAAGGTGCACAAGGACTAGCAATGTACTTGTTCAAATGATATTGATTGAAAATTACAAGCATCTCATTTTCCATTCATGAAAATACTCTCCATCAAGTATAGGCACTCTATGTCTAAGACTCCCCAAAGTAGACTCACCGATCTTCCTCCAATGGTGACTAAACCAAAGCAATGGAAACCAATGCTCTGATACCACTTGTAGGACCTTGAGAAGAAGTAAGTAAGTCTAGAGGGGGGGGTGATTAGACTACTTGACCAATTAAAAACTATGCCTTTTCTCAATTTTAGACTTTGGCAGATTTTAGCTATCTTAGCACAAGTCAAGCAAGCTTCACACAATTGAAGCAAGCATGCAAAGAGTATATGAGCAGCGGAAAGTAAAGCATGCAACTTGCAAGAATGTAAAGGGAAGGGTTTGGAGATTTCAAACAGAATTTGGAGACGTGGTGATTTTTGAGCCATGGTTCCGATAGGTGGTGCTATCGTACATCCACGTTGATGGAGACTTCAACCCACAAAGGGTAACGGTTGCGCGAGTCCACGGAGGGCTCCGCCCAAGAAGGGTCCACGAAGAAGCAACCTTGTCTATCCCACCATGGTCGTCGCCCATGAAGGACTTGCCTCACTAGCGGTAGATCTTCACGAAGTAGGTGATCTCCTTGCCCTTACAAACTCCTTGGTTCAACTCCACAATCTTGTCGGAGGCTCCCAAGTGACACCTAGCCAATCTAGGAGACACCACTCTCCAAGAAGTAACAAATGGTGTGTTGATGATGAACTCCTTGCTCTTGTTCTTCAAATGATAGTCTCCCCAACACTCAACTCTCTCTCATAGGATTTGGATCTGGTGGAAAGAAGATTTGAGTGGAAAGCAACTTGGGGAAGGCTAGAGATCAAGATTCATATGTTAGGAATGGAATATCTTGGCCTCAACACATGAATAGGTAGTTCTCTCTCAGAAATGGTAAGTTGGAAGTGTATGTTTATTCTGATGCCTCTCTCCACGAATGAAGAGGAGGTGGAGGGGTATATATAGCCTCCAGACAAAATCTAACCATTACACACAATTTACCAATCTCGGTGGGACCGAATCAACAAACTCGGTCAGACCAATATAGTAAACAATGTGACCGTTAGGGTTTTCGGCGGAACCGAAATGCAACTCGGTAGGACCGATATGGTTAGGGTTAGGTCATAACGTAATCTCGGTGAGACCGATTACACAAACTTGGTGGGACCGATTTTGGTAATAAGCTAACCAAAGAGTTGGTCAGGCAAACTCGGTGGGACTGATTACTCAAACTCGGTGAGACCGATTTGGGTAATAAGTTAACCAGAGAGTTTGCATTGTAATCTCGGTAGTACTGATTGCTCAAACTCGGTGAGACCGATTTTGATAATGGACATACACAGAGAGATTACTATCCCATCTCGGTGAGACCGAGATCCCTATCGGTGAGACCGATTTGCCTAGGGTTTGTGGCAGTGGCTATGACATCTGAACTCGGTGGCGCCGGATAGATAGAATCAGTGGGGCCGAGTTGGACTTTAGGTTTAGGTCATATGTGTGGATGTGGGAAAGTAGTTGAGGGCTTTTGGAGCATATCACTAAGCACTATGGAGCAAGAAACTCATTAAGCAACACCTCATCCCGTCTTGATAGTATTGGCTTTTCCTATAGACTCAATGTGATCTTGGATCACTAAAATGTAAAATGCAAAGTCTTGATTTTGAAGCTTGAGCCAATCCTTTGTCCTTAGCATCTTGAAGGGGTTCCACATCCTTTAGTCTGTGCCACTCCATTGTTGAACTTGTCTGAAATATAGTAGATAAAAGTGTTAGTACAACAAGAGATATGTTGACATTAATTACCAAAACCACCCAGGGAGCACTTGTGCTTTCAAGTGACAACTTGCTTGCCATTCTACTTGAAGTTCCCTTTCTTTCCCTTTGCGCTTTTCTTGAAACTAGTGGTCTTGTCAATCATCAACATTCGATGCTCTTTCTTGATTTCTACCTTCGTCGATTTTAGCATCACGAAGAGCTTGTGTCGGATATCGGGGTCCGGAAAAACCCTTAAGGTTCAAGCTCTGGGGTGCGCGCAAAGATCTTCCCCCAGCTGATCCACGTCCCAACGCCTCGCTGAGAATCTAAGCTACCGGATGAACAACACAAGGGACACAAGGTCTATACTAGTTCGAACCATCGTTGTGGTGTAATACCCTACTCTAGTTTGTCGTGTGTGGATTGCCTCAGGGGCTGATGATGAACAGTACAGAGGAAGAACAGCCTCGCGAGGGGTGTTCTTTTGGTGGTATGGATTAACTGAACCCCCCCTATCCTTTGGTGGCTAGCCCTATATATAGAGGCCCTGGTCCTCTTCCCAAATATTGAGTGGGAAGGGCGCCAACAACGGCCACTTTGAAGGGGAACATCTAGTACAGCTTATCCTGACTAAAGTTGGTCTTCGACTGCCAAAGGCACTGGCGATGACGCCGTCTTGGGCTCCACGGTGACCTCCGTCCTGCCGCTCTCCTAGTCTTGGTCTCGTTGCACTAGAATGGTAGCCTTTGCCTGATGCCTCGGTTTGTGCTTGCCCCCTTTGCACAAAATAGGAAACAAGGACGCTGCACAGGCCGTTGCCCGCCTGGTCTCGATCGTCATGGCTTGCGGCACGAGCACCTCGCGATGTACCCTTTCCTTGATCTCTCCACCTCCTCACAAGCTTGCCTGGTGAGGCTGCCCCAGAGGAAGCCTTCCGTCGGCCACCACGCGAGTCTTGGCCCTTCGCGATGGTCTTGAGCTTGAGTAAACGAAGATGGGCCGCATTGGGCCACCACTTGAGCCACGCCGTAGGCCGCAGGCAGGCAAGTCTGGGGACCCCCGTTCCCAGAATGCCGACAGTAGCCCACGGGGCCAAGGCGCGCTCAGACTTGGCTTAGCGGGGAAGCGAAGGGGCAAGTGCGGAGCACCGCGGGCCCCAACAGCCTGCGGCCTTGGGCGCCGTGTGGTGGTTGATTGGATGTGGGCATCTCTGCTTCCCCATGCCGCCTCGGCAACTGCCCAACTTGACAAGTCCCTGCATGCAAAATGGGTCATGATTACCTGCGATCGTGGAGGCCGACGGTTGGCCTTCTCCGGCTATAAGTACGGAACGACGTGGGGCCTCCCAGTCCATCTCTCCTTGCTCCGTCTCTTCTTCCTTGCTCCCCCTGCTCCATCTTGTCGTGTCTTATGGCGCCTACGAAGAAGTTTTCGGCTGCAGAGAAGGGGAAGGCTCGCCGGGAGGGGCCTAGCTCCCCTCCGTCCAAGCGCGACCAAGGTCGTCCCCGTAAGCATCCCGCTATCCGTGCGGTGGCCGCCCGTGGTAATGGCGGAGGTCCCTTGCTCGGTGAAGGCCGCTTGATTGATGGGGGGAGGCGCCCCACGGCTGCACGGCGTCCCCGCCCATGCTTCCACATGGTGGAGGCGTTGCCGGAGTTTGTTGTTTGGTCGGAGGATCCGGCTGGTACCTGGCTTCAGCTCCCCTGCTTCTTCGCCGACGAGTTGCCGGCCGGTGCCACTGGCGGGCTCTGGCTTCGGGCGAACGGCTGCTGCAGCAGAGCCTCTTGGGTGGCGGTGGAGGTTTCCGTTGCCAGGAACGTGGCTTTGGCCCGCGGCTGGCAGACGTTTTCCCGCGCGCGTGGCCTGGGCCAGCGGTGCACCCTGCATTTCAAGTTCGACGGTGATGCCACCCTTTTCGTGAAGGTGTTCGGAGAAGATGGCCGCCGCATCGGGTGCTGCCCCGAGGGTGATGACGGCGACCGGATGCTCAACCTCGGTGATGGCCATAGCAAAGACGAAGAAGGGCCCGTGCCAGGCGGTACCCGCAGCTCGCCAAGCTTCGGTGACTCCCCTTCCGATGGCAGCTCCTCCAGCGGCAGCCGTGATCAGCCACCGCGCCGCCAGACCCGCTTCGAGGGGGTGGAGGATCATCCCGCCGCCACACCTCAATGAAGCGTGAGGAGGGGTCCATTTGAGCCCCGGAGGGTGATGCGCATCCTCTTCTGCGGCTGTCGCGGGGCGAGCCGTGCTCATTTTGTATTTTCTCCCTTTCCTGCAGAGAGAGAGAGAGAGAGAGAGAGAGAGAGAGAAGTGTCGAGCCCCGTGGGGGCATGCTGGACTGTTGTCATCAATTATCACGCCGTTTCTATTATTTCCATGCCGCGTTACGGTATTGCATGCTCATGCGTAGGAATAACTTAGCTCGGGGGGAATGTTGCGGCCTTCGCGTCGGGAGGCTCCGACCAGAGGCCTTGTCGTGCGTCTTGAGGCCTGCAAAAATTAGCCAGAGGGACAGGCTCTGTCCCCCGGCTGTGAGGGTGACCAACTCAGGTCATGCGTTCGTGTTGCGATGCCCGTGGGGCATGGACCGGGAGGAGTGCTCCCGCTGTGAACTTAGGTTGGGAAACCTCACGAAATTAAGCCAGAAGATACTCGCGAGGGCGCCTGTGCAGCCCCCCTCACGAGGTTTGTGAAAGGAAAGATGAGTCAGGCAAGCAGGAAAGACAGGAAAACATAGGCCGGGGACGGCGCACAACACCGAAAGCAACTCCATTTAAAGTCCCAAACAAAGATGAACTAGCCAACTGCAGAAAGCAAATGAAAAGCCGCGTCCGACACCTAATCTAGTCTTCAACGTCTTCTCACCAGCGTGGAGCTAAGTGCTGCCACTGGGTGTGGGTGGGAGCCCCTGAGGCCCGGGGGCGGCACTCCGGAGACTCCTAGGGATGTACAACCCCAACTCATTATTATGTGAGAGTGTCACGGGCGGCGAGCTTCACAGGCATTGGCCTTCTTCACAGGCACCGGGCCTTTCCTTGGGGGAGTCGGGCTTCACAGGCATTGGCCTTCTTCAAAGGCACCGGGCCTTTCCTCAGGGCGACAAGCTTCACAGGCATTGGCCTTCTTCACAGGCACCGGGCCTTTTCTCACAGGCACTGGGCCTCGCTTCAAGGGTAGAATCTCCGGAGGTGCTGAATGTTCCACGCGTTCGGGATGGGCACCCCCTCCTGGGTCTCCAAGCATGCGGAGTCGGGCCTGGAAACATGAACAACCTTGAACGGGCCCTCCCACATGGGCGAGAGCTTGTGTAGCCCTTCCCTGGAGAGCACCCGCCTGACCATGAGGTCTCCTACCTTGAGAGTCCTGGTCCGGATGTTGCAGCAATGGTACCACCGCAACGCCTGCTGGTATCTTGCCGCCCGAAGCGCGGCCTCCCGATGGCGTTCCTCCCCCAGCACGAGATCCGTCCCCCGCGTGGCATCCTGATGCGCTTCGTTGAACGCCAGGACCCGCGCGGAGTGACACTTGACCTCATGAGGGAGGACCGCCTCTACTCCGTAGACGAGGAAGAATGGGGTCTCACCAGTCAACTTGGTTGCGGTCGTGCAAATGGACCACAACACAGAATGGAGCTCGTCGTACCAGCCCCTACCGCCGGCCTCCAGCTTCTTCTTGAAGGTCCTGGTTTTGAGGCCTTTCAGGACCTCCGCATTGGCACATTCAACCTGGCCATTGCTCCGAGGGTGCACCACCGAAGCATAGCATATTTGTGTTCCAAGGTTAGCACATTACGTTTTGAAGAGGTTGCTGGTGAAGTGCAAACCATTGTCAGTGATGATGCGGTTAGGCACTCCGAATCGGCTCATGAGGCCCTTGATGAACTTGACTGCTGAGCCGGCTGGGATGGTGCAGACAGCTTCCACCTCTGCCCACTTGGTGAATTTGTCGACGGTGATGTAGAGGTAGCGATAGCCCCCAGGCACCTGGGGGAATGGGCCCAAAATGTCTAGCCCCCAAATCGCAAAAGGCCATGCGAGGGGTATGGTCTGCAGGCCCTGTGCCGGCTAATGAATTTGTTTGGCGTGTAATTGACAGGCTTCATAGGCCTTCACTAGCTCGATGGCGTCATTGAGTGCTGTAGGCTAGTAGAACCCGCTGCGAAACGCCTTGTCGACGAGGGTTCGTGATTACGAGTGGTGCCCACAATCTCCATCGTGAATGTCTACCAGCGGTTCCTTCCCCTGCTCCCTGGAGATGCAACATAGGGAGATAATGTTTGGCCGCTTCTGGTATAGCTCCCTGTCTTGGATGCAATAAGCCGTGGTCTGCCGTGCCACATGCTCCGTGTCCTCCTCCTTCTCTGGCAGAGTTCCTCGCGTCAGGTAACCTTTGAGTTCCAAGGTCCAGCATCCCTCCTGAGGCTCCAGCGCTGGAGAAAGCGTGCTCCTGAGGTTGGGCCACAGGTCGGGGCTCCTGAGGCCGGTGGTTGAGGGAGCTCTTCCCGAGGTTGTGCTATACTTGTCAGTGATGGTGTTGTTGAGGGTCTGAAGAGTCATTCCTCAAAGACACCAGGCTCTTGGGGCAGCCGCCTGGATGCCCTTTTGGCGATGTCATGAGCCGCTTGATTGGTGCCGCAGGGCACATGCTGCAACTCCAAACCCCAAAACTGCTTTTCCATTCTGCGGACCTCCGCAAGATACGCCTCCATGTGCTCGTCCCTAGGCTCATACACCTCGTTGGAGAAGTTGACGAGGAGCTGTGAATCACCTTTGATGATGAGGCGCTTTACCCCCAAGGCCACTGCAGCTTTCAAGCCCGCTATCAAACCCTCGTACTCTACTATATTGTTGGAAACCTTCTCTCCATGCTGGAAACAGAGTTGCACGACATAGTAGAGCTTGTCTTGAGTGGGGGATATGAGCACCGTGCCGGCCCTCGCACCATGTCACGAGAAGGCTCCATCGAAGTACATAACCCAACCGTCCGGTGCCTCACTTCCTGGGGAAAGTGACCGGTCTTCGCCTGCTTCGAGCCCTGGCACCTCTGTCCATTCTGCTACAAAATCTGCAAGTGCGGCCCCCTTAACGACCCTCGTCGTGCTGAATTCCAATTGAAACACTTGCAACTCAATGTTCCATTCGGCAACCGTTCCCGCTGAGTTGGGACTCCTGAGTACCCTTTCCAGTGGATATGCCGAGATGACCTTGATGGGGTGACCTTGGAAGTAGTGCACAGCTTTCGAGAGGCCACCAACAACACGAGCAAGAGCTTTTGGGGCATGGGGTACCGTGCCCTCGCATCCCGCAGCATCGTACTAACAAAATACACGGGATGCTCGACAAGGGTGGGCGCCCCGATGGAGCCAGCGCCCTCCGGAGAGTCAAGCACCTCCCGAGGCATTGAAGCCCCCGGCTCCTGATCGCTTGGTGAGGTCCCCTCGGCCCCGGAGGCATCTCCCTATTGAGGCTGGTCCCCATTCACCGAGGCCGTGGCCCTCGCGAGGCCATCCTGGCCTTGAGCCGCCGCGGTCGGGCTTGTGGCTGATACGGCCTTGACTCGGCGCTCCTCTCGGACCGCCACCAGAGCTGCGCTGGCGGAGTATGGTGTGGCGGCAAGGTAGAGCACCAAGGGCCCCTGAGGGCGTGGAGCCACCATCACCGGGGGGCTGTTCAGGTATTTCTTGAGACCCTGGAACACTTCTTTAGCCTCTTGAGTCCATTCGAACGGGCCCTTCTTCTTCTTCAGCTTGAAGAAGGGCAGGGCTCGCTCCCCTAGCTTGGAGATAAAACGCCCTAATGCAGTTACTCGCCCGGTGAGCCTCTGCATTTCTCTAAGGGTTTGTGGTGGACTCATGTCTTCGATCGCCTTGACCTTCTCTGGGTTAGCCTCGATTCCTCTCTGGGACACGAGGAAGCCCAGAAGCTTGCCAGAAGGAACACCGAACATGCACTTTTCTGGGTTGAGCCGCAGGTCCACTTCACAAAGGCTCGTGAAGGTTTCTTCCAGGTCCTGTATCAGGGTCTTTACCTCCCGAGACTTCACCACGATATCATCGACGTAGGCCTCGGCGTTCCTCCCGAGCTGCCGGCCCAAGGCGATATGCATCAGTCGCTGAAAGGTTGCGCCTGCGTTGCGCAATCCGAACGGCATGGAGGTGTAGCATTACACCCCACATGGGGTCAGGAAAGCCGTTTTCTCCACATCTTCTATCACCATCTTCTATGCCGCTGCTCCCGGGAATTTTCATGAGGTGAGTCACTGCCATCTTCTACGCTGCTACTCTCGGCCGGGTGAGTCGCTGCCATGAACTGGGCCAAGGCTGGGTAGCCGAGGATGGCGTTGTACGGGAGGCCGATGGGGGCAATGTCGAAGTCGACCAGCTCCGTGCGGAAGTTGGCTTGGGTGCCAAAGGTCACCGGGAGATGGATCTGCCCTAGGGAGCCGGTGGAACTGCCCCCGATGCCTGAGAAGGGCTTGCTAGGCCGGAGTCGCTCCAGCGGCACGTGGAGGAGGCTGAAGGCCTCGACTGACAGCACATTGAGGCCGGCTCCACCATCAATGAGGGTCCTGGTGAGGGTCCTGGTGAAGGCCACCTGGTAGATGGTAGGAGTGCACAACATCGGGAGCGCGCCCGAGCAAGCGGTGTTGGCAGGGTGATCATCCAAGCTGAAGGTCAAGTCGGCCTTGGGTGCCACCCAACCCGGAGGAGCTTCGCGGCATGTGAGGGCAGCGCCGGTCTGGTGGACGAACGGCTTGACGTGTCGGCTCGTGGGTGGGGCTTGCGAGCCACCTAGGAGAGCCGCAATGACTGGGAGTGCCAGCGCAGCATGGTGGGCGAGGAAGAGGCTGCACAGCTCCTCCCAGGAGGTCACCGAAGACGCTGGCAAGTGGAGCAGTCACATGCACAGGACGCTGACGAGGGACATGGGTAGCCAGTTGTCCATGACTGGGTCGTCGCCCCCGGCCTTGAGGACGGCCTCCTCATACGCCAGCAGGAAAGCTAGCGGATCCGCCGCGCCATCGTAACGCGGCGGCATCTCTGGCTTGAACTTGTTCGGCCACCACACCTGTCGCAAGGCGGGGGCCAGAGCTCAGAGCCCAGGGCCGAGTGCGAGCTCTGACGACCGGAGCGGGCGGCGGGTTGCCCTCCATAAGGGTGAAGCGCGGTGTTGACTGATGACCCACAAGTGCATGGGATCTATCATAGTCCTTTCAATAAGTAAGAGTGTCGAACCCAACAAGGAGCAGAAGGAAATGATAAGAGGTTTCCAGTAAGGTTTTCTCTGCAAGCACTGAAATTGTAGGTAATAGATAGTTTTGTGATAAGATAAATTGTAATGAGTGACAATCAATGAAAGTAAATAAAGTGCAGCAAGATGGCCCAATCCTTTTTGTAGCAAAGGACAAGCCTGGGCAATTTTTTATAATGAGAAAAGCGCTCCCAAGGACACATGGGAATTATCGTCAAGCTAGTTTCATCACACTCATATGATTCACGTTCGGTACTTTGATAATTTGATATGTGGGTGAAGCGGTGCTTGGGTACTGCCCTTACTTGGACAAGCATCCCACTTATGATTAACCCCTATTGCAAGCATCCGCAACTACAGAAAAAGCATTAAGGTAAACCTAACCACAACATTAAACATATGGATCCAAATCAGCCCCTTACGAAGCAACGCATCAACTAGGGTTTAAGCTTCTGTAACTCTAGCAAACCATCATCTACTTATTACTTACCAATGCCTTCCTATAGGCCCAAATAATGGTGAAGTGTCATGTAGTCGACATTCACATAACACCACTAGAGGAAAGACAACATACATCTCATCAAAATATCGAACGAATACCAAATTCACATGACTACTAATAGCAAGACTTCACCCATGTCCTCAGGAACAAAAGTAACTACTCACAAAGCATATTCATGTTCATAATCAGAGGTGTAATAATATGCATTAAGGATCTGAACATATGATCTTCCACCAAGTAAACCAATAAGTATCAACTACAATTAGTAATCAACACTACTAGCAACCCATAGGTACCAATTTGTGGTTTTGGATACAAGATTGGATACAAGAGATGAACTAGGGTTTGAGAGGAGATGGTGATGGTGAAGATGTTGATGGAGATTGACCCTCTCCCAATGGAAGGATCGTTGGTGATGACTATGGTGATGATTTCCCCCTCCCGGAGGGAAGTTTCCCTGGCAGAACAGCTCTACCGGACCTCTAGATTGGTTCCGCCAAGGTTCCGCCTCGTGGCGGCGGAGTTTCGTCCCGTAAGCTTGCCCACGATTTTTCCAGGGTAAAAGCCTTCATATAGCAGAAGATGGACACCGGAGGGCCACCAGGGGGGCCAGGAGACAGGGTACGCGCCCAGTAGGGGTGGGCGCGCCCCCCACCCTCCTGGCTAGGGTGTGGGCCCCCTGAGGTGTTTCTTCCGCTCAATAATTCTTATTAAATCCAAAAATAAGTTTTGTGGAGTTTCAGGTCATCTGGAGTAGTGTAGAATAGGTTTCCAATGTTTGCTCCTTTTCCAGCCAGAATTCCAGCTGCCGGCATTCCCCTCTTCATGGTAAACCTTATAAAATAAGAGAGAATAGCCATAAGTATTGATATATAATGTGTAATAACAGCCCATAATGCAATAAATATTGATATAAAAGCATGATGCAAAATGGACGTATCAACTCCCCCAAGCTTAGACCTTGCTTGTCCTCAAGCGGAAGCCGAAATCGAAAAATATGTCCACATGTTTAGAGATAGAGGTGTTGATAAAAATAAAAATACGGACATGAGGGCATCATGATCATTCTTATAACAACAACATATATAGATTTTTTCATATGAATTCTTATGCTCAAGTAACAATCAATTCACAATGTCAAGTATGGTTCAAAAACTTCATTGAAAGCTAACAAACTATAATCTCGGTCATTGAAGCAATTGCAATTTATCGTAACATCACAAAGAGTCAAGAATAGAGCTTTTCAGCAAGTCCACATACTCAACTATCATATAATCTTCTACAATTGCTAACACTCACGCAATACTTGTGGTTATGGAGGTTTAGCCAGACACTGAGAAAGATAGGGGCTTATTGTGTTGCCTCCCAACGTATTCACCTTTAGGTGATGTCAACAATAATAGTCCATGCTAACGAACATCCAATTGGATATATATATATGATGATCTTTCAAACACGAGGAGCTTGCCAACGGATAAAATGAAAAAGGGAAAGGTGAAGATCACCTTGACTCAAGCATAAAGTAAAAACATAAAGTAGGAACATAAAGTAAAAGATAGGACCTTCGTAGAGGGAAGCAGAGGTTGTCATGCGCTTTTAGCGTTGGATAAACAAAATCTTAGTACGAAAGAACGTCACTTTATATTGCCACTTGTGTATGGAACTTTATTATGCAGTCCGTCGCTTTTATTGCTTCCATAACAAGATCGTATAAAGCTTATTTTCTCCGCACTAATAAGTCATGCATATTTAGAGAGCAATTTTTTTTGCTTGCACCGATGAAACTTACTTGAAGGATCTTACTCAATCCATAGGTAGATATGGTGGACTCTCATGGCAAAACTGGGTTTAAGGATATTTGGAAGCACAAGTAGTATCTTTACTTGGTGCTAGGAATTTGGCTAGCATGAGGGGAAAAGGCAAGCTCAACATGTTTGGAAGGTCGATGTCAATATACTTTAACTGAGATGTGAGAAAACATAAACCATTACATTGTCTTCCTTGTCCAACGTCAACTCTTTTAGCATGTCATACTTAATGAGTGCTCACAATCATAAAAGATGTCCAAGATAGTATATTTATATGTCAAACCTCTCTTTCCTTATTACTTCCTATTAATTGCAACGATGACCAAAACTATGCTCATCAACTCTTAACAACTTTTAAGCCTCATACTTTCTATGTGTGAAGTCATTACTATCCATAAGATCAATACAAACTCTATTATTCTTTTTATTCTTTCTATTTTTCTCAAGATCATAGCAAGATAGCAAAGCCCTTGACTCAACACTAATTTTTATTATAGATAACTCACGGACTCGATTACATAGAGAGATCACAAAGCAAAATATCAAAACTTCAATCTACTGGATCAAGATACTACTAAAAGGATCGAACTAAATAAAACAGTAAAGATAGGAGTGTGATGGTGATACGATACCGGGGCACCTCCCCCAAGCTTGGTAGTCGCCAATGGGAGTGCCCATACCCATGTGATTATGTCTCCTTCTTCGCGGTTGGTGTTATGATCTTCTTGGCAATGATGCCCCTCAGGATACGATTCTCCTCCTCAGGCTTATTGACTTGTTTCTTGAGGCCCATAATTTCTTTGCGGAGCTTGCCAGTAACGGCTAAATCTCCCTTTACTCAAGGATGCTGCATAGCTTCTGGAGAACAAGTGACGCTCTTTTTCATACTTTCATAAGAAAGGAATCTAAAGTTGGAAGGGATGACCGAATTTGGAATAGCCAAGCTATGTAGTTCCCCCATCATGAATTCTGCTTGGAGACGAGAGGTGACTTCTTGATCTTCCTCCATGGCATTTATCCTTTTCAATTCGGCCTCCATCTCGTCCTCCGTTGATGGTCCAAAGTGATATGCATCGCTTTTTGCTCCTGGACCTAGTGTCGGGTGAGACACTCGACTCTCCCCGACTGACTCTTGAGAAGACATCTTGCTCTAAATCTGCAACAGGGGTAGCTTGAAACAAAAATAGAGGATGTTTGCGTGATACGGTGGTCAAAACCTCCGGGAGTTTATATAATGAATTTGTACCGACCAAAATATGTAACATGCAAGAAAACGGAGTCCGGGAAGCACACGAGGTGTCCAAGAGACAGGGGGCATGCCCAGTAGGGGTGGGCACGCACCCCACTCTCGTGGAGGCCTCATGTCCTTCCAGGACTACTTCTTTCTTCCTAAAATTCTTAAATATTCCAAAACTGGTAAAAATTGCCTTTAGAATTGTTTCGGAGTCGGTTTACTTACCGTACCACATACCTATTCCTTTTCGGAGTTTGGAACATTCTGAAAAGTGTCCCTTATGTATTCCTCCAGGGTTACGGTTTCAATAATATTAGTTTCAACATTGATAGGATTACCTGAAATATAATGTTTAATTCTTTGGCCGTTAACCACCCTCGGACTTGTGCCTTCGAAGTTGTTGATTTTTATGGCACTCGAACAGTAGACTTCCTCGACAACGTAAGGACCTTCCCATTTAGAGAGAAGTTTTCCTGCAAAAAATCTTAAACGAGAGTTGAATAATAACACATAATCACCGACGTTAAATGCACGCTTTTGTATCCTTTTGTCATGCCAGCGTTTGACTTCTTCTTTGAATAGCTTGGCATTCTCATATGCCTGGGTTCTCAATTCATCTAGTGAGCTAATATCAAACAACCTCTTCTCACCGGCAAGTTTGAAGTCATAATTGAGCTCTTTAATAGCCCAATATGCTTTATGTTCAAGTTCTAGAGGTAAATGACAAGCTTTTCCATAAACCATCTTATACGGAGACATACCCATAGGATTTTTGTATGTAGTTCTATAGGCCCACAATGCATCATCAAGTTTCTTGGACCAATTCTTTCTAGATCTATTCACAGTCTTTTGCAAAATTAATTTGAGTTCTCTATTGCTCAACTCTACTTGACCACTAGACTGTGGGTGATAAGGAGATGCGATTCTATGATTAACATCGTAGTTAGCAAGCATTTACAGAAAGCACCATGAATAAAATGTGAACCCCCATCAGTCATAAGATATCTAGGGACTCCAAACCTCGGAAAAATAACTTCTTTAAGCATTTTAATAGAAGTGTTATGATCAACAGTACTAGTTGGAATAGCTTCTACCCACTTAGTAATGTAATCAACAACAACTAAAAAATGTGTGTAACCATTAGAGGCAGGAAAAGGTCCCATATAATCAAAGCCCCAAACATCAAACTGTTCAATAACAAGAGAATAATTCATAGGCATTTCTTGATGTCTACTAATATTACCAATTCTTTGACATTCATCACAAGACAAAACAAACTTACGGGCATCTTTGAAGAGAGTAGGCCAATAAAAACCGGATTGCAATACCTTATGTGCAGTTCTATCTCTAGCGTGGTGTCCTCTATACGATTCAGAGTGACACTTGCGTAGGATCTGTTCCTGTTCATGCTCAGGTACACAACGTCTAATAACACCATCTACTCCTTTATAAAGGTGTGGGTCATCCCAAAAGTAATGTCTTAAATCATAAAATAACTTTTTCTTTTGTTGGTATGTAAAACTAGGTGGTATAAATTTAGCAACAATGTAATTAGCATAATCAGCATACCAAGGAGCAGTACGAGAAGCATTAATGACTGCTAATTGTTCGTCAGGAAAGCTATCATCAATAGGCAGTGGGTCATCAAGAACATTCTCTAACCTAGACAAGTTGTCTCCAACGGGGTTTTCAGCTCCCTTTCTATCAATATAATATGCAAATCAAATTCTTGGAGCAAGAGAACCCATCTAATGAGTCTAGGCTTAGCATCTTTCTTTTCCAGAAGAATTTAATAGCAGCATGATCAGTGTGAATAGTAACTTTGGAATCAACAATATAAGTTCTAAACTTATCACATGCAAACACAACTGCTAAGAATTCTTTTCAGTAGTAGCATAATTTCTCTGGGCAGCATCAAGAGTCTTACTAGCATACTGGATAACATTCAATTTCTTATCAACTCTTTGCCCTAGAACAACACCTACAGCATAATCACTAGCATCACACATAATTCCAAAAGGTAAATTCCAATCAGGTGGCTGAACAATAGGTGCAGTGATCAAAGCCTTCTTAAGTATTGAAAATGCTTCTACACAATCATCATCAAAGACAAAAGGAATATCTTTTTGCAATAAATTAGTTAGAGGCCTAGAGATTTTAGAAAAGTCCTTAATGAACCTCCTATAAAAACCGGCATGACCAAGGAAACTTCTTATACCTTTTCTGTCCTTGGGACATGGCATTTTTTCAATAGCATCGACTTTTGATTTATCAACTTCAATATCTCTCTCGGATATCTTGTGCCCCAAGACAAAGCCTTCATTAACCATAAAGTGGCACTTTTCCCAATTCAAGACGAGACTAGTGTCTTCGGATCTCTGCAAAACTCGATCAAGGTTGCTCAAGCAATCATCAAAGGAGGATCCATAAACGGAGAAGTCATCCATGAATACCTCACAAATCTTTTCACAAAAGTCAGAGAATATAGCCATCATACATCTTTGAAAGGTAGCAGGTGCATTACATAAACCAAAAGGCATACGTCTATAAGCAAAAGTACCGAAAGGGCAAGTAAAAGTAGTTTTTGATAGATCTTCCGCTGACACAGGTATTTGAGAGAAACCAGAATAACCATCTAGAAAGAAGAAATGTGTATGTTTGGAAAGTCTTTCTAGCATTTGATCAATAAAAGGTAAAGGGTAATGATCTTTCTTAGTAGCTTTATTTAATTTACAGAAATCAATTACCATCCTATAACCTGTAATAATTCTTTGCGGAATCAATTCATCTTTATCATTAGGAACAACAGTAATACCTCCCTTTTTAGGGACACAATGGACATGGCTTACACATTCACTATCAGCAACGGGATAAACTATACCTACCTCGAGGAGCTTTAGTATCTCATTTCTTACCACTTCTTTCATCTTAGGATTTAATCTTCGTTGAGGATCTCTGACTGGTCTGGCATCTTTTTCCACTTTAATTTTGTGTTGGCATAGAGTAGACTAATGCCCTTAAGATCATCCAGAGTATATCCAATAGCAGCATGATGCTTTTTCAGAGTTTTCAATAATCTTTCTTCTTCTTCTTCTGAAAGGTTAGCAGTAATAATAACAGGATATATCTTCTTTTCATCAAGATAAGCGTACTTAAGATTATTAGGTAATGGTTTGAGTTCAAACACGGGGTCACCCTTGGGTGGAGGGGTATCCCCTAAAATTTCGACGGGAAGGTTATGTTTCAGAATAGGTTCCTGTTTAAGGAACACTTCATCTATTTCCCTTCTTTCTTTCATAAACATATCATTTTCATGGTCTAGCAAATATTGTTCTAACGGATCAATAGGAGGCACAGCAATAGAAGCAAGACCAATTATTTCATCTTTAATAGGTAATTTTTTATCACGGGGTTGTCTACGAAATTTAGCAAAATTAAACTCATGAGTCATATCATCCAAGCCAATCGTAACAACATCCTTTTTGCAATCAATCTTAGCTTTAACAGTGTTCAACAAGGGTCTACCAAATATAATGGGACAAAAGTCATCTTGTGGAGAACCAAGAACAAGAAAATCAGCAGGGTATTTGACCTTCCCACACAAGACTTCAACATCTCTAACAATCCCAAAAGGTTTAATAGTATCTATATTGGCAAGCTTAATTATAACATCAATATCTTCTAACTCAACAGGTGCAATATCATGCATAATCTCTTGGTATAAGGAAATAGTTATTGCACTAGCACTAGCACCCATATCACATAAGCCATGATAACAATGATCTCCTATTTTAACAGAAATAACATGCATGCCTACAACGGGTCTATGTATCTTAGCATCTGATTAACAATATTGGCAGTTTGACCACAGAAATAAATAACATGCCCATCTAAATCGTCATCCAAGAGATCTTTAACCATAGCAATACTAGGTTCAACTTTAATTTTCTCAGGGGGTGTATAAGTTCTAGTATTAATCTTACAAACAACAGTCGAAGTTTTAGCATGATCCTTTATCCTAACAGGAAAAGGTGGTTTCTCAACATAAGTAGTAGGAACAATAGGATCATTATAAGTGATAGTCTTTTCTTCAACTATAATAGGTGCAACTACTATTACTTCAATGGGAGTATTATATTTAAACCACTTCTCCTTAGGGAGATCAACGTGAGTAGCAAAAGATTCATAGAAAGAAGCTACTATCTTAGAGTCAAGTCCATATTTAGCGCTAAATCCACGAAAAGCATCGGTATCCATAAAAGATTTAACACAATCAAACTTAGGTGTCATACCTGACTCCTTACCATCATCGGAACCCCAATCTTGAGAGTTGCGTTTAATTCTTTCCAATAAGTCCCATTTGAATTCAATAGTCTTCAACATATAAGAACCAGCACAGGAAGTATGGAGCATGGTGCAATCATTGAGAGAAAGACGAGCATAAAATTTTTGAATAATCATTTCTCTGGAGAGCTCATGATTGGGGCATGAATATAACATTGACTTAAGCCTCCCCCAAGCTTGAGCAATGCTTTCTCCTTCGTGAGGCCAGAAATTATATATGTAATTACGATCACGATGAACAAGATGCATAGGATAGAACTTCTGGTGAAATTCCAACTTCAATCGTTTATAATTCCAAGATCTCGTATCAACACATAGTCTGTACCATGTCAATACATCTCCCTTCAAAGATAAAGGGAAGACCTTCCTTTTGACAACATCATCGGGAATACCTGCAAGCTTAAATAATCCACAAACTTCATCCACAAAGATAAGGTGTAAATCGGGATGCAATGTTCCACCTCCTGGAAATGGATTAGCTAGCAGTTTCTCTATCATACCCGAAGGAATTTCAAAGTGAACATTTTCAGTAGGTTCAGTAGGTTGAGGAGCAACTCTTTACTCTACTGTTCATGGCGAATATGCCCCAAACAAGCCCCTCAAAGGATTAGTTTCCATAATAACAAGTAACAGAAAATTTCAGCACACTATATAAATATTTCCTTACCAAGTTCCACTCACCAAAAGCGCTACACTCCCCGGCAATGGCGCAAGAAAAGAGTCTTGATGACCCACAAGTGTAGGGGATCTATCATAGTCCTTTCGATAAGTAAGAGTGTCGAACCCAACGAGGAGAAAAAGGAAATAATAATCGATTTTCACTAAGGTTTTCTCTGCAAGCACTGAAATTGTAGGTAATAGATAGTTTTGTGATAAGATAAATTGTAATGAGTAACAATCAATGAAAGTAAATAAAGTGCAGCAAGATGGCCCAATCCTTTTTTTAGCAAAGGACAAGGCTGGACAATTTATTATAATGAGAAAAGCGCTCTCGAGGACACATGGGAATTATCGTCAAGATAGTTTCATCACACTCATATGATTCACGTTCGGTACTTTGATAATTTGATATGTGGGTGGACCGGTGCTTTGGTACTGCCCTTACTTGGACAAGCATCACACTTATGATTAACCCCTATTGCAAGCATCCACAACTACAACAAAAGTATTAAGGTAAACCTAACCACATCGTTAAACATATGGATCCAAATCAGAAACTTACGAAGCAACGCATAAACTAGGGTTTAAGATTCTGTCACTCTAGCAACCCATCATCTACTTATTACTTCCCAATGCCTTCCTCTAGGCCCAAATAATGGTGAAGTGTCTTGTAGTCGACGTTCACATAACACCACTAGAGGAAAGACAACATACATCTCATCAAAATATCGAACGAATACCAAATTCACATGACTACTAATAGCAAGACTTCACCCATGTCCTTAGGAACAAACGTAACTACTCACAAAGCATATTCATGTTCATAATCAGATGTGTAATAATATGCATTAAGGATCTGAACATATGATCTTCCACCAAGTAAACCAATAAGTATCAACTACAAGGAGTAATCAACACTACTAGCCAATTTGTGGTTTTGGATACAAGATTGGATACAAGAGATGAACTAGGGTTTGAGAGGAGATGGTGATGGTGAAGATGTTGATGGAGATTGACCCTCTCCCAATGGGAGGATCGTTGGTGATGACTATGGTGATGAATTCCCCCTCCCGGAGGGAAGTTTCCCCGGCAGAATAGCTCTCCCAGAGCTCTAGATTGGTTCCGCCTCGTGGCGGCGGAGTTTCATCGCGTAAGCTTGCCCACGATTTTTTCCAGGGTAAAAGCCTACATATAGCAGAAGATGGACATCAGAGGGCCACCAGGGGGCCCCGGAGACAGGGGGCACGCCCAGTAGGGTGGGCGCGCCCCCCACCCTCCTGGCCAGGGTGTGGGCCCCCTGAGGTGTTTCTTCTGCTCAGTAATTCTTATTAAATCCAAAAATAAGTTTCGTGGAGTTTCAGGTCATCTGGAGCAGTGTAGAATAGGTTTCCAATGTTTGCTCCTTTTCCAGCCAGAATTCCAGCTGCAGGCATTCCCCCTCTTCATGGTAAACCTTATAAAATAAGAGAGAATAGCCATAAGTATTGATATAATGTGTAATAACATCCCATAATGCAATGAACATTGATATAAAAGCATGATGCAAAATGGACGTATCATTGACGGAGAGCGGGTCGATGGCAAGGAGAGCCCCAGCGCACCCCTACCTGGCACGCCAAATGTCGGATATCGGGTTCCGGCAAAACCCTTAAGGTTTGAGCTCTGGGGTGCGCGTGAAGATCTTCCCCCAACCGATCCACGTCCCAACGCCCCGCTGAGAATCTAAGCTACCGGATGAACAACGCAAGGGACACAAGGTTTATACTAGTTCATGCCACCGTTGTGGTGTAATATCCTACTCTAGTTTGTGGTGTGTGGATTGCCTCAGGGGCTGATGATGAACAGTACAGAGGAAGAACAACCTCGCGAGGGGTGTTCTTGTGGTGGTGTGGATTAATTGAACCCCCCTATCCTTTGGTGGCTATCCCTATATATAGAGGCCCTGGTCCTCTTCCCAAATATTGAGCGGTGTCGGTGTCAAAACCGGCGGATCTCGGGTAGGGGGTCCCGAACTGTGCGTCTAGGAGGATGGTAACAGGAGACAAGGGACACGATGTTTTACCCAGGTTCGGGCCCTCTTGATGGAGGTAAAACCTTACATCCTGCTTGATTGATATTGATATTATGGATGTTTACAAGAGTGGATCTACCACGAGATCAAGGAAGCTAAACCCTAGAAGCTAGCCTATGGTATGATTGTAAGGGTTGTTGTTGTTGTTGTTGTCCTACGGACTAGAGCCATCCGGTTTATATAGACACCGGAGAGGGCTAGGGTTACATAGAGTCGGTTACAATGGTAGGAGATCTACGTATCCGTATCGCCAAGCTTGCCTTCCACGCCAAGGAAAGTCCCATCCGGACACGGGACGAAGTCTTCAATCTTGTATCTTCATAGTCTTGGAGTCCGGTCGATGATGATAGTCCGGTCGATGATGATAGTCCGGCCGATGATAGTTCGGCTGATGATGGTAGTCCGGCTATCTGGACACCCCCTAATCCAGGACTCCCTCAGTAGCCCCTGAACCAGGCTTCAATGACGATAAGTCCGGCGCGTATATTGCTTGGCATTGCAAGGCGGGTTCCTCCTCCGAATGATAGAAGATTGTGAACACCAGGATAGTGTCCGGCTCTGCAAAATAAATTCCACATTCCAGCATAGAGAGAATAATATATACACAAGTTCATTCTGCTGTCGTTTTTTGCGGCATGACGTCATGCCACTACCAAGCCATTACTTGAATCGGTTTTTACTCTACCACCTCAGCGCATTTAGCGAAGCGGTTTCCTTGGCACGTCTTGTCGAAGCAGAGATCGTGTTCCCCCTTAATCCAGGATTCTCATCAATACGGACGTGGGTAACCCAACCGTGCCATTGATGGTGACGCTTGGGGGATAAGCGAGTTTTACCAGGCCGGTGGGGGACGCGTAGACTTCGTCCGCCCATATAAGGGATAAGGATTCACCTTTTCACCTACGCCTTCTTCCTCCTTTGCTTATCCATCTGCACGCACTCGAGCTCCAGCGCCCAAGCCCGCACATCTCGTCTCAACCTTCCCCAGTTATGTCCGGAGCGGGAGGCAAGTGGATGACCTCCTCCGTTACGGAGGAGCACATCGAAAGACTGCGGAGCGCCGGCTACCTGTCCGGCGACATCGCGCACCGGCTGCCCGACGAGGGGCAGCTCATCCCCACCCCCAGGCCCCATGAGAGGGTAGTTTTTCTTCCCCACTTCCTCCGTGGACTGGGCTTTCCACTTCACCCCTTTTTCCGGGGCTCATGTTCTACTACGGTCTGGATTTCCATGATCTGTCGCCGAACTTCATCCTCAACATCTCGGCGTTTATCGTCGTGTGCGAGGCCTTCCTCTGCATCCAGCCCCACTTCGGCTTGTGGCTCAAGACCTTCAATGTCAAGCCGAAGGTAGTGAAGGGCACTCAAGCGGAGTGCGGAGGCGCCATGTTGGGCAAGATGCCCAACGTCCTTTGGTTTGAAGGGGCCTTCGTGGAATCCGTCAAGGGGTGGCAATCGGGGTGGTTCTATATCACTGAGCCGCGCGACCCTACGTGGGCAGCGGCCCCCGAGTTCAGATCTGGTATCCCCATGCAGCTCACCTCCTGGAAATAGAAGGGCTTGCTGTGGGGTAGTTCGGAGGAGCTGACGGGACTCCAAGCCTGTATCCAGAAGCTGGTGAAGAAGCTCAGGCTGGTTAACGTGGTCCAAGTCATGCTCGTCCACCGGATTCTCCCATGCCAAGAGCGGGCATTCAATCTATGGGAGTTCAATCCGGAACAGCACCAGGCGCTGAGCGGGCTCTTCGACACGACGTACGAAGGCGCCTGGAGGGTGCTGTTCAAGGGCGCCGAAGCCCCCGCATCCGCGACTGAAGATCGCGGATTTCGCTCGCAGCGCCAAGCCGACGAGGTAAGTGATTCTACCCCTTTACGGGACACTTTGCTTTTCATAGTTTGACTCTATGCGGGTTTTAGTTTCCCCTTTTCCTTTGACAGGACTGGATGAGGAAGGCAGAGCAGATTATCTGCCCGGCCCCTATGCCAAAAAACCCAATAGACGCCCGTCTAGCGAGGCTGCTGGTTCCGGCACCGCACGTGGTGCCGGAGAAGAAGGCCAAGAAGGAGGCCACGGGTGCTCGAAAGAGTTCCCGCCTTCAGGTGTCCGACGACTCCGGGGCGGACTCCTCCCCCGAAAACGAGGAGGAGAAAGAGGACTCTCTCCCAGAGGAGGGAGAGAGGAAGAGGAAGGCTACCCCAACAGGGGAGGCCGAAGGGTCCAAGAGGGGAAGGACTACTCCCACGGACAGCTCCGCCAACATCAACGTTGGCGAGGAAGAATGGCCTTCAAGGGCCAGGCCTCTAGCGAGATCGTAAGTATCCGGATTCCTGAGTGATTTATAATTTCTTTTTCTGTGTCACATAGTGTCATTCTGATGCCGCATGCTGCCTGTAGTCCGGCCAATGATGATCTCCCCGCTTCATCGAGCGGGGCGTTGGCTCCGTCTGATGTAGACTCCATCCCGACCGCCTCCACCCCTCGCGGCGCCGAGGACGCCAAGGTGGGATCCCAAGAAGGGACCCATCAGGGGGAGGCTCCGGAGGCGCGACAAGGCGTCCTCCCGGACTTTGCGCCGGACTCCATATCAGAACCCACAGTGGTTCCGGAGTCCGGCCGGCGGCCCCTTCGCACGAAGGGCAAGACCGTGACACCGGCGTCTTCTGTCCAACCGAAGGCGCCGGACAATTTGTTGGAGGCGCTCCAGAGCGCTTCCATCGAGGAAGAACACCGCACTATTATGAGTGCGGTGATTCAGAAGGTACAACTTGCCAAGAGCGGGCTAACCGAAGCCTGCAGTAGCCTTCTATCAGGCTTTGAGGTAAGAAGTTAAAAATATGCAATGTAATACCGCATAGACAGTAGCCCCTGATGATCGGTTCGGTGTTCAGAAAGAAAAGCCGGACTGAGGATCTGAAAAAAAAAAGATATATGCAGGGTTGCTAAAAAGTTATGTCAATATGGGTTGCAGGCTGCGCTGCTGACCTCTGCCGCACTGACTGCGGAGGTCGGTGCTTTGAAGCAGGAGCTCGACCGGTCCGAGCAAGAGCTCGGCCACGCCAAGAAGCAGGTCGAGGACAAAGAAGGTGAGTAACACCACTTTGAACTTGTACCTTACAGAAAAGGATTTAGGTTGCAACAAAAAAAATAACAAGGATAACATGGGTACTGCAGGGGCCACAAACGAGGTGGCGACCCGGAAGGAGGCCGTGTCCGCGGCCGAACGCAATGCGGCCGCGGAACGGGCAGAGCGAGAAAAGCAGGAGGCGCGGGTGGCGGTGGTTCGGCAAGAGCTCCAGGCTCTCATGGAAAAGCATGAGAGTTTGGAGCGTGACTCAAAGACTCGAGAGTCCGAGCTTGCCTCGGCTCTTGAAAGTGCCAAAACTGCCAAGGCCGATGCCCATAAGTCCATTCAGGAGATTGAGTTGGTGAGGAAGATAGCGGCGGGTAAGGCATTTTTCATGCAAAGCAAGCATGTGAATGTAAATTATGTTTTACTTACCCGAATTCGGAGCTCTCCAGGGGCGTTTGCAGATCTGCCTGGCAGCATGTCTGATGCCGCCGCATTCCACCGAGCCGAGGAGGGGAGCTCAACGGAGAAGGTCTTATGGTCTCAGTATGCTGAGGCCGGCCATCCGGTGCCCCCTAGCGACCAGCTGAAGCAGCTGGTCGAGCTCCACAAGGCGGCCGAGCAGGCCATGAAGGGCCTCATAGTCCGGCTGTGGCCTGGAGAGGCCATGCCTGGGAGCTACTTCGGCCTCGTGCGATAGTTGGTGGATGCGTGCCCCTGGGTGGAGGTTATCAAGCGCTCCGCCTGTGTTGAAGGTGCTCGTCGGTCCCTTGCCCGCGCAAAGGTGCATTGGGGCAAGCTGGATGCGGAGAAGCTAATCACTGACACACCACCAACGGGCAAGGAATATCGTACGCCCGAGATGTACTATAAGACTGTCCTGAAGGGTGCCCGCAAGATTGCGGATGAGTGACCCAGGGATGTAATTATTGAGTAAATTCACAATGTGTTATCCTGTGCGCTGAAAACTTTGTTCATATGCGCTAAGCAACGCTTGTTAATTTAAAATATTACCTTCTATGCGGCCGTTTATTAAATCTGAGAGATGGCAAGTCGTCGGCTTCAGCCCCCATGCCACGAGTGCTGGGGTGTTCGGGATAAACTTGAGCACTCTTGTTCCCATTTTTGGGTCCATGTAGGGAGGCGCTCAACACAACGAACAAGGCAACCGGACTTATAGTGCTTGAACACTCTCACTTAGACATCGAATTCTATAATTTTAAATTTCGGCGAAGCCCCTAGTATTCGGAAGACCGAATTCGGGGCGCTATCCACGCCTTCGTCGGACATTATCCGGTACTTCGCTCGAAGCGGTGTAGGTCTTTAAGGACCCGAAAAGACCTCTCGAACAGCGACCAGTCTCTCGCCTTATCATGACAGTCAGTTTTAGCTTTCTCCACCGAGGCGTTAACCCGGCTCAACCGGGGCGCAATCGCAGTGGTTCTCCCAGTGCTACCTTAGCCGATAGAACGGAACATAAGGTGCCAAACATGGGAGCCGGGCAAACCCAAATATTGACCCAAGACGTGATTCGGAGCCGATTCATATAATGCTATAAGTTCGGGCTGCCGCACTTGTGAAAGTGTGCGGACTTGATCACACCATAATGCGGGGAACATAAGCCCCTGGTGTATTTGGCCATACCAAAATGTACGGATGCAACATGTCGTAAATGAACATATATATATAAGGTAATGCAATTATGGGCAAAAAGTGCTGCATTTTATTCGAGAAGATTTGCTATGAGTGCGGAATGATACAAATAGTGCGGAAAACAAGGGATTGGACGAATTAAAGGCGTCTCCCTCCAGGGGTAGGCCGCGGAATGGTGTGTTTAACAAATTTAATGCTCGTAATGGAGACCGCCTAAGTGTTCGTCGCGGCCTTTGTCCCTCCCTGGCTGTTGCATCATGAGTTCGGCAGGTTCGCCGCCGGACAGAGTTCTGTATAAAAAAGAGAGAAATAAAAGATAAAAAGAGCGACACACTTGGGAGCCCCTGGTGTGGTCGAACCGCACTCTGGGTCTATTGTGGTTGTGCCTCTCCCCCCATGCCCATGGTATCTCCAGGGCGTAATTATGTACGTGGAGCGTTTGTCTTACAATTGTGCGAGGGCTGGTGTTGAGGCCGCATTGCTATGCGTGCTCGGAACGTGCCAGGTGGTCTTGGTTGATGTTGCTCCGGGCGCGTTTGGCCGTGTCCGGTCTTTTAACGGCCGGACTCGGAAATTGCCTTAAAAGGCTGCTCTGTACTTCTGCCGCGAGAGCCGCTGTATATTCCTCCGTTCGGAGGGAGTGTTCCGTGTTTCCATTGACCGTGATGACTCCACGAGGGCCTGGCATCTTGAGCTTAAGGTATGCACAATGCGGCACCGCGTTGAATTTTGCGAACGCGGTTCGTCCGAGCAGAGCGTGATAGCCACTACGGAATGGGACTATGTCAAAGATTAACTCCTCGCTTCGGACATTATCCGGGGATCCGAAGACCACTTCCAGTGTAACTGAGCCTGTACAACTGGCCTCGACACCTGGTATGACGCCTTTGAAGGTTGTCTTTGTAGGGTTAATCCTTGAAGGGTCTATGCCCATCTTGCGCACTGTATCCTGATAAAGCAGGTTCAGGCTACTGCCCCCGTCCATCAGGACTCTTGTGAGGTGAAATCCATCGATGATTGGGTCTAAAACCAATGCGGCGAATCCGCCATGGCGGATACTGGTCGGATGGTCTCTTCGATCGAAAGTGATCGGGCAAGAGGACCATGGGTTGAATTTTGGGGCGACTGGCTCCATCGCGTATACGTCCCTTAGTGCATGCTTCCGCTCCCTCTTGGGAATATGCGTTGCGTATATCATGTTTACCGTCCGAACTTGAGGGTCTCTTCCTCGTCATCGTTGTGTAGCCCCTTGTCATTGTTTTCGGCGATTAATTTGCCTGCCTGCTTGAATACCCAACAATCTCTGTTGGTGTGGTTAGCTGGCTTTTTGGGGGTTCCATGTATTTGACAGGAGCGGTCGAGTATTTGGTCCAAATTGGACGGGCCCGGAGTGGTTCTTTTGAATGGCTTCTTCCGTTGACCGGGCTTGGAGCCTCGGAATCCGGCGTTGACTGCCGTATCCTCATTGGTGTCACCGTTAATGTGGCGTTTGTTTTTGTTTCGACGCAACCTGCCATTGCGGTCCTTGGTATTCGGACTGCCAGCGTTTTTGCTGAGGTTGTTGCTGCGAGCTAGCCAGCTATCCTCTCCCGCACAGAAGCGGGTCATGAGTGATGTGAGGGCTGCCATGGATTTCGGCTTCTCCTGTCCTTGGTGCCGGGCCAGCCACTCGTCGCGGATGTTATGTTTGAAGGCAGCGAGGGCCTCTGCATCCGGACAGTCGACGATTTGATTTTTCTTTGTTAAGAACCGTGTCCAGAATTGCCTGGCCGATTCGTCTAGCTGCTGGATTATGTGGCTTAGGTCATCTGCGTCCGGTGGTCGCACATACGTGCCCTGGAAGTTGTCGAGGAATGCGGCTTCCAGGTCTTCCCAGCATCCAATTGACTCTGCGGGCAGGCTGTTAAGCCAATGCCGAGCTGGTCCTTTAAGCTTGAGCGGGAGATATTTGATGGCGTGAAGATCGTCACCGCGGACCATATGTATATGGAGGAGATAATCCTCAATCCAAACCGCAGGGTCTGTTGTGCCATCGTAGGATTTGATATTAATGGGTTTAAATCCTTCAGGGATTTGATGATCCATTACTTCGTCAGCGAAGCATAGTGGGTGTGCGGCGCCTCTATATTGAGCAATATCGCGACGTGGCTCGAGAGAGCGTTGTCTGCTGTGTTCGGCCCGGCCGGAGTAGTTGTATCCGGCGCGACGGTATTCGTCGTGGGTCTTGGGGCGCCCACGTGATCCATAGATAGATCTGGATTGTCTTGCCTTGTCCTCCAATATATCCCGCAAGTCCGGCGCGTTCCCCCGTGGCTTCATGCTTTTTGAGTGATGCCGGGGTACGGTTTTGGTGGAGGGCTTGCACGCCTCTCTGTCGCGGCAATGAGGTGGTCGGTCTGCCGTATTGTGCGCTGGTGATGCCGGTTTGTACGCTTCCTCCTCTAGTCGGGGGAGCAACTTGCGTTTTGGGTAACTTTTGGACGGGCATTCGAGTTCATACTCTTCGGCCGCGAGGACCTCGGTCCATCTGTCGGCCAGTAGGTCTTGATCAGCTTGCAGCTGTTGCTGCTTTTTCTTTAGGCTGTTTGCCGTGGCCATTAGCCTGCATCTGAAACACTCTTGTTCGACGGGATCCTCAGGCACGACGAATTCATCGTCGTCAAGGCTTGCCTCGTCTCCGGAGGGAGGTAAGTAATTATCATCCTCGACCTCTTCGTCTGCCGCCCTCTCGTGAGGGCTTGCTTCTGCCTCCTCCTGTGCTGGATCGTGTTGGAGGGGGTTGTCTTCGGCACTTTCTGGGGTGTTATTATCTCCTGTGCCGGAATCTCCATTCTTGCTGTGGCGGGATTTAGAGCGGCGCCGCTGACATCGGCGCTTGGGCTGTTTCTTTAAGGAATCGGCCTCCGTTGCTTCTTCGCCGTCCCCATCTTTTGGGGTGTCCACCATGTATATATCGTATGACGAGGTGGTCTTCCAGTGTCCTGTAGGCACTGGTTCTTGATAGTCTCCGGGATCGTCGTCCATACCGTCGATGTCTTTGGAGTCGTAGTCGAGTACGTCGGTTAGATCGTCGACGGTGGCTACGAAGTGGGTGGTGGGTGGGATCTGAATTTCTTCGTCGTCCACGTCCCAACCATCCTGGCCGTAGTTCGGCCAGGGCTCTCCGGATAGCGAGAGATGCTTCAGCGAATTTAAGATATCACCGAAGGGTGAGTGCTGAAAGATGTCCGCAGCGGTGAATTCCATGATCGGCGCCCAATCGGATTCGACTGGCAGGGGCGTAGGAGGTTCGGAGTCCAGCAGAGAGTCCAGCACCTCGGAGTCATGAGCTTTATGCGGGACAAGGTAAGTGTTTGGCTCCATCGCCGTAGAAGTTGCAGCTCCCGAGGCGGTGTCCAGCCATCCGTCCTCGATCTGAGCGATCGGCTCCGGACTATGGGTCGGAGCGGATTCGTGTGCGGCCTCCAAGGTGCTGTCCGGCGGCAGAGTTAGGTCGTGCCCATCGTGATAGCGCGGCACGCTCGGCTGTGGCTCAGGTCCATCTAAGATCAAGTCCCCGCGGATATGGGCCGTGAAGTTTAGGCTTTCAAACCTGACCTGACGGCCAGGGGCGTAGCTTTCAATCTGCTCCAGACGGCCAAGTGAGTTGGCCCGCAGTGCGAAGCCGCCGAATACGAAGATCTGTCCGGGGAGAAAAGTCTCACCCAGGACTGCGTCATTGTCGATTGAAGAGGCCATCAAGCCTATCGGTGACGACACAGAGGAACTCTCAATGAAAGCACCAATGTCGGTGTCAAAACCGACGGATCTCGGGTAGGGCGTCCCGAACTGTGCGTCTAGGCGGATGGTAACAGGAGACAAGGGACGCGATGTTTTACCCAGTTTAAGGCCCTCTTGATGGAGGTAAAACCCTATGTCCTGCTTGATTGATATTGATATTGTGGATGTTTACAAGAGTGGATCTACCACGAGATCAAGGAGGCTAAACCCTAGAAGCTAGCCTATGGTATGATTGTAAGGGTTGTTGTTGTTGTTGTCCTATGGACTAGAGCCATCCTGTTTATATAGACACCGGAGAGGGCTAGGGTTACATAGAGTCGGTTACAATGGTAGGAGATCTACGTATCCGTATCGCCAAGCTTGCCTTCCACGCCAAGGAAAGTCCCATCCGGACACGGGACGGAGTCTTCAATCTTGTATCTTCATAGTCTTGGAGTCCGGTCGATGATGATAGTCCGGTCGATGATGATAGTCCGGCCGATGATAGTTCGGCTGATGATGGTAGTCCGGCTATCCGGACACCCCCTAATCCAGGACTCCCTCAAGCGGGAAGGGCGCCAACAAAGACCACTTTGAAGGGGAACATCTAGTACAGCTTATCTTGACTAAATTTGGTCTTCGACTGCCAAAGGCACTAGCGATGACACCGTCTTGGGCTCCACGTGACCTCCGTCCTGCCGCTCTGGTGGTCTTGGTCTCATTACACTGGAATGGTAGCCTTTGCCTGCTGCCTTGGTCTGTGCTTGCCCCCTTTGCACAAAAGAGGAAACAAGGACACTGTACAGACCGGCGCCCGCCTGGTCACGATTGTCATGGCTTGCATCACGAGCACCTCGTGAGGTACCCTTGCCTTGACTCTCCGCCTCCTCACGAGCTTGCCTGGTGAGGCTGCCCCTGAGGAAGCCTTCCGTCGTCCGCCCCACGAGGCTTGGCCCCTCGCGAGGGTCTTGAGCTTGAGCAAATGAAGATGGGCCGCATTGGCCCACCACTCGAGCCATGCCGTAGGCCGCAGGCAGGCATGTTTGGGAACCCCCATTCCCAGAACGCCGACAGCTTGGGAATCATTTTCGTCATCCCTTGCATACTATAGTTCATCACGAAGTTCCAATAACTTGGTGATGGTGACTAGAGAACTCTGTCAATCACTATCTTATCTGGAAGATTAACTCCCACTTGATTCAAGCGATTGTAGTACCCAGACATTCTGAGCACATGCTCACTGCTTGAGCCATCTTTTAGCTATAGAACTTGTTGGAGACTTCATATCTCTCAACTCGGGTATTTGCTTGAAATATTAACTTCAACTCTTGGAACATCTCATATTGTCCATGACATTCAAAACGTCTTTGAAGTCCCAATTCTAAGCCGTTAAGCATGGTGCACTAAACTATCAAGTAGTCATCATATTGTGCTAGCCAAACGTTCATAACGTCTGCACCTTCTCTTGCAATAGGTCTGTCACCTAGTGGTTCATCAATGACATAATTCTTCTCTGCAGCAATGAGGATAAACCTCAAATTACAGACCCAGTCCGTATCATTGCTACTATCACCTTTCAACTTAGCTTTCTCTAGGAACACATATAAAAACATAGGGAAGCAACAATGCGAGCTATTGATCTACAACATTATTTGCAAAATACTATCAGGACTAAGTTCATGACAAATTAAAGTTCAATTAATCATATTTACTTAAGAACTCCCACTTAGATAGACATCCCTCTAATCATCTAAGTGATCACGTGATCCAAATCAACTAAACCATGTCCGATCATCACGTGAGATGGAGTAGTTTTCAATGGTGAACATCACTATGTTGATCATATCTACTATATGATTCACGCTCGACCTTTTGGTCTCACTGTTCCGAGGCCATATCTTCATATGCTAGGCTCGTCAAATTTAACCCGAGTATTCTGTGTGTGCAAAACTGGCTTGCACCCGTTGTATGTGAACGTAGAGCTTATCACACCCGATCATCACGTGGTGTCTCGGCATGACGAACTTTCGCAACGGTGCATACTCAGGGAGAACACTTGTACCTTGAAATTTAGTGAGAGATCATCTTATAATGCTACCGCTGAACTAAGCCAGATAAGATGCATAAAGGATAAACATCACATGCAATCAATATAAGTGATATGATATGGCCATCATCATCTTGTGCCTTTGATCTCCATCTCCAAAGCATCATCATGATCACCATCGTCACCGGCGCGACACCTTGATCTCCATCGTAGCATCGTTGTCGTCCCACCAACTATTGTTTCTATGACTATCGCTACCGCTTAGTGATAAAGTAAAAACAATTACAGGGCGATTGCATTGCATACAATAAAGCGACAACCATATGGCTCCTGCCAGTTGCCGATAACTCTGTTACAAAATATGATCGTCTCATACAATAAAATTTAGCATCGTGTTTGACCATATCACATCACAACATGCCCTGCAAAAACAAGTTAGACGTCCTCTACTTTGTTGTTGCAAGTTTTACGTGGCTGGTACGGGCTGAGCAAGAACCGTCCTTACCTACGCATCAAAAAACCACAACGATTTTTCGTCAAGTATGTGATGTTTTAACCTTCAACAAGGACCGGGTGTAGCCACACTCGATTCAACTGAAGTTGGACAAACTGACACCCGCCAGCCACCTGTGTGCGAAGCACGTCGGTAGAACCAGTCTCACGTAAGCGTATACATAATGTTGGTTGGGGCCGCTTCATCCAACAATACCGCCGAATCAAAGTATGACATGCTGGTAAGCAGTATGACTATTATCGCCCACAACTCACTTGTGTTCTACTCGCGCATATAACATATACGCATAAACCTGGCTCTGATACCACTATTAGGGAACGTAGTAATTTCAAAAATTTCCTACACACACGCAAGATCATGGTGATGCATAGCAACGAGAGGGGAGAGTGTGTCCACGTACCCTCGTAGACCGAAAGCGGAAGTGTTATGACAACGCGGTTGATGTAGTCATACGTCTTCATGATCGACCGATCCTAGTACCAAATGTACGGCATCTCCGTGATCTGCACATGTTTAGCTCGGTGACGTCCCATGAACTCACGACCCAGCAGAGTGTTGAGGGAGAGCTTCGTCAGCACGACGGCGTGATGACGGTGATGATGAAGCTACCAGTGCATGGCTTCGCCTAATCACTATGATGATATGACCGAGGTGGATTATGGTGGAGGGGGGCACCGCACACGGCTAAGAGATCAATGATCAACTTGTTTGTCTATGGGGTGCCCCCCTCCCTCATATATAGAGGAGTGGAGGAGGGGGAGGGCCGACTGAGGGAGTCCTGGATTAGGGGGTATCCGGACAGCCGGACTATATCCTTTGGCCGGACTGTTGGACTATGAAGATTTAAGACTGAAGACTTCGTCCCGTGTCTAGATGGGACTCTCCTTTGCATGGAAGGCAAGCTTGGCGGTTGGGATGTATAGATCTCCTTCTCTATAACCGGCCCTGTGTAACCCTAGCCCCCTCCGGTATCTATATAAATTGGAGGGTTTAGTCCATAGGACAAGAATAATCATAATCATCATAGGCTAGCTTCTAGGGTTTAGCCTCTACGACCTCGTGGTAGATCAACTCTTGTAATACTCATATCATCAAGATCAATCAAGCAGGATATAGGGTATCACCTCCATCGAGAGGCCGAACCTGGGTAAACATCGTGTCCCGAGCCTCCTGTTACCATTAGCCTTAGACACACAGTTCGGGACCCCCTACCTGAGATCTGCCGGTTTTGACACCGACACCGGCCCTCTACTATGGCTCGCCCTGGGGAGTCCTACTCCCACCAGGAGTAGGATCCCCCCCTTCCAAGTAGGAGTAGGAGAGAAGGAAGGGGAAGAGAGAAGAGAAGGAAAGAGGGGGCGCCGCCCCTCCCCCTAGTCCAATTCGGACTAGGCCTTGCGGGGCACGCAGCCTCCCCTAGGCAGCCCTTCTCACTCTCCTTTAAAGCCCAATAGGGCCCATATACTCCCCAGCGAACTCACGTAACTCTCCGGTACTCCGATAAATACCCGAACCACTCAGAATCTTTCTGATGTCTGAATATAGCCTTCCAATATATCAATCTTTACGTCTCGAACATTTTGAGACTCCTCGTCATGTCCCTGATCTCATCCGGGACTCAGAACAACATTCGGTACATCAAAACACATAAACTCATAATACCGATCGTCACCGAACGTTAAGCGTGCGGACCCTACGGGTTCAATAACTATGTAGTCATGATCGAGACTCATCTCCGGTCAATAAGCAATAGAGGAACCTAGATGCTCATATTGGCTCCCACATATTCTACGAAGATCTTTGTCGGTCAAACCGCATAACAACATAAGTTGTTCCCTTTGTCATCGGTATGTTACTTGCCTGAGATTCAATCGTCGGTATCTCAATACCTAGTTCAATCTGATTACCGGCAAGTCTCTTTACTCGTTCTGTAATGCATCATCCTGCAACTAACTCATTAGTCACATTACTTGCAAGGCTTATAGTGATGTGCATTACCGAGAGGGCCCAGAGATACCTCTCCGACAATCAGAGTGACAAATCCTAATCTCGATCTATGCCAACTCAACAAGTACCATCGGAGACACCTGTAGAGCACCTTTATAATCACCCAGTTATGTTGTGATATTTGATAGCACACAAAGTGTTCCTCCGGTATTCGGGAGTTGCATCATCTCATAGTCATAGGAACATGTATAAGTCATGAAGAAAGCAATAGCAATATACTAAACGATCAAGTGCTAAGCTAACAGAATGGGTTAAGTCAATCATATCATTCTCTAATGATGTTATCCCATTAATGAAATGACAACTCGTGTCTATGGCTAGGAAACTTAAATATCTTTGAATCAACGAGCTAGTCAAGTAGAGGCATACTAGTGACACTTTGTTTGCCTATGTATTGACACATGTACTAAGTTTCCGGTTAATACAATTCTAGCATGAATAATAAACATTTATCATTAAATAAGGAAATAAATAATAACTTTATTATTGCCTCTAGGGCATATTTCCTTCAGTCTACCACTTGCACTAGAGTCAATAATCTACTTCATCGCTATGTGATTTAACACCAATAGTTCACATCACCATGTGATTAACACCCATAGTTCACATCTCCATTTGACCAACACTCAAAGTGTTTACTAGAGTCAGTAATCTAGTGCACATCGCCATGTGATTAACACCCAAAGAGTACTAAGGTGTGATCATGTTTTTCTTGTGACAGAAGTTTAGTCAATGGGTCTGCCATATTCAGAGTCGTATGTATTTTGCAAATATTCAATGTCTACAATGCTCTGCATAGAGCTACTTTAGCTAATTACTCCCACTTTCAATATGTATCCAGATTGAGACATAGAGTCACCTGGATCGGTGTAAAATCTTGCATCGACGTAACTCTTTATGACGAACTCTTTATCACTCCCATCACCGAGAAACATTTCCTTAGTCCTCACTAAGGATAATTTTGACCGCTATCCAGTGATCTACTCTTAGATCACTATTGTACCCCCTTGCCAAACTCATGGCAAGGTACACAATAGGTCTGGTACACAGCACATCATACTCTATAGAACCTATGACGGTGGCATAAGGAATTACTTTCATTCTCTTTCTATCTTCTGCCATGGTTGGGCTTTGAGTCTTACTCAACTTTACACCTTGTAATACAGACAAGAACTCCTTCTTTGATTGATCCATTTTGAACTCTTTCAAAAACTTGTCAAGGTATTTACTCATTGAAAAATCTTATCAAGCATCTTGATCTATCTCTATAGATCTTGATGCCCAATATGTAACCAGATTCACCGAGGTCTTTCATTGAAAAACTCTTATTCAAGTATCCCTTTATGCAATCCAAAAATTCTATATCATTTCCAATCAAAAATATGTCATCCACATATAATATTAGAAATTCTATAGAGCTCCCACTAACTTTCTTGTAAATACAGGCTTCTCCAAAAGTCTGTATAAACCCATATGCTTTGATCACACTATAAAAGCATTTATTCCAACTCCGAGAGGCTTGCACTAGTCCATAAATGGATCGCTGGAGCTTGCACACTTTGTTAGCACCCTTTGGATCGACAAAACCTTCCGGTTGAATCATATACAACTCTTCTTCTAGAAATCCATTTAGGAATGCAGTTTTGACATCCATTTGCCAAATTTCATAATCATAAAATGCAACAATTGCTAACATGATTCGGACAGACTTAAGCATCGCTACGGGTGAGAAAGTCTCATCGTAGTCAACTCCTTGAACTTGTCGAAAACATTTTGCGACAAGTTGAGCTTTGTAGATAGTAATACTACTGTCAGCGTCCGTCTTCCTCTTGGAGATCCATTTATTCTTAATGGCTTGCCAATCATCGGGCAAGTCAACCAAAGTCCACACTTTGTTCTCATACATGGATCCCATCTCAGATTTCATGGCCACAAGCCATTTCGCGGAATCTGGGCTCATCATCGCTTCCTCATAGTTTGTAGGTTCACCATGGTCTAGTAACACGACTTCCAGAAAAGGATTACCGTACCATTCTGGTGCGGATCTTACTCTGGAAGACCTACGAGGTTCGGTAGCAACTTGATCTGATGTTTCCTGATCATCATCATTAACTTCCTCACTAATTGGTGTAGGGATCACTGGAACTGATTTCTGTGATAAACTACTTTCCAATAAGGGAGAAGGTACAATTACCTCATCAAGTTCTACTTTCCTCCCACTCATTTCTTTCAAGAGAAACTCCTTCTCTAGAAAGGATCCATTTTTTGCAACAAAGATTTTGCCTTCGGATCTGCGATAGAAGGTGTACCCAACAGTTTCCTTTGGGTATCCTATGAAGATGCACTTCTCCGATTTGGGTTCGAGCTTATCAGGTTGAACCTTTTTCACATAAGCATCGCAGCCCCAAACTTTAAGAAACGACAACTTTGGTTTCTTGCCAAACCATAGTTCATAAGGCGTCGTCTCAATGGATTTTGATGGTGCCCTATTTAAAGTGAATGCAACAGTCTATAATGCATAACCCCAATACGATAGTGGTAAACCGGTAAGAGACATCATAGATCGCACCATATCCAATAAAGTGCGGTTACGACGTTCGGACACACCATTACGCTATGGTGTTCCATGTGGCGTGAGCTGTGAAACTATTCTACATTGTTTTAAATGAAGGCCAAACTCGTAACTCCAATATTCTCCTCTACGATCAGATCGTAGAAACTTTATTTTGTTGTTACGATGATTCTCCACTTCACTCTGAAATACTTTGAACTTTTCAAATGTTTCAGAATTGTGTTTCATTAAGTAGATATACCCATATCTTCTCAAATCATCTGTGAAGGTGAGAAAATCACGATACCCACCGCGAGCATCAATACTCATTGGGACCGCATACATCGGTATGTATTATTTCCAATAAGTCACTAGCTCGTTCCATTGTTCCGGATAATGGAGTTTTTAGTCATCTTGCCCATAAGGCACAGTTCGCAAGCATCAAATGATTCATAATCAAGTGATTACAAAAGTCCATATTTATGGAGTTTCTTCATGCGCTTTACATCGATATGACCCAAACGGCAGTGCCACAAATAAGTTGCACTAGCATTATCAACTTTGCATCTTTTGGCATCAATTATGAATATGTGTATTACTATGATCGAGATCCAACAAACTATTTTCATTGGGTATATGACCATCGAAGGTTTTATTCATGTAAATAGAACAACAATTATTCTCTGACTTTAAATGAATAACTGTATTGCAATAAACATGATCAAATCATATTCATGCTCAATGCAAACGCCAAATAACTTTTATTTAGGTTCAACACTAATCCCGAAAGTATAGGGGGTGTGCGATGAAGATCATATCAATCTTGGAACCACTTCCAACATACATCTTCACTTAACCCTCAACTAGTCTCTGTTCATTCTGCAACTCCCGTTTCGAGTTACTAATTTTGGCAACTTAACCGGTATCAAATACCCAGGGGTTCCTATGAACACTAGTAAAGTACACATCAATAATCTGTATATCAAATATACCTTTGTTCACTTTGCCATCCTTCTTATCCGCCAAATATTTGGGGCAGTTCCAGTTCCAGTGACCATTTCCTTTGCTGTAGAAGCACTCCGTTTCATGCTTAGGTCCAACTTTGGGCTTCTTCACGGGAGTAACAACTTGCTTGCCATTCTACTTGAAGTTCCCTTTCTTTCCCTTTGCGCTTTTCTTGAAACTAGTGGTCTTGTCAATCATCAACACTTGATGCTCTTTCTTGATTTCTACCTTCGTCGATTTTAGCATCACGAAGAGCTCGAGAATCAATTTCATCATCCCTTGCATACTATAGTTCATCACGAAGTTCCAGTAACTTGGTGATGGTGACTAGAGAACTCTGTCAATCACTATCTTATCTGGAAGATTAGCTACCACTTGATTCAAGTGATTGTAGTACCCAGACATTCTGAGCACATGCTCACTTCTTGAGCCATCTTTTAGCAATAGAACTTGATGGAGACTTCATATCTCTCAACTTGGGTATTTGCTTGAAATATTAACTTCAACTCTTGGAACTTCTCATATGGTCCACAACGTTTAAAACATCTTCGAAGTCCCGATTCTAAGCCATTAAGCATGGTGCACTAAACTATCAAGTAGTCATCATATTGAGCTAGCCAAACATTCATAACGTCTGCATCTTCTCTTGCAATAGGTCTGTTACCTAGTGGTGCATCAAGGACATAATTCTTCTGTGCAACAATGAGGATAAACCTCATATTACGGACCCATTCCGCATCATTGCTACTATCATCTTTCAACTTAGCTTTCTCTAGGAACACATATAAAAACATAGGGAAGCAATAATATGAGCTACTGATCTACAACATTATTTGCAAAATACTATCAGGACTAAGTTCATGATAAATTAAAGTTCAATTAATCATATTACTTAAGAACTCTCACTTAGATAGACATCCCTCTAATCAGCTAAGTGATCACGTGATCCAAATCAACTTAACCATGTCCGGTCATCACATGAGATGGAGTAGTTTTCAATGGTGAACATCACTATGTTGATCATATCTACTATATGCACTACCAAAAAAATACAATTCCGTGATGATACATGTTTGTCACAGTAGGTCACATTTTCTGTCATGCATGTACATCCATGACGATTTTATGACAGAATCAAGATAGTCATACCTGTGATGTCGTAGAAGTGTTCGATGACATTACCAAAATTATCATCACGTAAGTGTCCACTTCCATGACGATAAATCGCGCGTCATAGAAGTGCTTTCGTCAAGGGTGACCGGCACGTGGCATCCAACGTAACGGAACACCGTTAAGCTATCGGGTCGGGTTTTGGATCCGATAACCCGTTAACAGCCCTGACCAATGGGGATTTTCCACGTGTAAAATCATCATTGGCTGGAGGAAACACGTGTCAGCTCATTGTTAGGACAGATGTTATCCACTCATTAGACAGAAGGCGCCTATGATACGTCGACACGTGGCATGGCCAAACAGAGGCCCATTCTTGTGAAAAGGCCGACCTGTTTGACTTGGTCAAAAGGTGGCGGGCCGGCCCATGGAAAGCCTGTTAACGGCATGTTCACATATAGCCCATTCACAGCCCGGTAGTGTCATCTGGGCCATCCAATATGATTCCAACCCGTTTTCACTTCTGGCCCATGTATGGCCCATGACGTCTTTCGGCCCATATGAGGCCCTATGTAACTCTTGGCCTATTAACGGCCCGTGGTGAAACTGGTCCGTAACGAACAGTGTATCACTTTACACCCATTAACGACCCGTGGTGAAACTGGCCCGTAAAGAACAGTGTATCACTTTATACCCATTAATGGCCCGTTATTCCGGTGGGCCGTTTCCAGCCCATGTTATCTTTCGGCCTTCTCAGAGCCCATTTATTCTTGGGCTCATTTCCAACATTCGTTTACTTATTGCCCGTTATTGTCATTTTCTGCTTGTGGGCCAAATTCAGCCTGTGGTTATAGTCGACCCGTTTGTGGTCCGTTAATACATTGGGCCATTTTCATAGCGTCACCAAATACGGCCTATTGACGATGGCCTGTTATGGTCGGCCCATGAACGGACGATTCCAACTCTAGCCCGTTTACGGCCAGAATGCGGTCTGTTTGGCCCATGTTTGGCCAATCGATCATACAACGCATATAAGGCACGTTGATGATATGGCCCATAGAAGGCCCATTGTTTCTACAGCCCGTAGAAGGCCCATTGTTTCTACGGCCCGTAGAAGGCCCACTGTTTCTACGGCCCGTAGAAGGCCTACTGTTTCGATGACCTGTAGAAGGCCCACTATTTCTATGTCCCGTAGGAGGCCCAATGTCACTACAGTAAATATTAGCCCATAGTTATTGTGGCATAGTTTTAAAAAATAGTTTATTGCAGCCACTAGAAAACCGCGGAAAAAGAACTGCACTGACTACAAGCAAACAAATAAACAAGACAACAAGGAAATAAATAAGCAAGCAATTTACACTAGGCTATCACGGCTATTACACATATTACATCCACTATGTCGGTGTAGTGAAAACCAGGGCTACACTAACCGCCGGGCATGGGCCACAACTGTATGAAATTACGCTAAAGAGGATCCATCTTCGCTGAAAAGCGCTACATCGGCAAGCAAGACTCAAGCTACCTTCCCGGCAAGGAGCATCCTGCCCTGCTAGGGAGGACAGATACAAGGCCCCGGCAAGAGGATCTTGCCGAGAAGAGACAAGACCCCGGCAAGAGAAGCTTGACGGGAAGGCCAACCATGGCGCCACAAGAAACTTACCGCGACGCACCACACGTCCCGGCAAGATCCGGCGAGCGACAAGCTTCCGGACGCGACAAGACGACGACCCCGGCAAGGTACTTGCCAGGGGCCAGCTGCCACCCCATACCCGCGCTCCAGCACACCCGCCCGCGTGTCGCCATGAGGCTTTCTCAGGGGCGCGTGGCGGGAACCTGTGCAGCCAGGGGTACGCGGTGGCAAGCGGAGATGAAGAGGATGCCATCGTGGCGAACGGTGGCGCTCCTAACGGTCACTTTTTGCACTGTTTAGGCAACTCAGACAGGCATTCAATGCCCTTGTCCCCTGCCGTCAGAGTTAGGTAGGGTGCACTGTATCCACAGTAGCGGTAGCTGCACCTACCGCATCCTTTACCATTTTTACCCTTCTAGTCTACGTTGCCACCTGTCGGTGACCCCTTGAAAGTATAAAAGGAGGCCCTAGCGCAACGTAGAAGGGGGGGCCGGTTTGGCTCATTCGAAACACCAGGAACACTCCCAAGCTCAGTCTGGCAGCGTCCATCGCTCCTGAGCAAGAATTCAATACACACAAACAAGCAGCAGTAGGGTTTTACGCATCCGTGCGGCCCGAAGCTGGGTGAAAACCGCTCGCGTGTACCGCCTCGATCCGCTCTTTGTGCGGCCTCCGGCCCCCACCGAACCGAAAGGGGCCCTGTCCCCATAGGTGTTGGTGGATCAGCCATCCCCGACATCTCTGGGGCACCAGGTAGGGGGCGTCGAGATTGCGCGAACCCGATTCGGCGTGCACGCGAGCTAGATCTTCATCTTCTTCATCGACATGCCACCGAAGAAGAAGACTTCGGCGGCAGCTGTTCCGTCCTCGTCAAGGCTCAACTGTTCTTTATCGTCATGGCTCCTAAGAAGCAGGCGAGCAAAAGAACGACGCCAGTGCGGCAACAGAAAAGCTAAGTCATGCGAAACTTTAGATATTTCCTTTCTATATAAGGTTATCCGCCTCGGAGATCTTGTTCTTTGTATGGAAAACCTGTGCGCGGAGGAACCAACTCGTAGCTAGTTGCGCCTTTACTTTGTTTCAAGTTCGTTCAACAACTTAAGTGAGCTGCTAGCGCCCTTACTTTGCTTCGAGTCCGCTCAGCAACTTAAGTGAGCCGCTAGCGCCCTGACTTTGTTTCGAGCCTGCTCAACAACTTAAGTGAGCTGCTAGCGCCCTTACTTTGCTTCGAGTCCGCTCAGCAACTTAAGTGAGCCGCTAGCGCCCTTACTTTGTTTCGAGTCCGCTCAACAACCTAAGTGAGCTGCAACTAGCTGCGACAAGGTTTCTTGTCGGTAGCGGCACTGCCAGCAGGCTGCTGACGTCCCGCACTCAGCGCTCGCGGATAAAGGTGCATGCGCCGACAAGTTCCCTAAAAGCGTATGGTGAACGTACAAAGAGAGGTTGAACAGGCAGATACCGTGCACTATTTATTTGAGATTTCTGCATAGACCTGTATGCCAAGGAGCCTTCTCGAGGCTAGTTGCGCTCCATGTTGCCTCGAGTCCGCTCGACAACTTGTGCGGTTGCGCTAGAACCAAGAAGGTAAACCTTTCCGGGAGGCGATGTTCCCGAATAGCTGCTAAGGGCCCGTTCCCTCAAGCGCTGCTGGCTGGATCGTACGCACCAGAAAGCATTCCAGCAGGCATAGGGAATATGCAGCAAAAGTCAAAATTCGCAAGCGAGTTAAGTGCATTTCAGATGCTAATCACTTGTCATGTTTTAAACGCAGTTATGGCCCGGGGGCTGGCAACGCCCTTAGGACCAATCTTTTTGGTGTCAAGAACGACGAAGTTCTTCGCCATAAGCCTTTCCGGCAATGATCTTGCCGTGAGCCGGTGTCAAGAACGACGAAGTTCTTCGCCACAAGCCTTTCCGGCAACGATCTTGCCGGGAGCCGGTGTCAAGAACGACGAAGTTCTTCGCCATAAGCCTTTCCGGCAATGATCTTGCCGGGAGCCGGTGTCAAGAACGACGAAGTTCTTCGCCATAAGCCTTTCCGGCAACGATCTTGCCGGGAGCCGGTGTCAAGAACGACGAAGTTCTTCGCCATAAGCCTTTCCGGCAACGATCTTGCCGGAAGCCGGCATCGAGAACGTCAAAGTTCTCTGCTGAAGATAAAAGCCTTCTCGGCAACAAGCTTGCCGGAAGACGGCATCGAGAACGTCAAAGTTATCTGCTGAAGATAAAAGCCTTCTCGGCAACAAGCTTGCCGGAAGCCAGCATCGAGAACGTCAAAGTTCTCTGCTGAAGATAAAAGCCTTCTCGGCAACAAGCTTGTCGGAAGCCGGCATCGAGAACGTCAAAGTTCTCTGCTGAAGATAAAAGCCTTCTCGGCAACAAGCTTGCCGGAAGCCGGCATCGAGAACGTCAAAGTTCTCTGCTGAAGATAAAAGCCTTCTCGGCAACAAGCTTGCCGGAAGCCGGCATCGAGAACGTCAAAGTTCTCTGCTGAAGATAAAAGCCTTCCCGGCGACGAGCTTGCCGGAAGCCGGCGTCGAGAACGTCAAAAGTCTCCGCGAGAAACATAAGACCTCCCGGCAACAGCCTTGCCGGGAGCAAGAAAGGAAACAAAGCAACACTCTGGCATCGAGATCTATAGAGTTCTCTGCCAGAAAAGTTCCATGGAAGTAGGCTCGGGGGTTTGTAGCTCCTTTGAGTGCAACAACAACCATGGCCCATGCCAAGCTTGGTCCCGTCCCCAGCGTCGAATTCATGAAGTCCTCCGCTGCAGCCGGGCCCGGGGGCTACTGTCGGTGTAGTGAAAACCAGGGCTACACTAACCGCCGGGCATGGGACACGACTGTATGCAATTACGCTAAAGAGGATCCATCTTCGCCGACAAGCGCTACATCGGCAAGCAAGACTCAAGCTACCTTCCCGTCAAGGACCATCCTGCCCTGCTAGGGAGGACAGATACAAGGCCCCGGCAAGAGGATCTTGCCGGGAAGAGACAAGACCCCGGCAAGAGAAGCTTGACGGGAAGGCCAACCAAGGCGCCACAAGAAACTTACCGCGACGCACAACACGTCCCGGCAAGATCCGGCGAGCGACAAGCTTCCGGACGCGACAAGACGACTACCCCGGCAAGGTACTTGCCGGTGGCCAGCTGCCACCCCATACCCGCGCTCCAGCACACCCGCTCGCGTGTCGCCATGAGGCTTTCTCAGGGGCGCGTGGCGGGAACCTGTGCAGCCAGGGGTACGCGGTGGCAAGCGGAGATGAAGAGGAGGCCATCGTGGCAAACGGTGGCGCTCCTAACGGTCACTTTTTGCACTATTTAGGCAACTCAGACAGGCATTCAATGCCCTTGTCCCCTGCCGTCAGAGTTAGGTAGGGTGCACTGTATCCACAATAGCGGTAGCTGCACCTACCGCATCCTTTTCCATTTTTACCCTTCTAGTCTACGTTGCCACCTGTCGGTGACCCCTTGAAAGTATAAAAGGAGGCCCTAGCGCAACATAGAAGGGGGGGCCGGTTCGGCTCATTCGAAACACCAGGAACACTCCCACGCTCAGTCTGGCAGCATCCATCGCTCCTGAGCAAGAATTCAATACACACAAACAAGCAGCAGTAGGGTTTTACGCATCCGTGCGGCCCGAAGCTGGGTAAAAACCGCTCGCGTGTACCGCCTCGATCCGCTCTTTGTGCAACCTCCGCCTCCCTCCGAACCGAAAGGGTCCCTGTCCCCATAGGTGTTGGTGGATCAGCCATCCCCGACACACTGCGCATCAAAGTTCGCCACCAGTGCAAATATAGGGAACACACCATCATATAAACGCCGCAGCAAAACAAGTCCAGAACTGAAACCACTTTAGAAGAGCTCAAGAAACAATATCTTGGGTACCCATAATGCTGGCAAGATGCTTAGCAAGCTTATTAACTTTCTCTTGTTTGGCGCTTAAGTCCTCCAGCACTTGCTGTTGCACCAGAAAGTATGCATCTAAATTCTGCAGGGACTTCCTCAGTCCTTCGGCTTCTTGTCGCATAACATCTGATCAATGTCTTTCAACTTGAAGTTGAGACTCAAGAAGCCGAACTGATTCAGGCAACGAGTTCGAAGAGCTGGTGCCAGCAGTGGTAGCCAGTAACTTGAACACTACATCAAGACAGGACTTTGGGGTTGTCTCAGTGTCTTCAATATAGTTTTTATCAGCTTTCTTGGTGATCAACAGGGATGTCTCACTATCTTGAACCCTTTCTGCGTTACTTCCTTTACCATTGCATAACTGGGTACTCTTCTCCAATATTTTATCCGCGTTCTAAAAGAGAAACAAACAAACACATCTCAGGTTTACAATGTAGTATATGAAACTCGTTTTAGTAAACCAGTTCAGTAGTAAGGTGGACAGGATAACAGCATGAAACAAACATATATCTATGTAGTATGGTCACTTTATGGTCTATATCATTCTAGTTTATGTTGCCAAATCAAGATAGATACAGTTCGAATCATATCTATTTAAGACAAAGCAGCATAGACAGAATATAAGTGTGGGAAACTACACAGCAATAACAACACTTGTAATGTGCATGGCATGAGAACAAAACAGTTTATTCAATTGAAATTGAAATCAACATAGAGCAAGTTACAACGGCAAACAGCCAAACACGTTGAATAAACAAGTTTAAAACATACCTATTGCGCCATTGGAGTTTCAATTGCACCCTTCAAATTTGAAATTAGTTGGTATCAGTAAATACAGTGCTGCAAGAGCAAAGTAGTATGAACCATAGCTATGGAACCTGACCTGAGAACAATTCTTCTTCTGTTTTAAGCGTTGACTTCGGGTTTAGAGTGGTGGTCCTCGTGATTTGGGCACTGCAGTTGCCTTACTAACTGCTCGTGTTTGGGTGCTCTGTGGTGGAGATGGTGATGTGTCAATGGGAACTGGGTGTCTATCTGCTGGGGTTGGGGTTAGAAGGGGTGTAGCTGGTTCTCTGTCCAACTGGGTAGGGGTACAATCTGCATGAGTGTGGGTTATGTGTGGTGGGGCTGGTTCTTGGGCATGTACAACCGTGGTTCTATCTGCATTGACAGGTAGCATGATCTTTTCTGAAGACCGTGTTTTACTCCCACAGATACTGCCATCACTCCCTCCAATTGAAATGGCCGATAAACAAGAAAATTAATTGAATGTACAGACATTGTAAGATAGACAGGTGCAATCGATAGTAGGGAAGAAAATAGGGCATGAAATAATTCACGTTTATGTTGTCTAAGCAAACGGAATAGCAGGACATAATTTCACATATATGATGGCTAATTAAATAGGATAGTATGACACAATTTCACATGTATGATGGCTAAGTAAATAGGATAGAATGACATACTTCAAAATATGATGACTATGTAAACAGGATGACATGATATAACTATACGATGTGTCTATTAAAGTGGTTGGCATGCCATAAATCACAAACATGTCATCGATGGAAACATGATGGCATGATATAATTCACGGATAGAATGACATAATTTAAAATATGATGACTATGTAAACAGGATGAGATGATATAACTATATTATGTCTTTAGAAAATGGGTTGGCATGCCATAATTCAGATAAATGTTGTCTATGTAAACATCATGGCATGACATAATTCAAATATATGATTTATATACTAAGGAAGTGAGCAGAGGGCAATCGCATATATGATGTGTCAACTAAGGAGATGGCATTCAATATTGTGTATATGATGTAAAAACTAAGCATTGCAATACAACATATGCATTATATGAGTAATATAACCCTGCCAAGTTTGAGCATACACCCCTGGGGGATAATAGGACTGGTCATCTGTCTCTGAGTCCTCCTCTGAAGAGCTATCTGTAACCAGCAAGATATCTGCTTCAGCAGGTAGCATTGTTTGCTCTGAAGACCTTGTTTTCACTCCATATTTCTCCATCACCAATTCAAATGGCTGATGCACAGGAAGAGCAGTTGAATATACAAACATTGTCGACAAAAGCAATGAGAAATAAAAAAAAGGACAACATGATATAATTCACATATATGACGCTTGCCTAAACAGCATGGCATTGCATAATTCACATACATAATGCCTTGCAACAAGATAACATTGCATAATTCACATATATAATGTCTTGCAACAAGATGGCATTGCATAATTCACATATATGGTAATTAGACACTAAACAGGTGGCATTCACACAAAGCATGTCTAAACTAAGCAAATGATGTAGCAATGCAAGATACCATACACACGATATGAGCAACATAACCATGCTAAGTTAGGGCATGCTCCTCGGGGGGGGGAATATGACTGGTCATCTATCTCTGAATCCTCCTCTGAGGAGCTACCGGTAACCAGCAAGACATGCGCCTCGTCAGATAGCATTGTCTGCTCTGAAGACCTTGTTTCCACTCCAGATTTTTCCATGACCGTGCCGAATGGCTGATGCACAGGAAGAGTAACTGAATGTACTAAAATTGTTGACAAATTTAACATGTAATAAAAAAATTATGGCATGATATAATTCACATATAAGATGACTGGCTAACCAGGGTGGCATTGCAAAATTCACATATATGATGCCTAGCTAGACAAGATGGCATTGCATGATTCACATATACGATAAAGAAACTAAATAGATGGCATTGACACAAAGCATGTCTAAACTAAGCAGATGACATCTTTAATGTATACAGTAAGCAATGCAAGGCACCATATGCATGATATTACCAACATCAGCATGCCAAGTTAGAGCAAAGACCTCATGGGGTAAATAGGAGTGGTCTTCTCCTTCTGAATCCCCCTCAGAACAGTTATCTTCCTCTTGATTACGATCCAAAATGGGTGGAGGGGGCCTGCCTTTGCGACCACCATGGAACGACATCTGCATGAAATTTTATTGCCACACAAGGCTCGTCTCTTTTGCTCTACATGATCATTTCCATTGTGTACAATAACTGGCTTGCATAGGAATAAAACATAGTGAGATTGTGTAAGGAGTGCATGCACAAATCCAGAGTGATGGTAGAAAATTGTGGATAGACCCAAAACCAATGATAGCAGGCAGATAATAGCTTTAGTTAAAAGATATAGATAATGGCTCCTTTAATGTTTGTTTGCACCCAACATGAAACTCATAGTAGACACCAGAGATTAACCAGATAGTAGATAGATAGTACTGATTGGTGCCCCAATATGTACCCCACAGCCATTTGAAAACTCAAGTTTCAGCATTAGTTTGGACCTGAGTCGGAGTCTAATAGGTGAACACGATGATAATGTAGCATGCCATCATATTAAGCGACGCATAACGTAAGAAGACACGGAAGAGTGCGACCTCTCTTGCGGACCCGTGTAGTCCTCAAGGTCATCTGCTCACTTGATGATGGTAATACAGTTGTCATGGCTGCCGGCGGTGAGGGAGAAGATTTGAGGCGGCGAAAGACAGTCTGGAGAGCGGATCCCTACTGTGGTGAACCCTTCCGTCATTGGAGCAGCTGAGCTGGGGTGGAACACAGCGCCGCACGAGCAGGAAAAACCACACAAGGTTTTCTTTGACACATATCTGTAACAGAAGTAATTGAGTAAGGGCTTGTTTGAATTTGAGGATTCTAACAATGCACGGATAGGAAATAGATAGGAATAGGATAGGAATGCACGTGCAAAACAGAGAATTTAAAAACACAGGATTTCTACCAATCTGGGTGTTTGATTCACAACAATTGGAAGATCACAGGATGCAAAAAAGCATGGTGAGATTAAGTCAAACCACAAGAAAATGTACGGTTATAATGCTATTATGCTACTATCTCTTAGTCTTGTGCTTGATGAATAGGAATATGAAAAGGAGGAGAAGTGGAAATTAGAATTCCTACATTTTTTCTTTCAAGGAGACACTAAAGGAACAAATCCTACAGTTTTTCTTTGCTCCATTCCTTTGCACCAAATTCATGAAAAGTAGTACCATAGGAAACTTTCCAATTCCTATGTTTTTCATTCACTTTTCCTTTCAAGCACTGGCGATTCTAGTAGGCAGGCTTGAGCAAGGAAAATCCTACACTAAAAAAGTTTGTGCTACTTCTATTACTTTGGACCCAGGACACTGCCATACTAGCTCAACTCCCAGGCCCATCGACAAATGCACAACTCAAACGCGCAGAGATAAATAATGATGGCGTTCAAGAGAGTCCATCACGGATAGCTAAGTTGCCTGGTACCTCACTGCTTGTCATACAGTAGGATAAAATAATCGTATTTCCCGTTACTACGAGTGCTCAGTGGGCAATATATATATAACATGTAGAGTAAAAAAGAGATGCAACAAGTGTACAACCTCTTTGGCGAAGCCATGTCGATCTCATCATGATTGGGTTGGCCGGTGAGGATGCTCCGGCTGACTTGGCTGTCGGAGGAGGGGAAGAAGATCTTAGGCGTCTGGAGATGGATCCCGAGCTACTGCTCCACTTTGATGGAGGGTTTCATTGTTGGAGCAGCTCCGATGAGTTCCATGACATCGAGGCTGTAGCAGGACAAGAGAGACAACGAACAACGTTAAACTGAGTGGAATTCTAATAGAATCTCCAATACATGACATAAAATACATAACCACAAAGTACTAGATGTAAAATACATCAGCCGCTCATCTCTGAACTTAACTGTCAAAACTGAATTTAACTGTCAAAACTAAACTTAACTATCGAAACTGAACTTAACTCTCGAAACTGAATTTTGCTGTCAAAACTGAACGCACTAGCAAGGTGAGGCTACGCGTTGGTCGACTGACTTTTTCATCTCTGACCAGTTGATTTTGCAGCCGTTGGATACAAAATCAAGGGCCTGCGGTTCATCTTCAACCTCCACCCCTCTGAGCCGCCAGCCACCACCGGCCAAACAGCAGCCCCCCGCCGCCTGCGGCCGGCGGTGCACCGCCGCGCCCGCCCCAAAAACACTCCCCACCGCCGGTCCACCGCCGCCTCGGCCATCCCTCTAGGCCCCCTTGCCGATCTTTTCTCTGGCGATCCCCACACCGCCGTCCCGCCAATGCCCCGCCAACGCCGGCGACCACCACCCCCACCCTAAACCCTAAGATAGATAGTGGGGTACCTCTCCG
>NC_041391.1:598585276-598605371 GCF_002162155.2 Triticum dicoccoides
GTCGACTGAAGTGTAGCTAAATCGGAGCAGCATCGCAAGCAAGAGCAAGAGCGAGAGCAGCAACGCGAGCAAGAGCAATAGCAAGAGCAGACCAGGCAGGGGACCGAGAGCAAGAGCAGAGCAGCAACGCGAGCGAGAGCTAAAGCAGCAGCAGCTCCTACTGATGTGGACGTCGCCACCGAGGGAGCGAATTCATGGAGGAAGTGGCCGGCGACACCGCAGTGGATGGAGCCGCGCCGTGTCAGCTCAGGACCGAGCACCGGCAGCACCATGAAATCGGATGAAGAAGAAAATGCAGCAATTAGTGTACAACCTCTTTGGTGGTGCCGATTAGGCCGCAACTTCGTCCGAGGAAACAGTGATGATGACGCTCTTCCGGTGGTGCAGGTGAAGATGGCGGTGTGGGAATGGAGGTGGCTCGAAAGACGAGGGGAACATCGGGGCAACTCCTTGGAGGCGGAGGATGGGGTGGCTGAACTGGCGGGACGATGAGATCGACGACGGATCCTCATCCGGTATGGTGGATGAGGGACGTCGAGGTGTTGTTGTGGACGACATCGTCGGGGAAGAGGCTCCGGCTGGGTGGTGGACGGAGCAGGGTGTGGGGTTTCGTCGCGGGTTTTTGTGGCCTTGGTGTACGAATGGGTGGGCGGATGGGATGGCAGTGGGGAACAATGGCTTAGGGACGCGCTTGTCCGAAATGTGGGGTAAGTTAGGAAAGTACCCCCACCGATTTGAGGCGCTTCTTTCGGTTCAGGGGTTCCACGGGCATTTCACGTGTCGAGATTTCACATGAGGTGGGAGTTTCTGCACGCGTTGTAATTTCGGAATAGCAAGGCGCAGATTGAGATGGAGGGAGTTGTCGGAGCACGACAAGACAAAGATATATCTTAAATATTTCAGGCTAACAAGGAGCGGGTTGAGGAGGTGGGAGTTTCGCAGCACGACAGAAAGAGACGCTAGCTTGAATTTTCGGCATAACAAGGCAGAGCTTGAAATTTCGGAAGAACAAGCTTAACATGTACCCAAAAAAAGACAATTTGCAGCTCAACACTCACAACACACACACAAACACCATTTAGACTAGAGTAAGGTACATGTGCATTGCACGCATGAGATTTGGCAATCAAATTATGAATAAATACCACATTATAACATGTAAGCTTTGAGTCATATATGCATGATGTAGATGTTCATTTAATTCTTATAGTTCATTTCATTCAAAATCATCTAGTTTTTATAAGAAAGCTAATCTATTTTAAGATTCATGGAATTGTGCGTTGTAAGACATAAAGTAAAAACAAATAATGGCAAATCATGTAGAAAAACATTTGGGCAATTCTGATATGGAAGATTCTAGAACAAATAAGAAGTGCTTGTGTTTTGATGTTTGTGCATTATGCTTAAGTTCAACCATGGAGTCTTCTAGATTATACATGTGGCGAAATCTGGTGGAATCTAGATGATATCCAACGGACAGTAGTGCTCAAATTTTCCATCTTTGGACCATCGGATTCGCCTTATCCAACGACCATCTTTCAAAGTTAAAGTTACCCGCACACAATATAAAAAATAAAAAATATAACATATATATAGGGGTATACATATATATATATGATGCGAAATCCACCCAATCTCCAATTAGAATAGTGTGTCCATGCACGGATGCAATGTGGCCAAACAATGTCTCCCATCGGTATCTCAAATTCAAATTAGTTAGACCTTGTTCAGTGTGTATACATTACAACATGCTTGTTTCCAAACCACACCGCGCAGATCTCGTTATATTCATGCATGCATGGGTTTGAAACGTCCTGATCTCTTATTCAAATATTTGAATTCAACCTTACATTGATTATGACCTCACCTACTCTTTTACACCCACACAGTCGTTTTCTCTTTATAATTGTACCAATAACTTTCTCTCGTGCATGCATGCACATACACTACCAGTCGGCATTATCCATCACACACATGCAATCTTTTTCTTCAGGTCGGTCTCCCATGAAGGCACACACCCACACACATCCCCCTCTCCATCATATCGGGCATTCTTTATCTCTCACGCGTGCATGCGCAACGATCGATATTCCTCTATGTATGTGTGTATATAGCTAGGTCTTTCATAGGTTTCCACACAAACCGATCAATCGATATATCCAGTGAGGTCTCACCCTCTTTCCCACGTCCACATCGATCAATCTATACCTCTCTATATAGGATTAACATATATTGCTAATACACCCACATTAATTATATATCCAACGTCCCCCTCTCATCATCCATGCCTTCCGCTTCATCTCTCAGACGCGTGCACAATGGCGAAGACAGGGGGCAGTAAGGGCCCTGCCCCCCCTAACATCACTATATATCAAGGCTAATATGAATGTGATCATTAGACAATTACTGCTAAAAATGGTTTAAGTTCATGAATTGACCCTCCTCGTAAAGGATTAGCAATGCTTGGCCCCCTAGCTCATTTATTTTTCATGGCTCCGCCACTGCGTGCAACAGCGCACGTTCTCGCCCCCTCTCTCTAAATATCGATCTCGCACTTGTGCATTCCTTCATAGTCTCCCTCCACTAGGCCCCTCGCACCATCTTCTAGACCCCCACCGGATTTTGGCACATGTACAATCTAGCAGACTCCATGGTTGAACTTAAGCATAATGCACAAACCTCAAAACAACAATGGTTCTCTTTTGTTCTAGAATCTTCCTCATCATAACTGCCCAAACTTTTTTTCTAGTTGAATTGCCATTATTTGTTTTTTACTTTATGCTTTACAACACACAATTCCATAAATCATAAAATAGATTAAGGGCTTCTTTGATTCAAAGGATTCTCAAAGGAATTTTGGAGGATTCTAATCATTAGGAATTTTTCCTATCTTGGTTGTTTGATTCGTAGGATTGTAAACCATAGGAAATTTTCCATATGATTCATTTGCACTAGATTTCATAGGAAACATCCCATCCACTCAAACCTCTTTGAAAGAATTCTGCGTTTTTTCTATGCACAATCAAACACTCGTACAATCCTGTAGGATTCAAGACGACATTCCACTATAATCCCACGTTTTTCCTATTCCCGCGTGCTTAGCTTTTTTATAAAAACTAATTGATTTTGAATGAGATGAACTATATGAATTAAACGAAGGGCTACATCAGGCATATATGACTCAAAGCTTACATGCTATAGTGTGGTATTTATTCATAATTTGGTTGCAAAATCTGATGCGTGCAATGCACGTGTACCTTACTAGTACTTTGAGTATGTGCAAAACACGTAAATTAGAATACCAATGGCACGCTACACACTGTCTCTCTTACAATTCATGAAGCCACATGGCACACGTGGAGGCGTTGTCGCGACCTCCTTGCGTGGATTGATCACAGTGACGTGCTGCTGGTTCCAGAAGAATGTACTCGTCCTCCCTGAGCCATACTGGCGGTACATGCACGAAGCAAAGATGTGCACGCACGCCACGCACACACTCATTCCCTCGCACGCGCACGCGGGTACACGGGCGGACGCAATTTTGTACCAAGATCCACCCCATGTGATAATTTGACGCATGTAAAGTCGTTCACGTCATTGATGGTCAATTAATACAGCGCATGCAAATTGAGTTGATGTGATGGCGGAAGAAAGACATTATTACTCCACTGCGCGCATGCGAGTAGTTAAATCGTGGGTTGCTAGTAGTACTTCCATTGGTCTCCTTCGTATTTTGTGCCAATTTTTGACAGTAACATAATATTTACGCATTTGGGCAGTGTAGTACTTGAAATTTATGTTCCGCTAAACTCATCGGGAGCCGTTTCGGGCCTTGAAACCAAAACCATCAATTAATCTTTACCTTGTTCCCATCACATTCGAAAGCCTGCTCACACCTACTAGTACGTACCAAACCGGAACATGTTCCCACTATGCAGGTATTAGTACTAGTGCTAGTACTTAGGTTATAAAAAGGGGAACTACCTAACTGAAAATTACTCTACCTTTCCTCCTCATAAGTGCTTCTTCTTTGTCCGTCGTTGCCATGGCCGGTGATCAGAGCTCTAGGTCGAGAACTACTCGTAACATGGGAGCGGCAACCAAGGATGCGGAAAAAAAGAGGGCTCTCCGACACGCAGAGAGCTCGAAAGATATCTCACGGGCAGGCGATGGCTCCCAGGAGCTCCCTAGCCGCGGAGGTGAACATGCCGAGCCGGCGGAGCTGGAGTCGTTATCCCTCGACGGCATGCCCGATCAGCTCAATAAGCACCTCAATAAGCAGAAGGAGTTCATCCAAGGCTTGATGGAGTTGCTGAAGGAGAGCCTCGACGACATGCCTGCTGAGCTCAATAAGCAGGGGGAGTTGACCGCCGGCTTGGTGATGCTGCTGAAGAAGAGCATTGCCTCGGAGAAGAAGGCGACCGGCGAAATCCTGCAACTTCAGGAGGACAAGGCGAAGCTCTGCCATGAGATTGACCTGTTGAAGGAGAGATATGCCAGCTGGAAGAAGCTGCATGAGAATAGTAGTTCCTCGATGAAGATGCTGCAGGCCCACGTCATGGAACAGAAGGAGGAGTTGGCGAAGCTCCGCATCGAGCACCCGGCTACTGTCAAGGTACGTAATGCGGCCGTGGAACAGATGATGAAGGCTTGCGTCGAGAAATCTCGCGTCATGGACAGAATGAAGAAGATGGCGGAGGAGAAGCACAAGGAGATGGAGGTCGCGGAGGCGATGAAGAAGCAGTTACGATTCCGTGGCGAATTAGATCGTTCGTGGTGATAATCTTCCTTCTTCTTTTGCTCATGTGTTTCATATTTTGCTTCGGGTGTTTCGCCGCACGTGTCACGTTCTCTGCGAGGCATGAATAGAACAATGCTTTTTAGGGAATGAATAGAACAATGCTAACAATGAGATGACTAGAAAATTAGATCATTTTTTATCGCCATATGGCACTGGGCTGCCGTGTTTCGTGCTCCTCCATCGCAATACTACTCCAGTGGAAAACTTGAGTATACCGCACGGTTCTTTGCTCCTCCTTAGGTCGTCGGCGCATTTATACGAGCAGTAAAATCACAAGGCCCCGCCTTCCAGCAGTAATGAGCCGTCAAATCACAAAGGACCTCGCCTCTCATGAAACCGACCAAGCTAGACTGCCCCACCCTCTAGCCTTTTAAAAAATGTATACTTTTGTACAGCAGTAGTATCGATGGATTGCGCTATGGAGAAAAACTTGAAATAAAAAAAAGGTGGTACATATAGAGAGCGGTCGTCACCAAATTATGCATATAGTACTATTAAAAGGCTAGTCACCCTGAAATTCTTTGACAACTAAACTGCTGGGTATATGATGTTGGCCATATATATTGTACGTATATAATGTGAAGAAACGAGTGGTAGTACTATACCAACTAAAAGATGAAATGTAAGAAATACTAGTATGTATGTACTGAAGAGTTAAAGTAACAAGGAGAAACATAACATAGTTCTGCTGGGGGCTCAACACAACACACCCCTCAAATTAAATTAAGCACACCTGAAATTAAACTTTGCAACTATTCCGGTAGACACTTCATTAGAAGTTTAGAACCACCATGAGCAATGACACCGCCACCTTACTCGGAGTCCTCGTCCACGTCCTCGACTTCGTCCTGGTCCCTCTTCCTCTTGGCCGATACTTCTTTGCTTGAACCGCACACTTGGCTGTTGCTCTTCATCCAACCCTTGTAGATATTGAAGCAAAGGTATCCATCCATTGCAACATAGTGGATGTGGTCTATATCTAGTACATTCTGTTGCCATGCATAACAATGAAACGTGTATGGAGGTTTCTCCAGTTTACCATACGAAGGATGAACCATGGCTCCTGCCAGGGTCAGCATTGAAGGCTGACGAGAGGACACCAGCCGATTTTTCTGGAGGTTGAAGGTGTTGCCTACAACGAGGCTTATCCGACCCAGGACTTCTTTGTCATTACCAAAGTCTACATTAATGAATTTGACTAGGTTGCTCTCAAGGAAGTCCAAAATCCAGGCATTCAACATCGGCATGGCATATGTGGTAGACCAAGCATAAGTCATGCACGCAAACCTCGATCACGGCGGGCTTCTTCCTCTCTTCGTCCTTTAGATCCTTCTCTCGTCCCAGGACTGTGGTGTACTCAACATCTAGCCCAGCGACCCACTCATCATTTGAGTCTTTGAACATGCGTCTGAAGCGAGAAAGGCATCCTTTCACCGTAGTGGAAGAACGGGTGTAGATGACGTCGGACTCATCGCCGGTGATGGTTCTAACCTTGTACTCACCGCCGATCGTGGAGATTTGGGATGCCATGGATTTGGGAGGAGGGTTAGGATTAGTGGAACTATCGTAATGTGAATGGACGAGATGACTAGGAGTGAACCGCCGTAGTATTAAAGGACGTGCGGGGACGAGTAGGAGTGAACATCCAGCGTGCGAACGGCCGGGTAGTGGCTTTCCATTCTCCCATGATACGGGCTTCCGAGAGCCCATGGATCTGAGATTGAACGGTTGCATGGCGTGATTCTAGACCTATGGGTGAATATCCTATCCTGGAGGGTTATCCTGCAAATTTCCAGCAACTTAGCATGTGACCGTTTGATCTCAGATCCAAGGGCTGCCAGCAGCCCGTATCATGGTCGCGCCTACCACGACCGTCGCGTTGCTCGCCCGGTCGCGCCCTTGGAGATTTAACACGGTGTGTTAGGCTATCTGATGTTGGCATGTCATACATAGTCATCACTTAGTCACTCATACTAGAACAAGGTTGGCTATAAGGTTGGCATAAGTGTATTTTTTTACTCCTCTCTATCTCTTTCTTCGTACTCCCTCCGTCCCATACTATAAGAATGTTTTTGACACTAGTGTAGTGCCAAAAACGTTCTTATATTATGGGACACAGGAAGTACTAGTATTTATTGCATTTGCCAAGGAGTGACCTCTTCCAATGAAATGGTGTTGCTAAGTTTGCTTCATTTAATTAGCTATAGACTCAAAATTGTCTTTTCACCTAGGTACACGCGCTTAGCACCGTTTCTTCCTTGGGTCACCAAACTAGTCTCTCTCTTCTTGATTAATCTGCCACATCAGACTTTATGCCTATGTGCCAAGCTTAGCACATGTAGGAGCAAGTAAGGCTGCTTGTAATGGGAGTAGTATCATGCATGCCAACTATGCAATCTTGATGAGGTGACATGAAATTAAATGAAGAAAAGAGAGAGTTGAGTATCATAATATGATACTGTAGTATCATATTAAATGATGTGCTACTATGTGTCATGCATGACAATAAATAAACTATCCTTTACGACCAAGACGATACTATGATACTAGTATATGATACTCTCCATTACGACCAACCTAAGTACAATAGTGCACTTTACATGGCATTTTCGCATATGTGGAGGAAAGAGAGGCAAGGAAAAAGTGGAGAAGTGGGATCTCATGCAAGAGCCAGCCTCTACTACATGGTGGAGCATTGGGAGAGGCATCTGTATGGAGGTGGTCAGGAATCGGGAGACTCACGCCGGTCGTAGCGCCGCAGTTAAAATGATAATGGCAAGTCAAATGACGGGGCCCCACCTGTCCAGCAGTAACTCACTGTCAAATCACACAACCCTACATTTGTAGCAGCCTACTCCCTCGTCTTCTCGCATCTTTGTCGAACCGACTAGGCGGAACTGCCCCGCCTCCTACCGCGCAGGAAAAGCCCCGCCCTCGACTTTTAAATAGTATATAGTATACTAATTTTGTATCCATGGATTACGCCATGGAGGAAAGCCTCTAGAAAATGGTGGTACACATGTACGGAGTATACAACACGCCCGTCGCATTCGCGTCGCACCCCAGACGGTCGGTCGGTCTGGCACGCTGCTCTCCGAATGGAATGCGCGTCATATTGCATTTGCACACACATGTGGGACGGCAATTGAGAACCAACCATAGGCACACTCCCCGGCCCTGCAAGTCGGGTGATTTAATAGAAGAGGGAGACGAGAAATAGTACTAGAGAATAGTGGTACTACGTTGGTGCCTGGACGATCCCTGCAAGGCACGGAAGATCAGTTCAACCATGCATGTGACCAGACTCTAGCAAACACACCTGGATTGTCTATTGTCTACATATCGTGCAGGTTGTGTTGTACATGGATGTAGTTGTGGTGAGAAATCTAAAAAAAGGTTTCTTGTCATCTCTCAAAATTAGGTGTCATGTGCTTCGGATCACTGCGAGGATTAAACAGCGGCATACGAGTTGGGCTAGTCATTGGGGGCACATGCACGAAGACCACTCGGCGGCCATCTAGGTCAAGCCGGCTATGTTAATTAGGACATCTATCGACGGGCCCCTTTTCTATGAGTTTATCTTTAATTTGAGCTTTGTTCCTCATCTAGTTTGTCCGTCGGGATTCATGTTGTCTCCTTTGGGCAGTGAGGTTATGATTTCTTGTCATGTGGCATTTTTTCGTGTTATATGTTATAATCCGGCGCTTCAGATCAAAATGACAACAACTGCGCCTCCGGGCCACGTGCATGAAGACTTCTCGACAGTCATTGACGAGGTCAAGCCCGCTCCGGTAGACAAAAGAAAACTAGTACTACTCCACTATATAGGCAGGAGCCTCCGCGCTTGTTTGGTAGTGTTGCTCTCTTCACACTGTCTCAGCCTCTCCAGATCTAAACACGACAGCGGTGGCCACTCTCTCTCTCTCTCTCTGCTCACCGCTGGTCACAGATCCAGCCGGACCTCTCCACCGGGGAAGGTGAGAAGGTGCAACATTCACACAGTCGTCCTCGGCGACGGTTCTTTCCCACTGCTGGGCACGTCCCGATCAGCCTGCATTGCCATTCTCTCCGAAGCACCGCTGGCGAGGGAGGGCCTCCGACCCCTTCTTCCTTGCTGCCGTAGTGTGGGCCGATCCGGCCCCCCGCCGCCTAGCGACATCCCGGTGACCATCAGGTATAACTTCCTTTGAAACCGGCCTTGCTCTACTTCCCGAGGTCCTGACGTCGCTGCATTTGTATCTTTTACTATTTCTCATGCCCCCTCGTAGATAGGATCGACCGGCTGTTTGAAAACCACCTAATTTTTTTACATTTAAGAGGTAAAACTAGTTCATGCACTCAAATCTAGTACTACTTGGTTCAAACAAGGAAGAAAGGGGGTGGGGGTGGGGGAGGATTTGTTACCTGAATCTAGGACTTGGTCGAAAGTGGAAATAATGGGGCGAAAAGTAGCAGAGACTGGCTATCCAACTGGTCTCTAGGTCTAATAGGGAAATAAAGGGAAACGCAATACAAACTCAATATAAACCCGATCTATTGGTTGAAAAAGGAAAGAAAGTGGGGACTGGGGGACAAGTCAACAGAGTAAGTCCAGCACTAGATTTGCTAGCCTCACACAGTATAAGGTGGCTATACCGAACAAAAATGGGACCAACCCAGATATCCTGTTCTGATGTTTGTTGCCCCGATCCACTCTTATGTAATGCCACTGGTAAAATGTAGCAGTCGCACTGTTAAAAGTAAGGACACGTTAAACCAATGTTGTTTTCAATGTAATGCCTCCAGTAATATGAATCAATGGCACTTCTTTACATGTCCTGCTAAATTTACCATTAAGATAAGTTGGTTCTTTTCGTTAGAAATGCAACTGTCCTAGTCCGCCTACTCTCCCGTGCCCAAAGTAATGTCGTATTTAATGGTTGTCATAGTTAATCCTAATGCCCACACTAATATCTAGCAATGCCACTGCTTTAGAAATTGCTACTGTCCTTGTAGGATTTCCATTCAGATAAGGAACATGCTTCTTTTTATTTGATGCATGTTTCATCACTTGTTAGTCACCCTCCTTTCCACCTTTTTTGTGCAAACAGAGATATACATTTCACGCTCGATCTTAGTTGAACTGCACAAATGATATCCAAATTATAGTTGATCATTCCAGGAGCTTCACAACCAACCTTGATGTTGCTAAATTTTATTGCAACTAATGAAGAAGAAGCTTTGTGGGTTTCGTTTTCTGATGGAAATGGAACCGGGGCTAGAGCCCATTTCTTAAAAAAATTGAAGAAGAAGCTGCTAGCTCATGGGACATTGCTTCATTTTAGGTGAACTGCACCAAAAGGTCCCATGAATTGAATCATCCATGTTGGTGACTGAAAGAGCCAGCTTCAACATCCCAGTCTAAGCACCCCCGGCCTCTATCCTTGCGACGCACGGTACACCTCGTTTGCCACCTGCTCGACCCTAGTGTCACTGATAAAATGAAGTAATAATACAGCTAAAATAGAGCGAGTGTCATCTCTATCATTTCATTACCAATGTAGATAAAGAAAGTGCTTCTCTTTGTTAATGTATGTTTCATCAACTAGTCCCATTGTTAATATTTAAGCGTTTCTACAAACTGGGGTGCTTAATTTTAGTTGATATGAACAAAAATAGAGAGTTGAATGTCTCAAGGCGCCTCCTCGTACTACCGCTATACACTGATGTTCATCACTGGCAGAAGGTGTATCTGGGAGACTTGGGACGATGTCCAGTATGAGGCGTACCATATGAGGCGTCGCAGGGCCCATCTCGCCCTCGCAGCATGGCATACTATGATACTATCACAATATTTTCTTCTATTGATTTTGTGTGTTTCATCAACTAGTGCCACTATAATGTAATCACACTTTTTCATTATCTGTGCAAACAGGGTTATTCAGCTCCATTTTGGTGGAACTGCACAAATGTATGTATGGAACCGACATATATGCAGAGTGCGAGGTGTGCCAAGTAAAAATTACCGACACCAACCATGCTGCATGCACGCATTGGCATCCACCACCACCAGTGGGATGTGTGGCGCTCTCTGTGGATGGATCTTTCTCGGCAGCAAATCCTCTAACCAAATACTAGTAGCTTATATTGATAGTTTTCTAGGGAGTACTCTATTCTGAAAGAAGCACCAATCTATTTTTCTTTATTTGTACACTGTGTCACAACTTTGAACCAAAGGTCCAGAGCTATTTTAGGGTGATTGGCGTAGTACTCGGAGACTGATTGTAAGCATGATTTTCATTAGCTGTCACACTGATTGTAAGCATGAGCATGTGGAAGATTAGGTTAGTGCGAAGCTTACCTTAAAGCCTACCGCTGCCATTGAAACGAGGCGAGCATCGAGGGAACCATGCAGAACGGCGGGGAAGCGACGTCGTGCCATCCGGCCTCCTCTTGCGGTGGGAGAACGAATACTCCTGTGGCTCCGGCTGGCTCTGCACCCTCATGAATGGCACACCATACTCGATCAATTCGTTATCCTCTGGGCGCTCGACCTTCGACATGTACGCCCACCACCTCCGCCTGACTGTCGCCTCGGGCGAATCTATCTGCTCCATCACTCAGAGGAGATACTCGATGAACTCGGAGGACCGCGGCGTGACTACCAGCGAGGAATACGTGTACATCGCCACCCTCATCGCCGTTGTCTTGCTCTTTTGCATACATTGCCACATGGCCTGCACCGTCCTCGAAATCTCCCACTCATCGTCAAACCAACTAAGGATCTCCTTCAACCTGGCTAACTTTGCCTGGTCGCCGCCGGTGATCTGCCTGATTCGCTGCTGCATCCTCTCCATAGATGTCCTTCTAAGTGGTCCGGTGCTAGCTTTGGAAGATGGGAGGAGAGACGGTGGTCTTGCAATAGAGAAGAGGGAGAGGCGAGACGGTGTTTTTGGAATGGAGATGATGGAGAGGAGAGGAGGTGGTTTTGCAATGGAGAAGATCAGAAGAGGGAGAGGCGAGACGGTGGTTTTGGAATGGAGATGATGGAGAGGATAGGAGGTGGTTTTGCAATGGAGAAGATCAGAAGAGGGAGAGGCGAGACGGTGGTTTTGGAATGGAGATGATGGAGAGGAGGGGAGGTGGTATTGCAATGGAGAAGATCAGAAGAGGGAGAGGCGAGACGGTGGTTTTGGAATGGAGATGATGGAGAGGAGAGGAGGTGGTTTTGCAATGGAGAAGAGGGAGAGAAGCGTGCGGCAGTGATTTAGGATTGGACGAGAGGGACGACGCGCTATGACTGGATCAAAATCAAAATCAATTTACCCTTCAATTAAGAAAGTGACCCCACATTAACTAGTCTCCCTTTTATTCTGGGTCATAATTGACTATGATTTTCGCACATAAAATATATTTTATACGTTGCAAAAATAATATAATTTGAAAGTACATTCAAATATGAACCAAACGATACAATTTTTGGTGACATGCATTCACATTTTGCTTGTCAAATGCAGTACGTAGTCAAACTTTGACCCAAAATACGCAAAACAACAACAAAATACTTCCAAGACCAACGCCGCTCTTCTGCTCTTCTCCTCTTAAACCACTGCCGCTCCTCTCCTGTTCCAATCTAAATCCAGCGCCGCTCCTCTCCTCTTCCATTTCAAAACCACCGCCCCTCCTCTCCTGTTCCAGTCCAAAACCAGTGTCGCTCCTCTCCCGTTCTAATCCAAAACCAGCGCTGCTCCTCTCCTCTTCCATTCAAAAACCACCGCCGGCAGGTGAAGGTGTTGTGGAGAAGTAGATCGATGGAGGAGTACAACCGATACGTGAGGATCGCAGACGGCGACCTTGTGAAGCTAGCTTGGATGTTGGAGATACAGTCTTGGCTTGACAATAAGGACCAACTAGCAGCGACGACGACATCCATGGCCAAATATCTGCAACAGAGCGAAAAGGCGGCGATACTCCTGGAGGGAGTCGCGCCGGAGTACATAGAGCTGCTCCTCTGGGCCATGGAGCAAACAAATTCACCGAATCCGATCGTTAGGGATAGGTGGTGGGAGTATCGATCCCAGATGGAGCATCCACCAGAGATTGAAGGATCGAGCATCTACAGGGTGCCGTTTATGAGGGTGTCCTGCCAGAGCGAGCTGGTGGAGTCTTCGTCGACCGAACCCAACTGCAAGAGGAGAAAACCAGTTGGCCCGACGATGCTTCCCCGCCATCGTCTCGCTCGCCATTCATATCGTCTCATGGGGCGGCTGTCTGCCACCGAGGAATAGGAGGGGACCCCCCCCCCAGCCCAATAGTCGGGCAGGTTGTGAATTGTCAGGAGGATCTTAGGGTTGTCAGTATTTGCAGGTTGTGAATTGTGTTTTGTGTTGTGTATTTTGAGAGTACTTTCAGATATGAATGTCTTTTGTATTTCAGATTTGCAGTATTGAGCATATGAAGTATTTTATGAATTCTAGAGATCTATTTTTAGCACTTAAAAAAATGTAGTTTCATAGTAGTATGAAAGTGCAGACAATGTGATTCTCAGAGAAGAAACTGCAAGTTCAGTTTCAGATAAGAAACTATAACTTTCAGAGGTAGAGCATTTATCTTAACACGGCCTTTTCAAACAGGTTTAACATCATGTTGGAAGTTTTATTCATGGTCGAAAATGGAACTACCAGGTAGTTAACATCATGGTGATCAACATTCAGGCATAGCACATCTTCACATGATGCACACTCAAAATGCCCACACAATGTCGAGTGTGCGAAACACAGAGAAAACGAGGGACGAAGTTTTGGCAAGTGTTGGATGTGGTTTTGAGCTGCCCCGTCTAGGCTTTCATTTTTAACATGCGTAGCCCACGACCTCAGATGGGAGGTCCATAGGCCTGTTTGTATTTTCTTGAGGGCCGTCATGTATCGACCGGCCTATGGACCTCCCATCCGAGGTTTTATTTTTCCTAAATATCGGCAGCCCAATTTATGTATTTTTTTGAAGAAAACGCAGAGGTCTGTTCTATTTTTTCTATATAAGAATAGGAACGCCATGTCCAACTTATGTTTCCCTTATAACTATATTATATATATTTAAATTATTTTATATGTTATTATATATTATTTTTATTGTCATCATATATTTAACAGATACTTACATATGTAAGAAAACAATATACCACATCTTATTAACTTATAAAAATAATTTCTTAACAATAAAATCCTAGATTGTTTTGGCACGAAAATCCTAGTGATTGTGTACAAAAACTTGGTAAGATTTAAGGACGAATGCAATAATATCACTTATTATTTAAATATATTTATAACAAAATGCTCAGCCCCTTTTTATTTTTTGATAACATTGCTGGCCCATCCCAACATTATAATTAGAATCGGCCCAGCAAAATCGTGTGTTTCGAGAAAGTGCAAATGGCCTGTAATTTTTTATGAAATAAAATAAATGGGCTGCATGGACGCTATATAATTTGTTCACCCAGCCCAGCTAATGGCTGTAATTCAAAAAAATATTCAAATTGACTACAAATTCTACCTTGCAAAAAAAAGACTGTAAATTCTGAAAAAATGGCTTGAATACGTGCCACATTTTTGGAGGCTAAAATGTGGGCCAATAGGTCGAAGCCAACGCAAGTCGTTGTCAATTTAGTCAACAAATGATTCTGACATGTTCGCCATTGGATTTACATCCAACGACCGACATCCATCTTCAATCTCTCGTCTTCTTCCTCCAGCGCCGCCGGGACTACCTCCCGCCTCCTGCTACTAGCAGCTCTGCTTAGCACGCTTCGCTATGAAGCGCTACTCCATCGTTGGCTAGGCCATCCCTCCACCCCTCCACACCTCCTGTTCTTCTCCACCGACTGCCGAACCACACCGCACTAGAACCAGTAAACCCTCGTACACCTCTCTGTCTGCGACTCTACTCCCGCATCTTGCCATCTCCAGCTCGTTGCTCTCCGGGGCCTCGCCGTCGTCCACCACCTTGGATGCGCTTGGCGCGGCGTGGTCAACATGGTCAACGAACGACACCATCGGAAGTAGAATATGCGTGGAGAGGCTGACAGCTGAGTCCACGGCCGCACACAAGGAAATGCCTCCTTATTACGCGCAAAATAATGATTCCTCCACCTGACATCTGGGACCCATCGGAAGGGCTTCTGTATTTCGCGAAAAAACGTGCCCCCCGCTGACAGGTCGGACCCACCAACTATCTTCGCACGTAAGGAAGTGTCTCCTTACTACGCACAAAAAAATGAATACCCTCCTGCTAGCTGGGACCCACCATAGTGGGTGGCTGACATGTGGGCCTACTAAGTTGACGGGTACGGAGGGCTTTGTCAACTTAATCAATACTCCAGTGAACGTATGATGTCCATCCAACGGCCATAGTGCTTCTTCAACCTCTTGTCTTCTTGATCCAGCCGCCCAAGGTAGCGCCGGTCGTGCCGCCTGCTCCTTCCTCCCGTGGCCGGCTGTGATGCCGCGGAGGCCTCACCGCCCCTACTACTCCCACCGCCGGCCAGGCCATCCCTCTACTCACCCACACCCCATATTATTCTGCGACGACAGCAGCCTCACACCGCAGCCCGAACCAGTGAACCCTCGTACTCCTCTTCACGTGGGCATCCACTGCTGCGTCTTCCCTAGATCCAAGTCGTCCCCTTCCTAGGCCTCGCCGTCGTCCACCGCCGTGGTGCTCTTGGCGCGGCGTGGTCAACGTGGTAAAGGAACGACATCCATCGGACATGGACTGTACATGGAGAGGCTGACAGCTGGGTCCACGGCCGCAGCAAGGAAGTGCCTCCTTATTACGCGGAAAATAATGATTCCTCCACCTGACAGCAGGGACCCACTGGACGGGCCACCGTATTTTGTGAAAAAAAGTTCCCCCCTGACTGCTAGGACCCACTAGCTACATCTTCGCACGCAAGGAAGTGCGTCTGGGCAAAAAAAAACGATTCTCCCCCTGACTGCTGGGACCCACCAGCTACATGTTCTTACGCAAAGAAGTGCGTCCGGGCAAAAAAATGATTCGCCCCTCTGACTGCTGGGACCCACCAGCTACATCTTCGCACGCATGGAAGTGCCTGACAGTCGGGACCCACCTGGTCGAAGCATACGTAGTGTTATCATTCTGGTCGCGAACATGTACGTACATACTAGTCAATGTAGAGGCGTGCACGTGTCGTAGTAGAGGCGCGCATGTGTAGTAGTGGAAGCGCGCACATAGCATGTACACGCACGTACAGCGGCCAGGGTGCAAGAAAGAAAATATGGCCATGTACATACATACGGACGGGGTATCGAACGTCTACTCGCGCATACCTACGGCCAGGGCTCGTGTACATGGCTGGGTCGGAACGGAGAAACATCATCGTCGTCGTGTTCATGGGGAGGCAACAGAATGCGTCGTGTTCATGGGGAGGCAACGGAATGCGTCGTGTTCATCGGGAGGCAAAATAATGCGTGGGAGCCAACCGGCTGGGTCGTAACGGAATGCGTCATCGTGTTCATCGGGAGGGCTTGGACGGAACATGCGATGGACATCAGGCCTGGCGTACCGTAGAACGGAGGAAACGTCCTTGTGTTCGACCGGCCATGTTCGAAACGGGATCCTGTTCATCGGGAGGGGTGTGGCGTACCGCAAAACAGAGGAAATGGACCTCCTGTCGTGGTTCTAAGTCTGACAGTAAGAGAGGGGTAGGAGAACGGAGCATGATCTATCGAGATGCATATGGGTGACACGGTGGTTTTAGCGAGTTCGGGCCTCTCACGGTGGAGATAACAACCCTACGTCTCGTGCTCCGGAGAGGCTTTGTTTTATCTGAGTATATATCCGGAGATTACAATATGTGTGTGAGAGAGAGGAACGGATCCCCATGCCTGAGCTAAGTCCTGAGACTAATGGTGAAAAGAGAGAGAGGTGGAAGAAAAAGACCCCCCAAGTCTAGTGGTGGGGGGTGGCTTATATAGAGTGCGCCACCCCCTCACCTCCTATGTTACAAAGTGGGGTATGAATGCCATAATGCCAGCCCGCTATTAAGCCCTCACTATTAGAAAGATGCCGACTGCCTTGCTGCCTGTTGGTCTTCGTATATCCGAGTGAGTCGTACGGCCGAGTGGTGAACCATCATCCGAGTGGATGGTATGTTGCTTGGTCGAGTGGATAGTATGCTGCTTGTCCGAGTGGATAGTGTGTCTGTATGAAATTGACCTGGACCCACATGTTGTGTGGACCCCATGCTTCATGATATTTCGACCCTTTGTGGGCCTACCTGTTATGTATATCCCCAACATTAGCCCCCGAATCGATTGCGATTTTGCAGAACGAGTTGGTGTAAGACACAGTTTGGTCCGAGTGATTACAGAAATACTCAGTACATGTCGCCGCGCTTTCAGACAACCAAGGTTTGAACAAATTCTCAATGGATTCTGGCACCATGCTTCCCGACTAATCGAGGTAAGTGTCTGTGAGGAGCAACTTGGTGACATTCGTTCATCTCTCGGGAGAGGTTTAACTCGTGATCTGAGTATGGGCGTGTCATTAAATCCGTGCAACCAGATTGACACATGGACTGCTCTTTTAGAGAGATGCCATTCTTATCCCGGAGGAACGCCAATACGAGTCGGTTTCAGATCCACACTTGTGAGTTTCACACTTTGAGTCCTAGAAGAAGGCTCAAAACAGGTCCATGGAGGAGCGTTAAACTCGCCTTATAGAATATTTTTTTGGAGTGATTTGGAGCTGGGCCCACATCGAGTAACTGATTACTCGGAATTTCTTCACGCCTGGAACGTGTCTTTTTTGTTGTTTGGCCGTCACTCGGGTTGGGCGGACCGTTCCGAGTGGATACCATTCCAGTGGGGGCACGCTGAGTGCACCCACTGGGTGTAGTCCCCGAGACTACCGTCGACTGCGGGCAGTCGGCGGGAGTCTTAGAGCCTGTCTTTTTGTTGTTGTTCATCACTCGGATTGGTCAGGCCGTACCGAGTGGAGATTACTCCAGTGGGGGCACGCTGAGTGCACCCACTGGGTGTAGTTCCCGAGACCGCCGTCGACTGCGGGCAGTAGGCGGGGGTATGAGAGAACTAAAACTCTTCTTAGCTGGTACTGATCGAACTTGTTCTTCTCTGACTCGGAGGTCGAGTAATACTGGAGATGGGTTTGCATCGAGCAAAATGTTTCTTTCTGAGTTCTCTTCTAGTGGGGGCACGCTGAGTGCACCCACTGGGTGTAGTCCCCGAGCCTCTGTCGGACTAGATGAGTATGGCAGAGGGTTTAAGTCTCTCAGTAAACCTCCAGGCAGTTGGCACAGCAAATATCTTTGTCTGGAATTGAATCAATCGGATGGATGCGTAACGAGGTGGTTGTACGAACGATGTTCGACGAGTAAGGTAGCATGTACGATTCAGTGATCGTGCTTCATTTTTACCCTTTTGCATGAAAGGGGTATTTATCCAAGTGGACGTGCTTCACTTATAGATCTTCGGCGAACCGAGCATGTATGGTCAGAAGAATATTCCTGATGTGATCAACAGGTTAACCAAATGGGCGTAACCTCTGAGGGTGACATGGCCAACTGTCGTGCGTAGCCCCCGAGTGATGCTCGAAGGAGGTAAACTTGCTACAGAGTGTGATATGAGGTTTGACCATATGAGTAACTTAGCCGTTCCCGTGTTGGGGGTGTAGAGGTAAAGACATGTCCAACTGATGGTGACGCGCGAGCCGGCAGAAGGGCGATGATGTGTACAACCGAGTGACGATGCACGGAGCGGTCGAGTGGTGAAGACGCGCGCAACTGAGTGGCGACGCGTGGGGCGGCCGAATGGTGATGACGTGTGAAGTGGTCGAATGTAGGACTACATATCTAGCCAAGTGAAGATGCCCGGGGCAGCCGAGTGGTGAAGACGTGCACAACCGAGTGGCGGCGCGCGAAGCGGCTAAGGCGAAGTCGTGTGTCACCGGACGGCGAAAATGGTCCTCGGAGGACTTAGTCGAATGCTTTCGAAGCTTATGTAGTGACGAGTTTGGTGTGTTTGCGACGCAACAAGACCGTCGTGAGAACTGAGTCTGAGTAGGAAAGAAGATGGTGTGTAGAGCATCTGGGTGATTATAAAACTTGTCCAAGTGGCGGATCGAATGCACTTGTTGAAGTGAAGGATCTGACTGGTGATGAAGTACTCGACCACTCAGGCGAGTGTCATTTCAAATGAGGTGCAGCCTCCGAGTGCGGCGTAGCCCCCGAGCATACTACAGGCTTCGACAACGGACATGCCGGAATATGAGAAATATAGTCTTGAATGGATTATTTGCAATTCATCGAGTCAGATTTGGGTAAAGATAAGCAGAAGCTTCCGAGTGATGCTCGAAAGAGGCAAACTCGCAAAAGAGTGAAGTGTGAAGTTTAATTATGAAAGGGACTTATCTGTCTCATGCCCGACGAGGTCTATATCATTGATACAATGAAGAGAATTTCATAGAGGGGTTGGTCGGACGTGTTTGAAGTCAACAGAGGGACAAGGTCAGTGTTGTGGTGTGCTAGGATCAGTATGGTGACCGAGTCCGAGCAGCGATGAAGTTGGCGCGTAAGGCTGTCGAGTGATCGCGTAACTTGTGTAAAAAATGGCACAAGTCAACACAATAATTTCTTGAGGAAATTTGATGTGTGCTGAAATGATTTGTGTGAATAACACCCATAGACACCCGCTGAGGGTGCAAGGGGCTTGCTGGTTAACCAGCAAGAGTCTGAAAGACCGAAGGATCCGTTCGAACTTGTCGAAGCGGCGGATCCGACTGAACTCATTGGGATACTAGCTCAAATAAAACGGAAGTGTAGTGTTTCGACTGAGTTGCAGCCCAGGAGGACCGATGCAAACTCGAAATGAAGAACGATACCTGGTGTTCGTAAATGATGTATGCGAAAAAATGGAAGTTGGACTTGGGAGTCACATAACCAGTACTAAGCAAGTATGTGAAAATAAGCAACCGAGCATAGAGGTACACTTGGTGGCGTGGCCTCCGAGTGAACGTGATGTGTGAATTATGGAATACTCGGGAAGACGAAAATAACAGAATGTAAAGTGACTTAGCTGTCTGAAGGCGCGCGGGGCGGCCGAGTGGTGATGAGGTGACCAACCGAGTGGCGATGCACGGGACAGCCGAGTGGTGATGAGGTGACCAACCTTAGTGGCGACACGCGGGGCGGCCGAGTGGTGATGAGGTGACCAACCGAGTGGCGACGCATGGGACGGCCGAGTGGTTATGAGGCGACCAACTTGAGTGGCGACGCGCGGGGCG
>NC_041391.1:598606472-598609739 GCF_002162155.2 Triticum dicoccoides
CGATGCGCGGGGCGTCCTGGTGAAGTAGAGGCGCGTGCTGCAGTGGCGACGAGCGAGGCATCCGAGTGACGTAGACGCGTCCCACAGAGTGGCGACGCGCGGAGCGTCCGGATGATGTAGACGTGTGGCCCGGAGTGACGATGCGCGGGGCGTCCTGGTGAAGTAGAGGCGCGTGCCGCACAGTGGCGACGAGCGAGGCATCCGAGTGACGTAGACGCGTCCCACAGAGTGGCGACGCGCGTAGCGTCCGGATGATGTAGACGCATGCCGCGGAGTGATGATGCGCGGGGCGTCCTGGTGAAGTAGAGGCGCGTCACCGTTCGAGAGCCGAGCCGTTCTTGGAACAAAGGTGATGCGGACCGGCCGCCGTAACTGCCGCTGTTGTTGTCGATGATGTTCTGGATGGTAGCCGACCAAGTAGTACCAGGCGAACCGGCCGAGTGAACCCATGGGCTTCACAGTCGAGTGAGTGCAGTCCGAGTGGACTCCTCATCCGAGTGCACCCGCTGGTCCGAGGAAATCACAACTGTGCTGCGATCTGGTCGGTGTGGAGCTGGCTAGGTAGGCCGACGCGGAGTGCTGGGCTTGGAGGCCTCGGTGAGGTTCAGCATGGATGTGCCCACAAGCACTATCCCATTTGATGGAGGCGGGCGGCTTGATCGCTTGCAGGCAGACTGGATCCACGTCTAGTGCCGAATTAATCTGCATGCAAGTGGTTTAACGCTAATTAAGTGAGAGTCAAAGCCATTCGTGCATGCAATGGACGTTTCCCACGGCCATTTATCTCCTGCATGCATGAGATAAATGGGATGGAATTAAGATTAGAAGGAAAGTGGAAGGCAGGGTGCAAAGCTCCCTGATCAGCCATGGCGGCAGCAGTTTTTGGCGCAGATCCATCGCACGGTGAGGCGGCTGAGATGAATCCGAGTGCGAGGCTGCGCGCGGGCGGAGACCCGGTGGCTCTCATCATGTTGTGATCAGAGACGTGGGCAGCCTCGACATTGGTGCTGCGTCCGGTCCGTGCACCCACCGCCGCGGTTGTCGCCGCTTGGTTGACGAGGGACACCGCAGAACGGCGATGCGCGGGCCGCTGAGTGATGAAGACGCGTCCAGCTGAGCAACGGTGCACGGGCAGCTGAGCGATGAAGACGCGTCCAGCGATGACGCGTAGGCGGCCGAGTGAACTAGGGTCCATGGCCTAGTGAACTTGAGTCTGCATCCGATTGGATTCATCTGTGTGAACTCTGGACGAATCGGGTTCGCAGCTGTCTGAGAGGAAGATTCATCGGGTGACCCTGCAAGTTACTAGCAAGCACGGCCAGGAAATTCAAGGCCTGATGGTCAGTCATACATGCATGCATGCACGAATTAACTAGGGTCTGTGGCCTAGCAATCAGATAAGTGGCGTTAGTAATCCATCAATTGGCCGCTTAATGAGGCAGCCAATTAATTTGACGTTGGAGATCACCACGTCCTTCCGTTGCATGTACACCACATTAACCTGCATGCAGGTAATCAAGGAGGAGATGGCCCACTCACCTTGCATGGTTAAAGGAGAAAGGAAAACCATGACCAGCAAATGGCGATGGAGCGAAGAACCGCGCACCCGGAGGAGCGACGGGCGGACCCGCGCGCGTGCCACAGCCACCACGCTGGAGAAGCTGACGAGGGAGGATGAGCAGCTGGCCGCAGTCCAGTCGCAGGTCGACGCAGCCATGGGCAAGGCTGACGCGAGCGCTGGTGATCGTGCTTCACTGCTCGGGGAGCCGGAGCCGTGCGCCGGTCTGAGTCGTGCTTCGACACCCGCGGAATTTGGCGGATCGCCGGCAGCAGCGCCTTGTCGCCCGAGGAACTGGGTCGACCGCCAGCCGTCGTGCTCAGCCGGTCGGGGAACCAGGCCGAGCTTTAGCGGCTGTGCGTGTGCGGGCACTCGGTGATGGCGTCGCAGATGAGTTCCTAGATGATGATGGGCGGACGACGACGCTTTATCGTCCAGGAGCCGAGCCACCAATCAAAACAAAAGGAGGCGTCCTTTTGTATAAGCTCGTGTGCATACATAAGAAGAATAAACAATTGTTAGTTCATTGTAATGTTTGATTGTAAAGAGGATAAGTTTGAGATGAGCAACTCCCTGATCCTTTTGTATGATTAGGAGTATTTTATCCTCCTGTAAATGGAGTGATGTCCGGAACATCCTGGATCAAACCCTCCATTGAGGATTGTTGATCGACGGACGAAGATCGAAGAAATAAAACCATTTGCATCATGGCTCGATAGACGCCATGCCCCACGGTGGGCGCCAACTGTCGTGGTTCTAAGTCTGACAGTAAGAGAGGGGTAGGAGAACGGAGCATGATCTATCGAGATGCATATGGGTGACACGGTGGTTTTAGCGAGTTTGGGCCTCTCACGGTGGAGATAACAACCCTACGTCTCGTGCTCCGGAGAGGCTTCGTTTTATCTGAGTATATATCCGGAGATTACAATATGTGTGTGAGAGAGAGGAACGGATCCCCATGCCTGAGCTAAGTCCTGAGACTAATGGTGAAAAGAGAGAAAGGTGGAAGAAAAAGACCCCCCAAGTCTAGTGGTGGGGGGTGGCTTATATAGAGTGCGCCACCCCCTCACCTCCTATGTTACAAAGTGGGGTATGAATGCCATAATGCCAGCCCGCTATTAAGCCCTCACTATTAGAAAGATGCCGACTGCCTTGCTGCCTGCTGGTCTTCGTATATCCGAGTGAGTCGTATGGTCGAGTGGTGAACCGTCATCCGAGTGGATGGTATGTTGCTTGGTCGAGTGGATAGTATGCTGCTTGTCCGAGTGGATAGTGTGTCTGTATGAAATTGACCTGGACCCACATGTTGTGTGGACCCCATGCTTCATGATATTTCGACCCTTCGTGGGCCTACCTGTTATGTATATCCCCAACACCTCCTACGGTTGAAACGGGGGTCATGTTGATCAGGAGGGGTGTGGCGTACCACAAAACAGACGAAATAGACTTGTGTTGGAGCGCTATGGTCGAAACGGGGGTCCTGTTGATCGGGAGGGGTGTGGCGTACCGCAAAACGGACGAAACGGACTTGTATTGGAGCGCTACGGTCGAAACGGGGGTCCTGTTCATCGGGAGTGGTGTGGCGTACCGCAAAACGGGACTCCACGGGATACTATTCATCTCCACCGTCGACCTCCTCCAGCCTCCACGGGCCCCTGTTCATCCAGCCTCCACCATGCGCTACTCCACCGGCTACTGTTCAACCACCC
>NC_041391.1:598610281-598630001 GCF_002162155.2 Triticum dicoccoides
TCACTATTCATCCCAGAGGCAGCATTGATCGGCTTCAGTTAGCAGCAGTAGCGAAGGAATCGCTCGATCAGGTTCAGTTATCAGCCATCGATCGTCGCTCGGGTTCAGTAACGCGTAGCCTGCAGTGCAATCACTCAGATTCAGTTAGAGCCCAACGCCTCACTTGGGTTCAATTATAGACAACGCCTCGCACACACACGTGTACGTGCATAGAAATGCGCATCGCTCGGCCCCCGACCTCCCACCGTAACCGGGAACTCCATGAAATTTTCCTCGTCCTCGCTTCTACCACGGGTTTTTCCGTCATGGACGGCCCAAAGAATGTCATGCATGTGGGTCTCCGGCCCGCCCAGGACGAAAAGCCCATTTTCTGTCATGATTTTTTGTCATAGAAATAGGAGCCCACCACATCTATGATGATACCGAGTTTTGTCACAATTATCATCATAGAAGTGTCATATGTATGACAGGAAAAAATTTCGTTCGGCCCAAAATGTCACAGATGTGTCTTGTTTTGTAGTGATGATTCACGCTCAACCTTTCGGTCTCAGTGTTCAGAGGCCATATCTGCATATGCTATGCTCGTCAAGTTTAACCCGAGTATTCTGCGTGTGCAAAACTGGCTTGCACCCGTTGTATGTGAACATAGAGCTTATCACACCCAATCATCACATGGTGTCTCGGCACGACGAACTTTCGCAACGGTGCATACTCAGGGAGAACACTTGTACCTTGAAATTTAGTGAGAGATCATCTTATAATGCTACCGCCGAACTAAGCAAAATAAGATGCATAAAGGATAAACATCACATGCAATCAATATAAGTGATATGATATGGACATCATCATCTTGTGCCTTTGATCTCCATTTCCAAAGCATCGTCATGATCACCATCGTCACCGGCGCAACACCCTTATCTCCATCGTAGCATCGTTGTCGTCTCGCCAACTATTGTTTCTACGACTATCGCTACCGCTTAGTGATAAAGTAAAAACAATTACAGGGCGATTGCATTGCATACAATAAAGCGACAACCATATGGCTCCTGCCAGTTGCTGATAACTCTGTTACAAAACTTGATCATCTCATACAATAAAATTTAGCATCATGTCTTGATCATATCACATCACAACATGCCCCGCAAAAACAAGTTAGATGTCCTCTACTTTGTTGTTGCAAGTTTTACGTGGCTGCTACGGGCTGAGCAAGAACCGTTCTTGCCTATGCATAAAAAAACCACAACGATTTTTCGTCAAGTATGTGCTATTTTAACCTTCAAGAAGGACCGGGCGTAGCCACACTCGATTCAACTAAAGTTGGAGAAACTGACACCCGCCAGAAACCTGTGTGCGAAGCACGTCGGTAGAACCAGTCTCGCATAAGCGTACACATAATGTCGGTCCGGGCCGCTTCATCCAACAATACCGCCGAATCAAAGTATGACGTGCTGGTAAGCAGTATGACTATTATCGCCCACAACTCACTAGTGTTCTACTCGTGCATATAACATCTACGCATAAACCTGGCTCTGATATCACTATTAGGGAACATAGTAATTTCAAAAATTTCCTACGCACACGCAATATCATGGTGATGCATAGCAACGAGAGGGGAGAGTGTGTCCACGTACCCTCGTAGACCGAAAGCGGAAGCGTTATGACAACGCGGTTGATGTAGTCATACGTCTTCACGATCGACCAATCCTAGTACCAAATGTACGACACGTCCGCGATCTACACATGTTTAGCTCAGTGACGTCCCACGAACTCATGATCCAGCAGAGTGTCGAGGGAGAGCTTCGTCACTACGACGGCGTGATGACGAAGCTACCAGCGTAGGGCTTCGCCTAAGCACTACGATGATATGACCGAGGTGGATTATGGTGGAGGGGGGCACCGCACACGGCTAGGAGATCAATGATCAACTTGTGTGTCTATGTGGCGCTCCCTCCCCGTATATAAAGGAGTGGAGGAGGGGGGAGGGCCGGCCCTCTACTATGGCGCGCCCTGGGGAGTCCTACTCTCATCGGGAGTAGGATCCCCCCTTCCAAGTAGTAGGAGTAGGAGAAAAGGAAGGGGAAGAGAGAAGAGAAGGAAGGAGGGAGCGCCGCCCCTCCCCTAGTACAATTCGGACTAGGCCTTGGGGGGCGCACGGCCTGCCCTAGGCAGCCCTTCTCTCTCTCTCCCTTAAAGCCCAATAAGGCCCATATACTCCCCGGCGAACTACCGTAACTCTCCGGTATTCCGATAAATACCCGAACCACTCAGAACCTTTCCGATGTCTGAATATAGCCTTTCAGTATATCGATCTTTACGTCTCAAACATTTCGAGACTCCTCGTCATGTCTCTGATCTCATCCGGGATTCAGAACAAACTTCGGTACATCAAAACACATAAACTCATAATATCGATCGTCACCGAACGTTAAGCGTGCGGACCCTACGGGTTCAAGAACTATGCTTATATTGGCTCATCTCCGGTCAATAACCAATAGCGGAACCTGGATGCTTATATTGGCTCCCACATATGTTACAAAAATCTCTATCAGTCAAATCGCATAACAACATACGTTGTTCCCTTTGTCATCGGTATGTTACTTACCCGAGATTCGATCGTCGGTATCTCAATACCTAGTTCAATCTCGTTATCGGCAAGTCTCTTTACTCATTCCGTAATGCATCATCCCGCAACTAACTCATTAATCACATTGCTTACAAGGCTTATCTCCCCGACATTACCGAGAGGGCCCAGAGATACCTCCCCGACAATCGGAGTGACAAATCCTAATCTCAATCTATGCCAACTCAACAAGTACCATCGGAGACACCTGTAGAGAACCTTTATAATCACCCAATTACGTTGTGATGTTTTATAGCACACAAAGTGTTCCTCCGGTATTCGGGACTTGCATAATCTCATAGTCATAGGAACATGTATAAGTCATGAAGAAAGCAATAGCAATATACTAAACGATCAAGTGCTAAGCCAACGGAATGGGTCAAGTCAATCACATCATTCTCTAATGATGTGATCCCGTTAATCAAATGACAACTCATGTCTATGGCTAGGAAACTTAACCATCTTTGATTCAACGAGCTAGTCAAGTAGAGGCATACTAGTGACACTCTATTTTCCTATGTATTCACACATGTACTAAGTTTCTGGTTAATACAACTCTAGCATGAATAATAAACATTTATCATGAAATAAGGAAATAAATAATAACTTTATTATTGCCTCTAGGGCATATTTCCTTCAGTCTCCCACTTGCACTAGAGTCAATAATCTACTTCATCACTATGTGATTTAACACCAATAGTTCACATCACCATGTGATTAACACCCGTAGTTCACATATCCATGTGACCAACACTCAAAGTGTTTACTAGAGTCAGTTATCTAGTTCACATCGCCATGTGATTAACACCCAAAGAGTACTAAGGTGTGATCATGTTTTGCTTGTCAGAGAAGTTTAGTCAATGGGTCTGCCATATTCAGAGTCGTATGTATTTTGCAAATATTTTATGTCTACAATGCTCTACATAGACCTACTTTAGCTAATTGCTCCCACTTTCAATATGTATCCAAATTGAGACATAGAGTCATCTAGTTCGGTGTAAAAGCTTGCATCGACGTAACTCTTTATGACGAACTCTTTATCACTCCCATCATTGAGAAACATTTCCTTAGTCCTCACTAAGGATAATTTTGACCGATGTCCAGTGATCTACTCTTAGATCACTATTGTACCCCCTTGCCAAACTCATGGCAAGGTACACAATAGTTCTAGTACACAGCACATCGTACTCTATAGAACCTATGACTGTGGCATAGGGAATGACTTTCATTCTCTTTATATCTTCTACCATGGTCGGGCTTTGAGTCTTACTCAACTTTACACCTTGTAATACAGACAAGAACTCCTTCTTTAACTGATCCATTTTGAACACTTTCAAAAACTTGTCAAGGTATTTACTCATTAAAAAATCTTATCAAGCGTCTTGATCTATCTCTGTAGATCTTGATGCCCAATATGTAAGCAGGTTCACCAAGGTCTTTCATTGAATGACTCTTATTCAAGTATCCCTTTATGCTATCCAGAAATTCTATATCATTTCCAATCAACAATATGTTATCCACATATAATATTAGAAATTCTATACAGCTCCCACTAACTTTCTTGTAAATACAGGCTTCTCCAAAAGTCTGTATAAACCCATATGATTTGATCACACTATCAAAGCGTTTATTCCAACTCTGAGAGGCTTGCACCAGTCCATAAATGGATCGCTGGAGCTTGGAGACTTTGTTAGCACCCTTTGGATCAACAAAACCTTCTAGTTGAATCATATACAACTCTTCTCCCAGAAATCCATTCAGGAATGCAATTTTGGCATCCATTTGCAAATTTCATAATCATAAAATGCAGCAATTGCTAACATGATTCGGACAGACTTAAGCATCGCTACGGGTGAGAAAGTCTCATCGTCGTCAACTCCTTGAACATGTCGAAAACCTTTTGCCACAAGTCGAGCTTTGTAGATAGTAACACTACTATCAACGTCTGTCTTCCTCTTGGAGATCCATTTATTCTTAATGGCTTGCCGATCATCGGGCAAGTCCACCAAAGTCGACACTTTGTTCTCATACATGGATCCCATCTCAGATTTCATGGCCTCAAGCCATTTTGCGGAATCTAGGCTCATCATCACTTCCTCATAATTCGTAGGTTCACCATGGTCTAGTAACACGACTTCCAGAATAGGATTACCGTACCATTCTGGTGCGGATCTTACTCTGGAGGACCTACGAGGTTTGGTAGCAACTTGATCTGAAGTTTCATGATCATCATCATTTACTTCCTCACTAATTGGTGTAGGGATCACTAGAACTGATTTATGTGATGAACTACTTTCCAATAAGGGATAAGGTACAATTACCTCATCAAGTTCTACTTTCCTCCCACTCACTTCTTTCAAGAGAAACTCCTTCTCTAGAAAGGATCCATTTTTAGCAACAAAGATTTTTGCCTTTGGATCTGTGATAGAAGGTGTACCCAACAGTTTCCTTTGGGTATCCTATGAAGACGCACTTCTCCGATTTGGGTTTGAGCTTATCAGGTTGAAGCTTTTTCACATAAGCATCGCAGCCCCAAACTTTAAGAAACGACAACTTTGGTTTCTTGCCAAACCATAGTTCATAAGGCGTCGTCTCAACGGATTTTGATGGTGCCCTATTTTAAGTGAATGCAGCTGTTTATAATGCATAACCCCAATATGATAGTGGTAAACCGGTAAGAGACATCATAGATTGCACCATATCCAATAAAGTGCGGTTACGACGTTCGAACACACCATTATGCTGTGGTGTTCCATGTGGCGTGAGCTGTGAAACTATTCCACATTGTTTTAAATGAAGGCCAAACTCATAACTCCAATATTCTCCTCTACGATCAGATCGTAGAAACTTTATTTTCTTGTTATGATGATTCTCCACTTCACTCTGAAATTCTTTGAACTTTTCAAATGTTTCAGACTTGTGTTTCATTAAGTAGATATACCCATATCTGCTCAAATCATCTGTGAATGTGAAAAAATAACGATACCCACCACGAGCATCAATACTCATTGGGACCGCATACATCGGTATGTATTATTTCCAATAAGTCACTAGCTCGTTCCATTGTTCCGGAGAACGGAGTTTTTAGTCATCTTGCCAATAAGGCACGGTTCGCAAGCATCAAATGATTCATAATCAAGTGATTACAAAAGTCCATATTTATGGAGTCTCTTCATGTACTTTACACCGATATGACCCAAACGGTAGTGCCACAAATAAGTTGCACTATCATTATCAACTTTGCATCTTTTGGCATCAATTATGAATATGTGTATTACTACGGTCGAGATCCAACAAACTATTTTCATTGGGTGTATGACCATCAAAGGTTTTATTCATGTAAACAAAACAACAACTATTCTCTGACCTTAAATGAATAACCGTATTGCAATAAACATGATCAAATCATATTCATGCTCAACTCAAACGCCAAATAACTTTTATTTAGGTTCAACACTAATCCCGAAAGTATAGGGGTGTGCGATGATGATCATATCAATCTTGGAACCACTTCCAACATACATCGTCACTTAACACTCAACTAGTCTCTGTTCATTGTGCAACTGCCGTTTCAAGTTACTAATTTTAGCAACTTAACTGGTATCAAATACCCAGAGGTTGCTATGAACACTAGTAAAGTACACATCAATAATCTGTATATCAAATATACCTTTGTTCACTTTGCCATCCTTCTTATCCGCCAAATATTTGGGGCAGTTCCACTTCAAGTGACTATTTCCTTTGGAATAGAAGCACTCAGTTTCAAGCTTAGGTCCAGCTTTGGGCTTCTTCACGAGAGTGACAACTTGCTTGCGATTCTACTTGAAGTTCCCTTTCTTTCCCTTTGCGCTTTTCTTGAAACTAGTGGTCTTGTAAATCATCAACACTTGATGCTCTTTCTTGATTTCTACCTTCATCGATTTTAGCATCACGAAGAGCTCGGGAACCATTTTCGTCATCCCTGGCATACTATAGTTCATCACGAAGTTCCAGTAACTTGGTGATGGTGACTAGAGAACTCCGTCAATCACTATCTTATTTGTAAGATTAACTCCCACTTGATTCAAGCGATTGTAGTACCCAGACATTCTGAGCACATGCTCACACTAGAAAGAAAAAGACATATCTGTGACATTTTGGGCCGAATGAAAAAAAATTATGCCATACATATGACACTTCTATGACGATAATTGTGACAAAACCCGGTATCATCATAGATGTGCTGGGCTCCTACTTCTATGACAAAAAATCATGACAGAAAATGGGCTTTTCGTCCTGGGCGGGCTGGAGACGCAACTGCATGACATTCTTTGGGCCGTCCATGATGGAAAAAACCATGGTAGAAGCGAGGGCGAGGAAAATTTCGGGGAGTTCCCGGTTACGGTGGGTGGTCGGGGGCCGAGCGATGCGCGTTTCTCTCGTACACGTATGCGCGTGTGTGTGAGGCGTTTGCTCTAACTGAACCCGAGCGAGGCGTTGGGCTGTAACTGAACCCGAGCGATTGCACTGCAGGCTACGTGTTACTGAACCCGAGCGATCGATCGATGGCTGTTAACTAAACCCGATCGAGCGATTCCTTCGCTACTGCTGCTAATTGAAGCCGATCGATGCTGCCTCTCTGGATGAACAGTGAGCGTTGCAGGGGGGTTTGGATGAACAGTGAGCTGTGGAAGTGGATGAATAGGACCCGTGGCATTGCCTCTGGATGAACAGGACCCCGATCAATCGAGCCGGTTCGGGCTGGATGAACAGGACCCCGTGGAGGGCTGGATTAACAATACGACCCCGTGGATGGCTGGATGCACAGTAGATGGTGGAGGGGTGGATGAACAATAGCCCGTGGAGGGGTGGTTGAACAGGAGCCCGTGGAGAGGGGTGGTTGAACAGTAGCCGATGGAGTGGCGCACGGTGGAGGCTGGATGAACATGAACCCGTGGATGAACAGTCGAAGGTGGAGGCTGGAGGAGGTTGACGGTGGATGAAAAGTAGCCCATGGAGGCTGGAGGAGGTCGACGGTGGAGATGAACTGTATCCCGTGGAGTCCCGTTTTGTGGTACGCCACACCCCTCCCGATGAACAAGACCCCCGTTTCGACCGTAGCGCTCCAACACAAGTCCGTTCCATCCGTTTTGTGGTACGCCACACCCCTCCCAATCAAAAGGACCCCCGTTTCGACCGTAGCACTCCAACACAAGTCCGTTTCGTCCGTTTTGCGGTACGCCACACCCCTCGCGATCAATTGGAACCCCGTTTCGATCATAGGATGTCCGTTTCATCCATTTTGTGGTACGCCAGACCGCTCCCAATGAACAGGATCCCGTTTCGAATGTGCCCGGTCGAACACAAGGCCCTTTCCTCTGTTCTGTGGTACGCGAGGCCTCGTTTCCATTGCCTGTTCTGTCCAAGCCCTCCCAATGAACACGACGATGCATTCCGTTCCGACCCAGCCGATTGGCTCCCTATGAACACGACGACGACGCTGTTTCTCCGTTCTGACCCAGCCATGTACACGAGCCCTGGTCGTACGTATGCGCGAGTAGGCGTTCGAGACCGCGCACGTATGTACACATACATGGCCGTATTTTCTTTCTTGCACCATGCCCGCTGTACGTACGTGTACATGCTACGTGCGCACCTCTACTATGACACATGCGTGCCTCTACTACGACACGTGCGTGCCTCTACATCCACCAGTATGTACGTACACGTTCGCGACCAGAATGACAACGCTACGTACGCTTCGACCAGGTGGGTCCCGACTGTCAGGCACTTCCTTGCGTGCGAAGATGTAGCTGGTGGGTCCTAGCTGTCAGGGGGGCGAATCAATTTTTTTTGCTCGGACGCACTTCCTGGCGTGCGAAGATGTAGCTGGTGTGTCCCAGCAGTCAGGGGGGATGTTTTTTTCATGAAATATAGTGGCCCGTCCGGTGGGTCCCAGATGTCAGGTGGAGGAATCATTATTTTTCGTGTAATAAGGAGGCACTTCCTTGCTGCGTCCGTGGACCTAGCTGTCAGCCTCTTCCACGTACAGTCCACGTCCAATGGAAGTCGTTCCTTGACCACGTTGACCATGCCGCACTGAGAGCACCAGTGCGGTGGACGACAGCGAGGACTAGGAAGGGGACGACGGGGAGCCAGGGAAGATGCGGCAGTGGAAGTCCGCACGGAGAGGAGTACGAGGGTTCACTAGTTCGACTGCGGTGTGAGGCTGCTGTCGCCGCAGGGCCTGGCCAGCGGTGGGAATAGTAGGGGGCGGTGAGTCCTCCGCAACAGCACAGCCGACCACGGGAGGCAGGGGCAGGCGGCACGATTGGCGCTGCTTTGGGCGGCTGGAGCAAGAAGACCAGAGGTTGAAGAAGCACGACGGTCGTTGGATGGACATCGTACGGTCACTGCAGCTAGAATCATTTATATTGACTAAGTTGACAAAGACCTTGGTACATCAACTTAGTAGGCCCACAGGTCATCTTGCAAAATGGTGGGGCCGCAGATGTCAGGGGGAGGAATCATTTTTTGGGAGGGTGAAGCTAGAATATATGAGATTGAAGAAGAAGCACAGCATCCGTTGGATGGACATCCAACGGCCACTGCTGCTAGAACCGTGTGTTGACTATAAGTTGACAAACCTTGCATACGCGTCAACTCTCTTTTTTTAGGGGACGCGTCAACTTAGTAAGGCCAGAAGTGTGTGGCAGAGAACTTATAGCCCATTTGAGATTTGTAAGAATGTGCAGCCCATTTTTGAATTCTAATGGAATTTACCCATTTACAGTTTGTTAAAAGTACAACCCATTTCAACCAACCGTCCAAAACAGAATTCAATAAAATTTCCCACATTTTTGATGGGATCCGAAATATTTTTATCCCGAAATTTCTAGTCAGATTAAATACAATTTCAATATAAATTTATATTACGTAAAAATCCAACGAAACATTGCGCTTGCAACAATTAATGAAATTAAAATTTTCAATATCCAAAAATAATATTTTATAAAGTAATTACGTGTTTGGTGCAATCTTTTTATAGTTAGTGCCCAGTTTTTATAATTACATCCCATTTATTATTTATTAAAGCCCATTTTCTTATTAAGCCTAATGCATCCCTCCTATGAAAGATTTGCAGCCCAGACGGGGTGGATAATAACAACATGACCTTGCCTGGGTATTCCTAAAAAAGTACAGCTGGGCTAGCCATTTTTAGCTTGAAAAAATTTAATATCTGGGCTGGATATGTGGCCTGGGCTAGACGGGCCACAACCCGCCCAGTTAATACCTGCAGCGATGTATTCGTTGTTGATCAGAGGAGAAAATTAATATCTGGGCCAAACATCAAAAAACTCTGCAGTGCTCACACCTCAAAAACACAAATACTTCTCGAGCTGCTTGGTCCCAGCTGTCGGCCACTTCTTGTGCAATTCTCTCGTTTATCGACTACTCCCTCCATTTCGATTTATAGTCGTCAATTCAAAAATCTCAACAATCAAGGTAGACGGCGAGTGGTGGAATACTTTTTGTAGTTTTGCAAAAGCACCTAATTAATGCTCTTGTTATCCTCAAAAAATTATGTTTATCAATGCATTAATTGCAATGCATGCATGCATAAAGTACATGCATTGGTCAATTTTCTCTTAATACTTGCATGCAATGATTTAATGCACCTTGGAATCTGAACATGTGATGGAAAACAACCAAATTGAGCCTTACAAAATGGAAAAACTAAAATTTTGAGATAAGCCCTATAAACCGGAAAGGAGGGAGTACATAGGTTGACAATGGTGTGGGACCGTGATGTTAGGAAACCAGGAGAAAGCAAAATAAATTATAGTTATATATATATATAATAAGGAGGCACTTGCATACGTGAGGCTATGGCCCTGGTGGGTCCCCATTGTCATCCTCTCCAAGTAAATTCATCTCCTCGCCCGCGCGCGCGTTCCGCCCGAAACAGTAAGCGCCGCCCACCCCGCTTCCCGGTGCGGGCGATTGCTCTGCCTTCAAACGACACAAGTGTCGTCTGTTCGTCCATCTGCCGCCCTCATTAATGATATGCGGTTGCCGAGGCGGCTACTCCGGCGCCACACGTCCATCCCTCCGCCGCCCACCATTGCCATATAAACTGCTGCGCCAGCCATAGCGGCAGTCATCCGCATATGTTCCCTTTCTCCTGTCCACACCACTACTGCCCACCATGGCTTCCTCACGCTCCAGCGCTCTTTGAGACGGGCAGACGACGGACCACAAGGAGATGGCAGCCATTGCCGCCGACTGGCTGGCCGCCAGGTAGCCGGAGGTCGACGACGTCCCAGTGGTGAACATGGTAGTCGACAATCCGGTGCCAACCCCCTCCTCCGCTCCATCCTCGCTGGTGCATTGCACCATGACCATCGGTGAGGCCCGTGCCCAATATATGGACACGGTGAGGCAGATGCGTGAGGAGCAGTTCCGGGAGGCGCATGCCGACGCCGCCTACAACCACCATCTCCTCCAGGAGCACCTACAGGCGGAGGAGCAGATCGCCGCGGAGCGGGCGGAGCAGGAGGCGCTGCTCGACTCATACCGCTCCACCCACGAGGGCCGCCTCGAGCACTGGCGGTACCGCATGCGGGTGGCGAAGGCTACGACTGCCTAAAAAGAGGGTGATAAAGCGGGTGAGGCGCTGTTTGGCGAGACCGGGAATGAGGTAGAGGACAATGCCAGCTCCGACAATTGCCCGCTGCACCGGCGTCGATGAGGCCCTGCTCCGCCAAGGCCCCGCGGCACCAACAACGAGGCAGAGAACACCGTCGGCTCCATCGAGGCCCCGCCCCGCCAACATCGTGGCTCAGCTGAGGCCCCACCTTGCCGGCAACGAGGGGGAGGATTTCCGCCGCTCCGCCGAGGCACCGCCCACCGGCAACGAGACAGAGGACATCGCCGGCTTGCCGAGGCCCCGCCCCGCTGCCAACGAGGCCGCACCACACAGAAAACAAGGAAGAGTGGAAGACGGTATGTCGCCGCCACTCGCGTCCAAGCAAGGCCACCGTTGCTACCCTCCGGTTGAAGCCAAGCTAGGCGGGTTGACCATTGACGGCCGATTAGCTGTGCTGAGGAAGAACGCCGCTTCTACTTAACTACTGGTGCAGTTGGCTGACTAACACGTGGGCCAACATGCCACATGTCAGTTACGCAATTGCACCTGCAGTTAAGTCACTGAAGCTTCTGTTCGGCTCAGCGGGACACAGGTGGGTAGCTTCGGTTAATTAATTATACCTCCAGTGCACCCCTTTTTAGTTGAAGAATGTATGAAATGTAATGAAATCCGGCATGTTTATATGAAATCCGACCATGTATGAATGAATTTATTTCGATTAGTTCAAATTCATGTATCACTGGCATTGGATGAACATGCAAAACAATACATACTAGCATTATTCCCAGGGTGATCACCTCGTTTGCAATAGTTTCACATGTACTCCCTCCGGTCCTTTCTAGTCTGCATACATGTTTTGTCTGCAGTCAAAGTATCTCTACTTTGACCAATCTTATACAAAAAAGTATGCACTTTTACAATGTGCGAAGTAAAAAGGAACAGAAGGAGTACAAAGAGTTTGAGCAGCTTTTTAGCGTTTCTGTACATTGCAATCAAACACACAGGGCTGGCAATTCATAGAGAACATTCAAAACAATCGATGATTATGCATCTCAGCGACTCACATGTCAGAGGCAATATTTACTTCACAACTAAAGAATAAAGAAAAAAATGATCGACGCTGCTGATAGCAAGGGCGTCCCATTTGAAAATATCAAACGCATGTCTTAAAATCAATGAACAAAATTTGACAAGGTTGTCCGTTCCAAAATATCAAATGCCTAAGATTGTGGAATGGGCAGGGTTTGCCATTTGTTCAGACATTGACATGGCACCTCGTGCTAAATAAACCAGGTGTTCTTTTTGTGCAGTTCCACCAAAAGCAACCAAATTCACGCGTAGCTTGTATGATTTCGCCCTTATATGTTACAACGCCTTGAACTTATCGACACCTCCTTTCTTGTGGTGGAAATGAATGATTCGATGTATTCATGAACATTTTGTGCAGTTCCCATTGAAACCAAGCTGATCACCCATGTTTGCACAAATACAAAAAAGTGATTAGTATAAAGCAAATTGTACTATGAATTGATAGTTTAAACAGGCACCTACACGGTCCATGTAGAGCACACTTTTAGAAAAATGGAACTCACCAGAAAGAATCCTAGAACAACATTGTACTCGCGCATCACAGCAAAAAATGGAGATTTGTTAGTCCTTGTGAGATGAAGTTAGTTTGGTCTTGTGGGGAGTAATGTAACCATCCTTCAACTGCTCCTTCTGATGAGAATCCTAGAACAACATTGTACTCGCGCATCACAACAAAAAAATGGAGATTTGTCAGTCCTTCTGAGCTGAAGTTAGTTTGGTCTTGTGGGGAGTAATGTAACCATCCTTCAACTGCTCCTTCTGATGAGAAGATAGACATGGCTTCTTCATCCTGGCATAATCAGAACTAGTCACTTCACGTACTCCATATTCTTCTTCAGAGGAAGATGATCCTATTGTGCAAAGACAAGAGGACAACTAAATGCTAGCATCCCTATTTGCTCGAAAAAAGGAAAGGAAATATTTAAAACAGCATAGATGAAGCACTTCTCAAGGACAATACCACTTTTTCATGACAGTATCTAAACAGTAGCACAACACCAATAGAGATGACAAAGCTCAATCATATGGATGAATTAGTGGGCGAGTACCAACCTTTGTCAGGAGGCTTATTGTCTAGAGCATACAGATCAAGCACTTCTCCGGAACCATATGTTGCTATCTACTGTGGTGGCCATGCTTACTATATACTCCTCGATTAGTTTAATGTTTCCAACATCTTTTTGTGCAGTTCCACTGAAATATATGGTATCTTCAAAGAAGATCCATGTTTGCACAAGTAGAGATAATTACGTATTACATTAAGAGTGTCATCAAATCAGTGGCAAAACAATTGCTCGTTCCAGCCATAGCAATAAATTAAGATGCAAAACTATATCATTACGTCTTCATCACAGTTCCAGTGCTTCGTTACAGCACCGGGAGTTGATTTTTGTTTTTCCGCTTGTTCTTCCCCTTCATCACTTGGTTCAATAACAGACAAGCTTCGCCTTCAATGTAAGATTTGGCATGTCAATTAGGGAGGACAAGTATAGCACTAAACATGACATTAATTTTCTGATGAAAGTGGCAAAATACAGGCCAACAGTTGTGAAATATCCATATCTTAACTCAATGGGATATTACGGTGCACATACAGATTGGAAGTCTTATCTCCATTTGTGCAGTTCACTAAAATCAAGCAACATTACCATACAAGTAGCACAATATATGAAAGCACACTGCTGAATCATGTGAAAGAAGGCTAGTACTGACCTCTCATGATGTGGAATTCAAACAACTCACAAGAAGAAGATCTAAACCAAATTTCCCAACACGGATAGGAAGTAAGATCTCCTCTTGTGCAGTTCCACTAAGATCAAGCAATCAAGCAACGTTGTCGGTGTGACATTTTGGTTGAACTGCACAGAACACTCTTAAAACAAAAGTGTTTTGTGCAGTGCAACAAAAGGTCACAATGGCAACGAGGTCAAGTAGATAACCCTGTTTACACAGAGGTGCAAAGGAAACAATTAGTGGTCAATAACGGTGGATGACACAGAAGCCAACAAAAAGAAGCATCTACCTTATCTAGATGGGAAAGAAAGGAAGACAGTAGCATTTCTCAAACGGTAGCATTGATTAATATTAACATAGAGATTATATTAACAATAAAATTCGTTAAACATGTAATTTGCTTTGGGCGAGGTTGGGTGTCTGCCCTACCTTGATTTTGTAAGTAATCTTTTATACCCGTATGCATACCATCATTTGTTGGCTCACTGACTCTCATTTTTTTGAGTAACTGCTGACTCTCGTTAGATGGAAAAAAATCATTGAAAAGAAAAAGGGGCCACGCAGCCATGCTAATTGGGCCTATGGCATGCCCAGCGACGCATGCAGCCCTGCTATTTGGGCCTAATCCCCAGCCCCTAGTGATAGCTGAGTGATGGCTATGACCAAGCGGACGACGCGGCGGCGCTAGCTTCAGTCCGCCTGTGATGTTGCCACCTGCTTGTCGTGCTCCTCCGATGCACTGGCTGCTCGGCACTTGCTTGCTGGCTGCTGCACGCTTACTAGACGAGCTACATTATTAGAGGGTGTTTGTTACGGGGGCATTTTGGTGTAGGGACTAAAAAAACTCCGTGTTAGTCCCATCTAAACCAAACAAGAGGGACTTTTAGGGACTAAAAGTGGGCATTTTTGGGACTAAAGAAAGAAGACCCCGAGGGAGTCTTTTTGGGACTTTTTCCAACAGTTGCCCCTTCCAGGCATCGCACCTTGTCTCTATTAGTTCATTACTAGGGGTAACATGGTCTTTTAGCATGTCATTTAATAACCTCTAGTCCATGTTTAGTCCCTGGAACCAAGCAGGTAGGGACTAGGGAGTTTTTAACCAAAGAGGGCCTTATATTAACAACAACTAAAGAGTTGCACGGGACAGTGGACGCACCAGCACCATGTGCGTGCACAATCTGTTGCAACAAAGAACAAACCACCAAGGAGCATATTTGTGTTGGTCCCAGTTTTGTTATCTTTAGACACCTTTCCCTATGTGAGCGCAACAAATCTAGTGCTGCTCAAAGTCTACAGCCTTGTCCCCCAAAACAAAAGATCAGTTCGTTACAGATGTGCATACTATGTTTGTCATTGTTTTCCCTTTTCGACCAACGTAGGGGCTGGATAGCCAGTCTGTACTAGTACTTTCGCCCCTTCCTTTCCTATTTGAACCACGTCCTAGATTTATGCGATACAACTTTCACCACTAATTTCCCACACTCCTTTCCTCTTTGAACCACGTCCTAGATTCATGGTATACATGCAGCCAGAGCAATGCATGTGGAATAAGTAAATTATACCTTAAGGTTCTTGGGGCGTGGTTCGGTGGGTGACGGGATGGCGGCGAAGAAGAAGGGGTCGGAGACCCTCCCGCACTGCCGCTGGGTGAAAGTGAACAGTTGTGCCAGTAGAGGATTCCCTCCCTCGCCGACGGCGACAGTGTTAAGCCTCCTTCCCTTCCCGGCGGATGGATCCTGCCGGCTCTTTGAGCAGCAGTGAGGGGAGAGAGAGGCCAACAAAGTCTTGTTTAGACCTAGAGACGGTGAGAGTGTGTGAAGAGAGGAACTACAAGCGCTGAGGCTCCAACGTGTATATATATACTGGAGAGAGAGCCTAAAGCGTGCAAACCCTAGAAAACAAGCGTCGAGGCTCCAGCTTATAGAGTACGTGATGAGTTGATTATACGGTCACTACGAGATCGTATAGCTCCGTATCCATCAATTTTGACCAGTCAAAGAATCCTCCTGGAACAAATTATGCTCAAGTGTAGTTATCGAACCCGAGACCTCAAGTTTTTTTTGAGTGGAACCCGAGACCTCAAGTTTGATAGCGAACAGGCTAACCAGCTACACAACCCTCCCGTTATGTTCAACGAGAGGAAAATAACCTTTTATACATTCCTGCATTCTTTTTTTTGAGCATTCATGCGACAAGCATGCCGTGTTATTTTTGTGTGTGTGGGAGTCATTGGGATTTAAATCATAATCATGTCATGTAGCTTTGGTGGTAAGACTATCCACAGTGGTGCAGAAATAATGCAGCCTTAGTCACCTTACCTCTCTCAACGTAGTACGTTGGGTCCCACCAGTCAGAGGGTGAAACAAAAAAATTAATAAGAAAAAATAAAAGCGCCAGCGGTGTATCTTACCTCTCACATCTCGCTACTACTCGGGAACACTATCCAATTGATCCCTCTGTTCGCTCACGTACTATTTTAAGTGAATCCTTATTATAACATGCACACAAGTTTGGGCACTTGTATTCGACCTAAGTCAGTGTGCCACCGTATCTCGTACTTACTACTCCCTCCGTCTAGGTGTAATAAGTCAAGTTAGAAGGTGCAGCAGGACCAAGGTGCGTGTGTGTGTTTAACAGCATGTGTGTGTTAGAGAGAGCGACAGATCGACCTACTCCTACAGAGAGATGGTGTGTAGTGTACGATTTTAGCCGCGAGAGTCAGTGCATCCTCTCGTTTCCGGGCGTGTCCGGTAGGGACAGGCGGACAACTGCCACACCCGCGTGCGCTTCCCGCTCGAAACGGTCAACGCCGCTCTAAAGAATCGGTGCCGCATTCATGCCCGGGCAGAGCGGTTGCGACCTCTCACTGGCGCGGGAGTTATGGTTGCTTCGTCTGTCCAACTTACTGCTGGGTCTATGTGATTTGATGGCTCATTGGTCTTTATTACTGAGGTGGTAGGACTGCTGGATGTCCCACGCTTTCGGCAAAAGGAGGTACTACTAGATTACAATTTTCTCCATTCTTACAGTGGAGGAGTGCAAGAGCAGCGAAAACATGCGGGCTCAGTGATTACATGGCCCACCTCACACTATCACCATATTTTCTGGACACAGTGCGACACCTAACTCTTTACATAGTACTCCCTCCGTTCCTAAATACTACTAGATGAGTCCCCACATGTTGCCATGGAATAGCCCTATATCTCTCTGCGTAAAATTATCGATTTCATAGAACTAAAATAACTCTATAACCGCATGAAAAATGTGGTAGCCAAACTAAAAAAACTCCCATCATCATGAGATCATCCGACACAAGGAAAAAAGATCAGCCAACTCCTACTGCATAATGGGATTATATTTTTCTTTTTGACATGTTAATGGGACTTAAAAGCTCACTTACATGCATGCTACCAGTGCATGCTTGCGTGCAGACATGTTGATGTGATTTAAAACCCACTCACATGCATGCCATGGTATTTCTGCATGCTTGCATGTGGCTTACTGCGGAGCCTCTCAACGTCTAGATCAGACGGCTATTATGGACTGATTTAGCTCATCCAACAGCTACATTAATTTTGATGATGTGGCTCAAGGAGAGGATAGTGAATTCCTAGTAGTGGGGGCTAACTATTACTAGTAGATAAGTCTTTGTAGAGATTCCACTAGGTGAACTACATACGGAACAAAATTAATGAATCTACACTTAAAATGCATCTATATACATCCGAATGTGGTTCATGGTGAAATCTGTACAAAGACTTATATTTAGGAACGGAGGAAGTACTAGTATAGTACGTACTGTAATTTATCAGCGAGACAAATTTGTACAATGCTATGAAGCTTCCAGCTTCTGTTACATGTATCTTGCATCGAAGGTTGCCCGTTGCAACATTTCATCAAATACAAAGGAGACTCACATGCATGATATTGCATCTCAATGATTGACAGATCATAGCAAATATGTACTCCCTCCATTCCAAAATTAGTGTCTCAACTTTATGCAAACTTTACTACAAAGTCGTACTACTACTAAAGTTGACACTTATTTTGGAAGATGCAGCTAAAGAAAAAAAATAATCCATCCAGTCCCTAGCCCTTGAACCGTGAACCCTAAATAGGCTTCAATTTGCTGGCAACATTCGAGCTTCCTAAGAAATGAAGTTTGCAACCTTTTGACCATCAGATCATTTTGTCCAGTTTCACCAAAATTGAGATGAGCATCCCTGTGGCAAAGAAATTGAAGAAGCGTGATTAGAATAAGATTACTGGGACTAGTTGATGAGACATAAACTCATCACAAATACAGTATGTAGAAGTTAGTAGAGGTATGTGCAGGGCAAAGAAGTAGAGTAATATCCACATAGAGTGATGTGGGCAGCTGGAGCAGTGGTGCAAGCCGGCTATAAAGGGACTTGTACCTGAGGGATGTAGCTCAACCTTGAGGAGGGCGGCGGGAGGTGGCAACTTCCCACGTCGCAGCAGTGAGCATGGGACGAAGGCAACCTCACCGTCTTTGTGAGAGAGAACGACGGCGACCCCTGATCGGGACGTGCTGACAGTGGGTTTTCACCGTCAGCGACAGCGACCGCATCTACACTAAGCATCCACCCCTTCCCCCGGCGGTTGTGATCCACCGGGATGTTAGAGATGTGGCCACAGTCATTTGGTGCGAGAGAGTGTGAAGAGAGCAACCCCAGCAAGCAATCGTGTAGGCTGGCCCGTCCTGACTATGTATATAGTGGAGCGGTTTCCTTTTCTCTCCATATGAACCTATCATATTGCATACGTGCCACTGAAGAAAAAAAACATTATTTATAAATGACGTGGCACCTACTACTCGTTCTCCAATAACCTTGCGCTTGGCATCTCCAAAAGATTAACCTTGTGATTGACTGTTCACCTCTTCGGGAAGTCGAGCAATAATGGTAGTACAGTGTATATCATTCTGGCTATATCAGACCGAATGAATTGCTACACGTCCACCACGTGGGCGAGGGTCGAGGGGCGAGGGAGAGTGCTACATACGGAGCAAAATGAGTGAATCTACACTCTAAAATACGTCTGTATACATCAGTGTTTGGAGTACGTACTAGTAGTTCATATTGAAATCTACTAAAGGACATATATATTCCAAACAATATGATATAATCTCTATAACAAAGGTAGTAGGGACGAGGAGTAAACGGAGGGAGTAGTAAATTTTTCTCCTCGTCCTGCGAGCCACCGTGCGCATGGGCGAGGGAGCGGGCACAAGCCGGACAGTACTAAGCAAGCTTCACCTCATCCTGCGAGCCACCGTTCCCGTGGGCAGGGGAGACGGCATACTAAGCAAGCTTCTCCTTGTTCTACGAGTTGACGGGACACATCAAAAGTACTCCAGTGCATAGAGCCTTGCCTCTAAGGTAGGCCCCACATGGTTTGCCTCTTTTTTTAACATAACGCGTCAAGTCGCAATTCGTTTGTTCACCCGTGGTAGATCCTCCCTCCACCAAGTGGACAACCAGTACATGTGCCAAATTACCACGTGGGCTTCCTTTTTTGTACAGACGTGAGCTCCACCGTGTACCCGCGTGGGTGTGGTTGGGAAAGAGACGGGGGTACGTGCGTCGTGCATGCACCTCTTCTCTTTGTGCACGTCCCCCACCTAC